>NC_080784.1:7632500-7966250 GCF_028018385.1 Neofelis nebulosa | reverse complement strand
TGTACAGTTATGCATGAGTCATGATTTCCAAAATGTAAGTTAACAGCTGGATGAAAGTGCTGTGGGAGAAGGCCTGCTAATTTGTTCACATTTAATGGCATTCCTGCACAATCTGCTGAACAGTTCAGCAAAGCAGAATCAACAGCTGCTGTGGAAATGAGATTATTTAAAACAAGCAGAGGGAATACATTTACGCCCAGGGTCAGAGCCTGAATATCGCTCTCTAAGTAGTGCTTGGATAGTCACCACGGCATTTTGGCAGAGGAGAAATCACACTTGGGTGAAATCCAAGGAGGACAATGCACATGAAACTCCGGATGATTATAGGACTGTCACATTTAGCAAAAAATCTGCTGACCTTTATCTGCAATTCATGACGATAATACCATGTCTAGAGATGGACACCAGGCAACCCTATTATCGTAGAGAAAGACAGGCAGTGCATGATAACTTAGACCCAAAATATAGGGGGAGAATACTTAAGAAGTGGGTTTCAGGGGCGCCTGGGTGGCTCAGTCGGTTAAGTGTCCGACTTTGGCTTGGGTCATGATCTCAGGGTTCATGGGTTCAAGCCCCACATCGGGCTCTGTGCTGACAGCTCAGAGCCTAGAGTCTGTCTGCTCCATCCCCATTCATGCTCTCTCTCTCTCTCTCTCTCTCTCTCTCTCTCTCTCTCTCTCTGTCTCAAAAATAAATAAACATTAAAAAAAATTTTTTTTAAAAAGAAGTGGGTTTCAGCATGGTTGGTAGGGAGCAGTTCTGATGACCAGCGGTAACTCCTGGAATTTTCCCCATATCTGGATTAGAAATAAGGTGGCCAGATTTAGCAAATAAAAATACAGGACACCCAGTTAAATTTGAACTTCAGATAGGATGGATAATTTTTCATATAGGTATGTACCAAATATTGCCCATTCTTATACCAAAACAGTATATTCATTGTATAATTGACATTTATATTTCATTGGACGTCCTGTATTTTATCTGCCAGCCCCAGTCAGAAAATGAATGTTCACTGAAAGACTTGGACAAACGGGATCGAGTCTCCCCATCTCTCGGGTCCACCGTAATACAGCAGAGCTGGTCGTTTCATATTTGTGTTGGTTTTCTATGGTTGCCACAACAGATTGCCACAAATTTAGTGGCTTAACAGCAACATGAATCTGTTGTCTAAGAGTTCTCTGTAGGTTAGAAGCCCAACGTGAGTTCTCCTGGGCTACAATCAAGACATCACCAGGGCTGCATTTCTTCTGGAGCAATATCCATTTCCTTACCTTTTCCACCTTCTGGAGGTCACCCACTTTCCTTGGCTCACGGCTCCCTTTCTCTGTCTTCTAAGCTGGCAATGAAAGGGTCCAATCTTGCTTACACTGGATCATTCTGACCAGTCCTCTGGACTCTCCTGCCTCCTGCTTCTTAAATAGACTGTTGTCACTATTTGGGGCCCACCTGAATAATCTGAGATAATTTCTCTATTTTAAGGTCAGCTGATTTAGCAACCTTAATCCCACCTAACATATGCACAGGTTTGGGGGATTAGAGCATGGACATCTCTGGGTGGGAGGGCATTGTTTTGCCTGCCACAATACTGAAAACATACTTGTCTTGAATTAGGCAATATTTATTTTATTTTATTTTATTTTATTTTATTTTATTTTATTTTTATTTTTATTTTTAATGTTTATTTATTTTTGAGAGAGACACAGAGACAGAGAGAGAGAGAGAGAGAGAGAGAGAGAGAGAGAGAGAGAGAGAGTTCACGCATGCGCACGCAAGCTCGGGAGGGGCAAAGGAAACACAGAATCCAAAGCAGGCTGCATGCTGTCAGCACAGAGCCTGTTGCGGGGCTTGAACCCACGAACCGTGAGGTCATGACCTGAGCCTAAGTTGGACGTTTAACTGACTGAGCCACCCAGGCACCCCTAGACAATAATTTTAAAGCTGCCTTATCCCAAGTGAGTCTTTTAATTTGCCAGCTTCATTTTCGAATAGGATGCAAAGAAAGCAGATTGTTTTTGACCCACATAGCAAACGTTCTATGCTAGTGTGTTTAGAACAAGGCAGTGCAATACTATACAAAAATGTCAGTGGGGAAAAGAGCCAACATACCAACACCAAGCAATTTCCTTGATTCTCTTAACATCATTTTCTTGACAGTGTACTATGAAATCCTTGCACTGCATAGTTTTGTGAGGAATAGTATATGAAATGTGAGCAATAATTCTACAAATATAAACCTTCAGGAAGAAAAAGTTAAAGTAACAGTAGGCACAAAATTCTAATTTTCTGTTTATTATTTATTACAAAACTTTATTTCTTGATAGACACATATATACACACACAAACTCTGGGATCAAATGTGAGCTTGGTTAATGTTTGGATAGGAAATTACTTGGAGATATTCCATTTTTAGGATTCTATTCTATTAATACGATCTGCTAGCAAGGGCCATTCTATATGTCAGGATGTTCTCCATCAGCATCTGGAAAGATCTACTTCTCCTTGATAAAATCATTCTTATCATTTTCTTTTATAGATGTGGACATTCAGGAAAAACTAAATGCTTTTTTTATTTCCAGAGTCTTTAATCGAATTGATGTAAATATCAGGCAATTAAAGCCACAGCTGGGTTCTCTGTATGTAAGTGAATTTAGGTTATCAAGATACTTTAGAAATTATTCACTCTCTTAAACTTTCTTTTTATAGTATAAGCTCAGAGGTGAGTTTCTATGGTGTATAATCTTCCTTGAATTACAACTTTTAATGATAATAACTCCTGCAATTATTGGACACTTAATAGGAGGCACATTATGTTCTAAGCTTTATACATACTCTTCATGCAAAGCCTATCGAAATAGGTATTACTCAAATTTTATTGAAGAGGAAACTGAGACTTCATATAACTACTTGATTTCAAAGTCTCAGTCAAAAGTTGAAATGAGCTCTAAGGCCTGAACACATTGCTCTTAATAACTACATAAGCATGCCACCAGAATTTATGATTGTGCTATATTTCTACAATCATCATTTGCTGGTTTGCTCTTATACTGTTAATTACAGTAGTAATGGTTGCATTTTTTTCTCTCCTACTTGGTTGTCAAGTGAAGATGTAACAAATGTTCTTTGGCTTAGAATTCCTTCTTTCTTCTCCCTACTCCATGCTTCATGAACACGTTGCTTATAAGTCCTCTGAGGTCAGGGACTGTGATTTATTTAAGTATTTTATATTCTGACAGTACCTACCACAATAGCAGATCACTGGAATGCCAATAAAGATGTTAATTAATGAGCTAGAGATCAAAAGCCTTTGTGTTAACATGTGTAATCCGAGTGCACAATCACCCTGGGCGTCCATTTCTTTTGTAAAGTGAGGGTATAAATCAGGGCTCTGATGATGGGCAGAATAATGACCCCCAGAAGATGTTCGTGCCTTACTTTGTGGAACTTGTGGAAATGTTTGGTTACAAGGAAAGGGGAATTAAAGTTTCAGATGGAACTAAAGTTGATAATTAGATGACCTTAAAATAGGGGGATTATCCTGGATTATCCGGATGGGCCCAGTGTAATGACAAGGGTCCTTATAAGCGGAAAATGGGATGGAGGCAAAAGAGAGTCAGAGGGAGATGTAACTAGGGAGGAAGGTCAGAAAGTTGCAATGTGAGAAGGACTGGATCTTCCATTGCTGGCTTGAAAGATGTAAGGAGGGAGCCAGAAGACAACAAATGCCAGTAATATTCAGAAGCAGAAGGCAAGGACAGATTCTCCCCTTGAACCTCCAGAAGGAATGTGGTTCTAGCAACATCTTGATTATTAGTCCAGTGAGACCCATGTTGGACTTCTAACCTACAGAACTCTAAGATCATACGTTTTTTGTTTTAAACCACCTTGTTTATGGTAACTGAGTGTAGCATTACTATGAAACTAATATAGTTCATAAATTACAACCTTAAATTCTAACGATAAGGATGTTTTATGACTTTTCGATTTGGTCACTGAACTGCCACTGCTTGACATACATTCTAAGTGGAGCCCAATGAGAACATGACTTGAATAAGTGCAAATACTAGATAAATACTAGATAAACTAGATCATACTGGCTTAGTATTAAATACTATTAATAAGATTCGATACTAGATAAACAGTCAATACTAGATAATACTAGATAAACAGTTTTAAACGGTGCCTTTTTTTGATGAGGATGTTACAACTTTTTTTAAGACTTATTTGAAAAACAGAACCAAATATAGTTTGTACAAATTAAAATTATAGGCTCTGAAAAAAGAGGGCATCTATTTCTATTTCAATCATCAGTATCGTGGACTGAGTATTCTGAAAAGCCTTCTTCTGAAGCCCTTAGAATCCTTTCTTATTGATTATATGGTTAATTGTTCACATTTTCTTCAAGTAATTTTAGAGTTTTAATTCTATAGCTTAACTCGCCATCTAAGTGTGATTGGTTGGATTTTGTTTTGGTGTACTGGAAATGGTTAGCTAGCTGTTTAAACATCACTTGTTGAAGAGTGTGTCCTTTTTAAGTGATTGCAAAATACAACTTTATCTTTGTATACAATTTACCTATTACTTTGGCCATTTTTGAATTTTTAAAATTATTTTTTAATGTTTATTAATTTGTTTTGAGAAAGAGAGAAAGCACAGGAAGGAAGGGGCAGAGACAGAGGGGGAGAGAGAATCCCAAGCAGGCTCCATGCTCAGTGCAGAGCCTGACACAGGGCTCAATCCCATGACCCTGAGACCATGACCTGAGCCAAAATCAAGAGTCAGTCACTTGACTGACTGAGCTACCCAGGCACCCCCAAATTCTTAAAATTCTGTTCCTTTGTTATCTCTTTATATTCCCACACAACTCCCATAACATTCTAATTATTTCAGTTTTCAAATACACCAAACTTGTTGGTAAGTGGTAAATCAGTTTTACTCATTCAGTTTGAACAAAGCAAACAGTAATTAGCAAATCAACAGTAAAGTTGTAGGGTGTAAAATCAAAATACAAAAATTAGTCACGTTTCTATACACTAATAATGAACTATCTGACAGAAAAGTTAGGAAAACAATTCCATTTACAATAGCTTAGAAAAGAATAAAATAAATAGGCCTAAATTACCCAAAGAAGCGAAAGACCTGTGCACTGAAATCTATGGGACATAGTGAAAGAAACTGAAGATGCAAATAAATGGAAAGATGTTCCATGTTCATGGATTGTTCAGAATATTGTTAACACGTTCATACCACTTAGAGCCAACTATAGATTCATTGCAATCCCTATCAAAGTGCCAATGGGATTTTCCACAGAAATAGAAATAAACAACCTTAAAATTTCATGGAACCATGAAAACTTCTGCCTCTCTAATAAGCACCCCGGTATGCTGATGTGGATGCTGGTCCAGGGACTACTTTTAGTACCATGAACGAGGCTTTTCTTCCCAAAAGGCCATTCAGTTGACTTGATGCACATATTTATTAAGGAAGAAAGGTACTTTCTGAGTTTTGTATGCTACAAAATTTTCTAATTAAACCATTTCACTGACTTGTACCCCCAGCAACAAGAGCTGGCAAAACAGGTAGTTGTGTCTGTTTGGGGAATTGAAAAGCACTGAAAGACACCCACTCTTTGCCAGATAAAACAAAGGACACACAGTTAAGTTTGAATTTCAGAAAAATGATGAATAATTTTTTTAGTGTAACTATGTCCTAAATATCGCATAAGACATATATAGTATAATTTTTATGCTAAAATTATTTATTATTCATCTAAAATCCATTTTAGGGGCGCCTGGGTGGCGCAGTCGGTTAAGCGTCCGACTTCAGCCAGGTCACGATCTCGCGGTCCGTGAGTTTGAGCCCCGCGTCAGGCTCTGGGCCGATGGCTCGGAGCCTGGAGCCTGTTTCCGACTCTGTGTCTCCCTCTCTCTCTCTGCCCCTCCCCCGTTCATGCTCTGTCTCTCTCTGTCCCAAAAATAAATAAAAAACGTTGAAAAAAAAAATCCATTTTAACTGGGCACCCTACATTTTTATATGCTAGATCTGACAATCCTATCTTTGTCCCACCCTCAAAACCCACCTGGACACCTAAGATGCCATAGTGGGTTATGAGCATGGGTAGCACTCATACGGAGAAGCATCATCAGAGGCGACTAATCAGTTTCCTCAGAATATTTATTTAGATTAGTAATGATGGACCACCCGATTCCTTAGGCCTGCAGGCAATGTGATCCCAGCTTTCAGCCTTTTCTTAGGATAACTGAGCAACTCTGGGGAAGGAGAACAAGGATTAGGGTGGGGTGTGGGGCCGTGATGAGTGTATAGGAAGGTTACTGAGGGTGAAACTGAGGAATTTGGGGCCAGAGGGGAAGTAAAGAGTGACAGTCATGAAGGAAGACTATGGAATACTTTGGAGTATAACCTCTTGTCAGCCCTTAGCAATATTAAAACATTCATCTGTTCCTTATTAGGCAGCATTCCCACTTAAACTGGGAATTAAAAGCAAATTCTCCCATTAGCACTTGAGTGTTTCAAGCATTGGTGATTTTTATTGCAGCTTGATCCTTGCTCAGACTTTGAAAATTGTTTCTCTTTATTTTAATTACTATACACAGTTTCTACCTGGTGTCAATGCTCTGGAGATAGAGATGAGTTTATGGGACTTTTCTACCCTGAAGGAGGGTGGAATCAGAACTGCCTACTCCACTGTGAAAAACTCCAGCTCACTCATTTCCAAGCTACTCTATAGACCATTTTAATCCCATTCATCAGAGTATGAAATCCTACATTCTAATGCTCAGGAATTTTGAAAAATATGTTAAACCTTTTTATTTGTAGTTTAATAGTCTTCCTGCTTACCCTCACCCCCTACCCAACAACTGCAAACTGCTCAGTTAATCTCAAAATTCCTCAGGCTCCATAGAGTAAATACACTAAATGGTGGGATCTGTGACTCCTTCACAGTTTGGGTGGGTTATATTTGTTTAAAAAATCAAGCAATTTAGGAGTGCCATGGTGGCTCGGTTGGTTGAGCAACTGACTCTTGATTTCGACTCATGATCCTAGGGTCGTGGGATTGAGCCCCATGTCGGGCTCTGTGCAATCGTGGAGCCTGCTTGAGATTCTCTCTCTCTCTCTCTCTCTCTCTCTCTCTCTCAATCTCTCCCCCGCCCCCCACCTCCCTGTGTCTCTCGCTCTCAAAAAAAACAAACATTTTAAAAATCAAGCAATTTAAATGGAAGTCTCTTAGGGAATATCTTGGGCATTTAGTGACATGCCTTGGAACAATGAAATAAATCCGGCTGTACTAAAAAAAGAAAAAAAGAAAACAAAACAAACAAAAAAACACCCTAGATGTGATTTGATTTTCTGTTTGCTCTTTCTCAGAACTAGTAGTTTATCTGTTAAATGATCACAATGCTTGGGGAAACAAAACATGTTGTTGTCTAGGAGCTTAAGGGTTTCAAGTGAAATGTTGGGCATGTTGCAATTAAATTATACTTTTTCTTACCAAACATTTTATTAGCAATTGGGTGGTGGTCTTCTGGCAAAAGCTGTTAGAGAAAGCTCGTTGAGTTCCTAGAAAACTTAAGATACATAGTGCTCTGCTGCACAGGAGCCCATGGAGATTAGGAAGCCAAGAGTCTTTTTTTTTTTTTTTTTTTAATTTTTTTTTTTTTCAACATTTTTTATTTATTTTTGGGACAGAGAGAGACAGAGCATGAACGGGGGAGGGGCAGAGAGAGAGGGAGACACAGAATCAGAAACAGGCTCCAGGCTCTGAGCCATCAGCCCAGAGCCTGACGCGGGGCTCGAACTCACGGACCGCGAGATCGTGACCTGGCTGAAGTCGGACGCTTAACCGACTGTGCCACCCAGGCGCCCCAGGAAGCCAAGAGTCTTGTCTGAGGTTTCCGCTTTGAGCTGTGACTGCCTTCTCTGACCCATCTCCAGGCTGGGATATCAACAGCATTTCCCTGTACTCCTAAGTCAGGGTGGCAGTCCTTAGGAACCTGGATTTGAAGCCCAGCATGGCCACATAACTCTACAATCTTTTTCTCCATTTTCTCATCTGTGAAATGAGCATAGTGTCTACCACATAGAGTCTTTGGAAGGAAAAAAGAAAAAGTTAAATCATAGAAAGCACTTAGAACACTGCCTTCCATACGGTAGGTTTTCTGTCATACTTAGCTAGAATTATTCATCTCATTCTTTGTTTATTATGTTTTTTCCCTCACCTGTTTGCTCCACCAATGATTTTGGGTGGTTTTCAATAAAATCACAGATGTGAGGGACTAAGAAACAGTTCAGATAGAAACAGGGTGAGGGTTTTTTTCCCAGTCGGGGATCCTGGGAAGAGCTCATATGATTTTAACTAGAAGCATTCTCAGGAGACTGAAATTAGATCCAGGTAAGCATGGGAAGAACAACATGATTCTCATTTACCCCTCAAATCCATCTGTCTACAAAGTACAATAAATATTTTTGAAACTTCCTATTTCTTTAAAAATTATTCTTAAGAGAGGGCGGGGGAGGGAGAAAGAGAGAGAGTGCAAACAGGGGAGGGACAGAGAGAGAGGGAGACACAGAATCTGAAGCAGACTCCAGGCTCCGAGCTGTCAGCACAGAGCCCAACGTGGGACTCCAACCCATGAACCGTGAGATCGTGACCTGAGCCAAAGTCAGGCGCTTAACCAACTGAGCCACCCAGGTGCCCTTGAAACTTCCTAGTTCTTTTAATACTTACTATAAGAAAATGATGGCTTTAGGGGCGCCTGGGTGGCGCAGTCGGTTAAGCGTCCGACTTCAGCCAGGTCACGATCTCGCGGTCCGTGAGTTCGAGCCCCGCGTCAGGCTCTGGGCTGATGGCTCGGAGCCTGGAGCCTGTTTCCGATTCTGTGTCTCCCTCTCTCTCTGCCCCTCCCCCGTTCATGCTCTGTCTCTCTCTGTCCCAAAAATAAATAAAAAACGTTAAAAAAAAAATTTAAAAAAAAAAAAAAATTTTTAATTATAATATCATGGCAAACGTTTTTAATCCTATATTTTCCAAGCGTTGGCTTTATTAAATATGCACAAACCAGCTATTCCCAAATCATATTACATGTAGAAGTAGGGTTATAGATTGAATCTTTCCAAAATTCACATGTCAAGGTGCTTACCTCCGATACTTTAGAACGCGACTTTATTTGGAAATAGGGTCATTGCAGCTGTAAGTAGTTAACAGAGGTCACAGGGTGGGTGTCTATTCCAGTATGACCAGCATATGTCTAAAGAGAAGACATTTGCACAGACACACACACACACACACACACACACACACACACAGAAGAACGCCTGATGATGGGAAGGCAAAGATGGGGTGATGCTTCCCCAAGCCAAGAACACCAGAGATGCCAGCAGACCTCCCAGAGCTGAGAGAGATACCTAGAACACATTTTCCCTCACGGCCTCAGAAGGAAGCATCCTTGCAGACACCTTGATCTTGGACTTCTAGTCTCCGGAACTGGAAGGCAGTACAGTTCTGTTGCTGAGGTCACTGAGTGTGTGGTACTCTGTTACAGCAGCCTTAGCAAGTGATGACAACTTATAACTTGGTGGTAACAGGTGTTTCTTAGGGAAATTAAAAAAAGACATTCTAGAGTCACTGCTTCTTTTCTGAAACTTCTTTCTTGGCTTTCAGCACACTCTAGTTTTCTTTTTTCTCAGTAAGCTAATTCTCCTCTTTCTCTTCCTGACCCTTCCACAGGGCAGTGCCTCAGAATTTAGTCTCTACTGACTCTGAAGGAATCTGTCAGTGCCCTGTCTTTAAGTAAGTGCTGTTTCCCAAATGTGTATCTCAACGCTGACCTCACCGCAATTGCAACCCTGAGTACCTGTTGACCCACCTGATTTTCCCAGTTGTGTGTCATTACACATCTGGAGCTAAACTCACCTGACACGGGGTTGCCCACCTGCAGGCCAGTTTCGCCCACGTCATCTCCATCCCCCTGGAGGATGCATTGCTCTGGCCAAAGGACCTGAGAGTCAGCCTCGACAGTTCTTCCGGTCACTTCCAATCACTTGGAAAACGTCGCTTCTTGAGCTCCAGAATATATTATAAATCCAGTCCATTTCCACCCCCATTGCACTGTCGCCAGCTTCTGTTGTCTCTCTGATTCAGTTCCATTTCACCACCCTCAGTCTGTTCCTCACCTGAGGCAAGAGTGGTCTTCTTTGAGCACAGTTGGGCGAGTCCCGTGCTGCCGAAATCCACCCCCACGTTTCCCGTGACTGTCAGAATAAAATGCAGAGCTCTGACTATGTTCTGTGAAGCCTGATTTCACTTTTCCCCTGCTGAGCTCTCTGTTTCCCACTCAGCCCCTCACCATCTCTATCCCAGCCGCATCAGCTTCTTTTCAGTCTTTAAACATGTAAGCACCCCAGGACCACTCATGTTCTTCCCTAGACACTTGCGCAGCTCAACCCTCCTGTCCTGCAGGGCTCACTCACAACAGCTTTTCAGAACCCCTTTCCTGCCAGGGGCTGTAAAGTCACACCCCTCCACTCTTGTCAGCTCAAATTGTGTATGCGTGTGTGTGTGTGTGCATGTTGTGTATACGTATATACATATGTATGTGTACATGTGTGTATATGTGTGTGTATATGTGTATATGTATATACATTAGTTGGTCATTAGCTTAATGTCTTTCTCTCCCACAAGAATGTGAGAAAGTTCCACATAAGTAGAAAACTGGTATTGTTTGGGGCGCCTGGGTGGCTCAGTCAGTTAAGCATCCGACTTCAACTCAGGTCATGAACTTAGGGTTCATGAGTTCAAGCCCAGTGTCAGGTTCTGTGCTGACAGCTCAGAGCCTGGAACCTGCTTCAGATTCTGTGTCTCCCTCTCTCTCTGCCCCTCCTCTGCTCATGCTCTGTCTCCCTCTCTCTCTCTCAAAAATAAATAAACATTAAAAAAATTTTTGTGATGAAAAAAATAAAGAAATTTTAAAAAGAAAATTGTTATTGTTTGCTGTTGAATTTTCTCAGGAGCCAAAAACCTACTTTAAACCTGAGAGATTTAAGATTTGTTTTTTCATGTCAAATAAACAAGCACACAAAAAACAAAGAAAGATACACAACAGAGCCTGTATGTGGCTGGCAAATCCTAAAATATTTACTATCTGACCTTTTACAGAAACAGTTTTCCAAACTTGACACCTATTAAGCATTCAACAATAATTTATCATAGTAATTTTATTATACATATTTAATATATATAAGAATATATCAGAAACTATGAGAAGTCCTGAATTAGTTCTAGTCTTCTAATGGCTGATTTTTATTGTGACTCTCTCAAGAGCTGGATTTTGCTGTCCTCTGGCTCTCAAATGTGTATCACAGCATATTTATTTACATCTCTTAGAGCAGTGATATTTGTCAGAAAATAACTCAAGAAATGCTGTTTAAAACATTAAACAGTGTTGAACAGTAGACTGAATGTGATCGACCATGAAGACAGTTCTCCAGAACTCTCGGCACCTAGAAAGAAACTAGCTCCTGGGCTGAGGGATCCCGGCATATCCCACTCAGCTTTTGGGAGGAGTATCACTCTGAGCAGAACGTTTGGTGTTGCTGATGAAGTCCTTTCTGCCACCGAGTGTATGATCCTTACGGGATCAGAGAATGTTCTCTTGGTGTGCAGGCCAAGCCTGGTAGGCAGTAACCCTATGATTCTGTCTCCAGTGGTCATTGTTTCCTCTCTGGCCAGGCACTAAGAAACTCCCTTTTCTGGCTTGGTCCACATTCCTAATGTGTCACTTTTCAGCCTCCTTGTTCTGCATCAAGTCAGTGACGGCCTTCTCTGGGTCATTAGTGAAGTGCAATAGGCAAGTTTTCATGGGTCATCTATTGTAACAGTAAAACCCAAAAATTATGGCCGCTTGTCTGCTCAGCCCATACCATCCATTGATTCAACAATTTTTAACAACCCGCAGTGTGGCAATCAGCATAGACAAGCGGCAAATAAAACACAGTTCCTGTCCTCAGGATGGTCATAATCTGGAGCAAAGGGAAGACATTTAAAAAACAACAGCAGTAGTGGTTCACAAGCTGCGTGACGAGGTATCCCCGTGCTCCCCAGGCAGTTCCAAGGGCACCATGAAATATTTAAGCAATTCAGTGGAAAGGTAGAAGCTGAGTGTTTGTTGGACACTGCAAGAATGGCTAGTTCAAAGTGCTTCATAGTGTCAACATCAGACCTGGCCGAGGTTCCTTTCAGTGACAGAGCTGCTCAATGTGGAGCAGGAAATCTGTGTCTGAGATTTGAAGAGGCTGTTCAGTGCCCAGTAGGCACACATATACATTTAGTCGTCAAGGTGGTTATTTAAAAGTTATGTTGAGGTGCCTGGGCACCTCAGTCAGTTAAGCATCCGACTCCACTCAGGTCATGATCTCACATTTCATGGAACCGAGCCCTGCGTCAGGCTCTGCGCTGACAGTGTGGAGGCTTCTGGGGATTCTCTCTCTCCCCCTCTCTCTGCCCCTCCCTGGAAAAGGTAGCTCATTGCATTGTTATTGCCAGTTGTTCTAATATTTCACCAAAGTTGTACTTCACTCTCAGCCTTTTAGTGTGACTAAACCTTTCCAAACTCCCCTTTCTCTCCTTACCTGAGATGCCCTGTCCCACACCCCTAGGCACCAACACTGACACACAAACACGCACAAACCTTCACACCCCTAGAAGACACCCCCTTATCCAAATGAATTTTGAGTCTCTTCTTTGGTTCCGCCCCCCCCCCCAAATTTCTGTCTTCTGAGTGGCTTGATGGCAGGTCTGGCCGAGAAGAAAACATGATCATAAAACGGATTCACTATGAAGAGGAAAGATTTATAGGCCCTCTTTTCCCCCCAGGTTACTCAGAGTTTAGAATAGGAGTCCTGTCAACACAACCGAATTTCTAATCTGTAGTAGTGTATTCTCTGTGGAGAAGACTAGGCTGAGAAAATGAGTTCATTTCAGTCAGAGATTTTCCAGTTTGCTCCCACATGGGATTGAGTCTGCCCTTGAGATTGTGTCCTTTCAGCCAACACTGGTTCCTTTTCTTTTGTACATTCCCTTATTTCAGGGGAGCTCCTAAAACTTACTCCTTTCATTCTCTTCCCACAGGTGTCATATAAGCAGCTTAGGAATACAGTGTCTCCAGATGATTCTTGAGGGAGCTGACAAATTTTGGCTTGTGATTCTTTTAAATCTAAAACTTTTCCTCAGTGTGTAAGAACATATCTCTCCAGTGTAACTTTAGTTGTGGAAAGCCATGTCCTCAATTTTCGTTCCTGGTACCTTGCAGATAGAGCTCTTTGAACTCATAAAAAAAATAATGTAACTGTTTCAGGGATTGGAAGGCTAGTTCTAGGATGAAACTGGAAAGGAACTAGATGCCCCGGGGTCTCCAATGCCCCTCCACTTTCTTTTCTCACCACCCACCCACCCCCCAACACCCAGGATGGGTGAGCATTGCCCTCATGATTAATGCGACAACTCGGCTAAGGGCTTTTTATATGTAAATTTATGTGATCCTCCTAACAAGTAATGAAGTAAATGCCATCATTGTCCTCATTTTTCCAGAATAGGATACTGAGGCACCAAAGGGTCATATAACCTACCCACGTCACACAACTGGTAGGAATGGAGTTGAGATTTGAGTGCAGGCAGACTTCAGTATGGTCCAGAGCCCAGGTATCACCGTGCACCAGTTCAGTGCTCTAAAGCTGTGTGATGTGAGTCACTAGCCACATGTGGCTGTTTAAGATTTACTAACATAAAAAGTCATCTTCTCAGTCACTGGCCACTTTTCAAATGCTCTATAACCACATGTGGCTAGTGGACAATGCAGAAATAGAGAATTCCCATCCTCATCGGAAGTTCTGGTGGACACTGCTGCCCTAGAGTGTAGACTCAAGGCTTTCTGATTTAATTCACTGATGTTCTTTAATATTTTACTGATATTCTTTAATGCTGTTTCCAACGCTTATGAAATAATGGAGTAGCTAACTACTAGCATCAAATATACAAGCATATTAGTGAAGGATAATTGCCCATCATTATTACCCCTTCCAGAAAACATATTTGAATTTTAATGAAATTTTAATATGTTCTCTCTGAAATGACTGATGGAGATCACTTCCTACTCTGCTGGTGCATCTGGCTAGAACTGTGAGTGGGATCCAGTTGTGATGCTACGTCCCTGCTCACACATTTCAAATGATGCCTCAACTGGGTCTAACCGAGACAAAGGGCATAGGCTGTTCCTGTGAGTCCTTCTGAATCAAAGGAGAAGAGACACTCTGAAGTTTCATTAATGTTCCAGTCAGTACACTGTTGACATCATATACTGGCTTCAGTAATGGCTTATTGCATTTTTCTATGGCTAATAATTTCAAATTGTATTTTGTATGTGTTTCCAGGTGTGAAACCAAGCGTTACTGTGTGCATAGGCACGTATATGCCTATGTAATAGGCATTTTAAGTAATAATAAAGAGCTGAAAAGAAACCTTTGAATTCTTTATGTGATCTAAAAACCAGAAAGAACAGAGAACTGAGGCTTTGGGAAAAACCATTTATCAGAGAAGCTAACCATCCTTCACACCATTAATAAAATAAAATTCTAGATTCCTTTGTCATCTCACTCCCTCCCCCTTGGTATTGTTACTTATTTTAATCGGTGATGTCATTAGAAAGGATTGTCTAATGCTAATGAAATGTGTGTATTTCAGCTTCGTTATCAGTCATGGTGAAACTTTCTTTTAATTTTTTTCTCTGATTTACTTATTTAATTTCAGTTTGCATAGGAGTAAACAGACATATTTGTTAAACAAATAAAGCTTTGACTATCAGAAAGTAATGGTAATTATAATATAAACTATAACTTTTCGCATATAGTTTCTCCTGAAATGTCAAAGAAATCTGTTTTCCCATATATTCTTTTTTTAAATTTTTTAAAAATTAATTGTTTTGAGAGAGAGAGGCAGAGAGAATCCCAGGTAGGCTCCATGGTGTCAGCACAGACCCCAGTGAGGAGCTTGAACTCCCAAGAGCTGTAAGATCATGCCCCCCCACCCTCCCCCGCCATGTATATTCTTTCAATATTGAATGTATTTTGTGGCATTTTATTCATTTTAAATTAGTAAACTCTGTCTCATATAATAATATACTAACATGACTGTCTGACTACACATGATGGTTTCTTTCCCCTCCAGTGTTTTAGTAACAAGAGAAACCACTAGTGGCTGGATTCCGTTGGGTTTCACCCTGTGTGTCCCACATGCGGTTTGTCCTCGATCTCATTCAGTCCTTAACACGAGCCCAGAAGTTAAAGTGTTTATTTTGCTCATTTATTGAAGAAGAATTTTAAGGCAAATGAAGGTTAAATAAATAGTTCAGAGTCATGTGACTGATAAGCAAGGGAACCACAGTTTAAATTAAGTATGCCTGACTCCAGAATCTTCCCTCATAGACACAGGGTGTTAGGAGACTGAAGTGTGGTATCCTGACCACACAGACAGGGAGGAAGGTGGCTTTTGTATGCAACACATTTATGGTCTGTGGACAACTGATATCCATGTGAATAATAGAAAAAATCCTAATGAATATTAAGAGGGATAACCCACCTTCCTCTGATTGTCCATAGGCTTTATGGTCAAGAAACGAAAAGTCTTCAGAGCCTGGATGGCTCAGTCAGTTATGTGTCTGACACTTGATCTTGGCTCAGATCATGGTCTCAAGGTATGTGAGTTTGAGCTCCATGTCAGGCCATGCACTGTCAGTGAGGGGCCTGGTTGGGGTTCTTTTTCTCCCTTTCTCTCTGTTTGTGCTCTCTCTCTCTCTCTCTCAAAATAAATAAACGTTAAAAAATGTAAGGGCTGCATGGATGACTTACCCATGGATGGCGTGGGCTCAGGTCATTTTCTCACGGTTTGTGAGTTTGAGCCCCATGTGGGGCTCTGTGCTAACAGCTCAGAGCCTGGAGCCCACTTCAGATTCTGTGTCTCCCTCTCTCTCTGCCCCTCCCCCATTCACGCTCTGTCTCTCAGAAATGAATAAACATTAAAAAAAATTTTAATGTATAAAAAAACAGAAATGAAAGCCTTGAAAATTATTTGTGGGGTAATTGTTTCCGTCTTTGTGGAACTCATGTCATGTAACATTCCTGGTCCCTTGCCCTTTAGTTTGCTTAGCCATAAAGTAGAAATCATCCAGAATTGTTACTATGGTGGGAGTTATTCCAGCCGGAAGGTGGAATTATCTGATGTTGAAATCTGGAAAGAACTATCAGGGCCCGCTGGATTCTCAGCTCCTCTGAGCAGACAGCCTACTGGCTGGGAGCAGTTGTCCTGTGCCACTCCACCAGTGCTGTCTGGCCAGGCTGGGGAGGCCAGCCTCAGTTCCCTATTGCCTTGGCTGGCACAGTGTGCCTAATTCCCGGAGGCAGTGCCAGCAAGATCACGTGGTTAGGACACCTTCCTCCCCATCACTCAGGGAGGTCTCTATCAGTAATGAGATGGTATTTGTACAGAATCAGGTGGTGTGAGGAAGGTTGATAATCCACTTGAGATAATCAAACACTACCTGCCTGCTATTTCGTATCCTTACTATTTTACATATTTAAATTTCTTAACTTTATCTTTCTTTTTTTAATAATTGTTTAAATATTTATTTTTGAGAGAGAAAGAGAGAGAGAGAGAGAGAGAGAGACGGGGACAAGGGAGGGGCAGAGAGAGAGGGAGACACAGAATCCGAAGAAGGCTCCAGGCTCTGAGCTGTCAGCACAGAGCCGGACGCAGGGGTCAAACTCACGAACCATGAGATCATGACCTGAGCTGAAGACGGATGCTTAACCAACTGAGCCACCCAGGCGCCCCTATCTTTATCATTCTTAAGAAATGTTCTATAAATAGCTTTGGGGTATGAGATTCCTCTATCATGAAGTTTGGTCTTATAGCTCCTGAGAGGCTTGCATGTACATCAAGAAGAAGTTCCCCAGGAAGGAGTACATGTGGATTTAGGACATTTACTTCCAGTCAAGGGAGATAAACAAGCAGGTTAAATAGGGAGCTACAAAACTCATCCCTGTGTTCTGGAGTTCGAAGGGCTTACAGTTTGTTCGTACTAAGGAGATTTTGCTTTGGGAGCCGGTGTTGCGTAGGGATATAATATCCACCACTTTCTACAACACTTTTTCTCATCATTGCATTCATCAATGGTATCATTTGTGGAGGTGCACCCTCCATCTCTGCACACCCCTTTCAGAAGAACACACTGTTTCTTCCCCGAGATCATGCCAGGCCTTGCTGCACAGAAAGAGATTGGATATCATTAAATCAGCATCAGATTAAACCACCATCAAATTATCGTGTTCCACATAAAGCAATACATTTACAGAGGACGGCCTGAGGATAGAAGAGATGATATTACCTATAGGAAAAGCCCAGGCCCTTCGGCAAAAGCGTAGTGTCCTTTGGGGGGAGGAGGGCTTCAAGTGCAGGGCTATACATATCCTGGTGTGGGTAGGCTGATTTCTAGAAGCTTGAGAGAGTTGTCCTCATAGGGGGCAGTGCATTTTGAGATGGATCCATTTGTTGGTGTCACCATGACTAGGAAGGCATCCTTGGTATTTAGTGGGTCAAGTACAAGGCAATTGGATTTCCCACCTCATGAATTGTCCTGCCCCAATGCCAATAATATCTTCACTAAAAGTACGATTTCAGAGGAAGTATGCATCTCTCAATCTCCACATCTGTGCTGACCACCCCATCCAGGCTTACAACATCCCTGTCCTCTGGAATGTGTTCTCACCTCCAGCGCCTTTTATAGAGAGTTTACCAGTCCTACAGCATCCACCTTCCCTAATTCCCCCACTACAGAGCTATGGAAGAAACACATTTTCTACGTTGCTCAGTGCCCCTTATCTGTAGATACATGAAGAGAATTTCTCTCGAAAGCTGAAATGTATTTTTCCTTAAATATATGTTTTCCTAATTCAGTTGGCCACTGAGAAGTATGTGACTAAGTACGTGCTTCAAGAGAGTAACTTCCTTTAGTCTTAGATCCTTCCTGTAGCCTTTCAGGCACAACTAGGGTTCCTTCTTTCCCCTGTGCACCTGGTGGATGTTACATAAAAGACACACCGTTCATGTTCATTAATAGTCACTAGTCCCTGAACCATCCTGTCAACCCACATGTTGTCTTTACCAACCTGTAACATATTAACCTTAACTGGCTCCTTTGCTGCCTCACTTCTACCTCTTAACTAAGAGTTTTACCTCCTTTTTGGTTTCTCCATTCTGAAGAAAGATAATAGCCAAATAAACCAACACAACTGAATTTTCAGAACCTGTGTGAGACAGTTGTACCTTTGCCACAGGATCCTGTCTGGTGCCAGCTCGTGACACATCCTGTCCTCAGGCTGGGGAGTTGGGCAAAATCTTGTAGCGCTGTGCCTGCTTTGCCAGTTCTGGAGGATGAAGTGTCTGTCTTTCAGGGAGAGAACCTAAGTTCCCACCAGGTAGCTGTGCGAGGCACTGGCTTGGCTGCCTCATCTACACTGAGCAAAGGCTTGTGCTCAGCTGTGCATCAGTCCTATAGATGGCTACTAGTCTCTCCCGCAATAAATTTATTCGTGTGCTTAATGTCACCTGTAGGGACATTTTCAGGTCTTCTAAAGAAGCTAAAGTCTAGAGTTCTTGGAATGGGGAAGGCCACAGTGAGGAGCAGTAGGGTAGTCTTGGCACCCATTATGCTGGAAAGTTCAACTTCCCGACATAGTGTGTGGTGTAGGGTAGTATTGGTCTCTCTTCTTGGCAGATGCCTCTTGCTTGAATCAAAAGGATCAGAGCAATTCATCCTCCCAGTGATGTGCCCTCCACTAAACATGAAGCTTAACTTCAGAAAGTGTCATCTGAACAGGAAACCAAAGAGTTATAGTCTCCCTTCCAGCAATGACTGACATACATTTGTTGCTAGGCACTACTTCAAGTCAAGAAGATAATAGTAAATTACCTGGCTCATAAAGAAGGGAATTTCTCCCTAGATATCGACACTTATTTTCACTTATTGGAACAATAGGGCAATAGAGGAGAATGATCTAGTAGATTTCAGAATTTATATGATATTAATATGTTCAGATGGTTATATCACATGTAGTGAGAGGAGAGATACATGTTTAATAATTGCTGTTGAGTAAAGAAAATGTAGATATGGTATTCATATGGTATTACAACATAAATTTCCATGGATGAAATGGGGAAAACTCATAATTGCACTAAAAGAAAAGACCACAGAATGGAACGTACTTCTAACCTCAAAAAGGACATGATTTTCTCAGCCTGAAAACACATTGAGTCATTAGCTGTTCTCTTTCTTCTGGTGATGGGGGACAGGGTTTCAATGGGGTGGGCTCTTCCTGGAACTTTATCCATTAAGAAATAGATGGGTAGTTTTCTTTTCTGTAGGTAAAATAGAGTTCAAGCTTTCTTCTGCTCCTGTCCAACGTGCTGGTTAAATATTATGTTATTCTTGGGGCACCTGGGTGGCTCAGTCGGTTGAGCGTCCGACTTCGGCTCAGGTCGCGATCTCACGGTCCGTGAGTTCAAGCCCCGCGTCGGGCTCTGGGTTGATAGCTCAGAGCCTGGAGCCTGTTTCCGGTTCTGTGTCTCCCTCTCTCTCTGCCCTTCCCCCGTTCATGCTCTGTCTCTCTCTGTCTCAAAAATAAATAAACGTTTAAAAAAATATATTATGTTATTCTCCAGAGTCAGTATAAGAAGAATTCTATAATTTTCTTAATTCTCAGGGGGCTAATGAATCAATTTAACAGTTATGTCATTCTAACCTCTTTATGTCCCTACTCTCAAGAATATGTGTGTGTGTATGTGTGTGTGTGTGTGTAATTTACATACATATATATAAAATATGTATATATTCTTTTATAGGATGTCATGGATTCTTTTTCAGAGTCATATGAAGATATGCTCAAGCAGTGATTATTTAACATTCATTGGACTGTAGGTTGACAAACCCAACATTTTCTTGTTTGGATTATGTAGTTTCTTTGGAGAAATTTCCTTCATGAAGACAGTGACTTTTTTAATTTGATTTTTGTTTGTAAATGCCATCAATAAAATTCTTCATGACCTCAGTACTCAATTCTCCTCAAAAGAAAATTTGTGAGTAAAAGTTATTTAGTATTCACTGAATTTCTAAGATTATGAGATCTATTTTAGACACCCAATAGATTCCAGATCCTCAAGGGTCACAGTGGGGATCAAAATTAGGATTTTGAAGAATGTGATATTATTAAACTGATCAAACAGTTTGGCAATTAACCACTGGTACCAAGAGGCAACATCTAGCCAACTAACAAAGAAATTCTTTTTCTTTGACCAAAAGAGGGTTCTAGGCCTTATTTCATAATGTGGCTAAGAACAGCTCAACTGCAAAAGTAAAGTATCGTGACCTTCCCATGCAACTTCAGTATCCTCTGTTCACAAGAGACCTGGCCATTTGAAAGTTACTCCCTCCTCTGCAGACTTATGGAATCTTTGTCTCATCCGTCTGCTTGGCATAAGTGATTTGGGAGACACAAGGAGAGGTGATCTGCAGGAAGAACATGTCCTGAAAGGCATACCTCTGAAGGATTCTTGTCATGTTTGTGGGGAGGCTGACTCTGCCCCCGACTCCACCCCCACCTCTGCCCCCAACTCCAAATACCCTCCTATCCTTCACCTTTCCTTTTTTCAAATTGTGGTAAGAACCCTAACGGCCTACCCTCTTAAATTTGTAAGTGCACAATGCAGTGTTGTTACGACAGGCACAGTGGTGTACCGTTTGTCTCCAGAACTTATTCATCTTGTATCGCTGAAACTTTGCACCCACTGAAAGCAACTCCATGCTTCTCCCTTCCCCTGGTTTCTGGCAACCACTGTTCTACTCTCTATTTCTAGAAGCTGGACTATTTTAGATACCTCATATAAGTGGAATCATGCAGTATTTGTCTTGTTTGCTTTATTTCCCTTAGCACAGTGTCCTCCAGGCTTATCACTGAGATTAGTGTTGAAGTAGGGTCTGTTGTGTGCCCTCTCAACCAGACCCACATCTATTATCATTGGCCCCGATGGTTTCTGTCTGTAAATTCTGAGTCCCTCACACCTTCAGTGATGCACTTTCCTCACCACTTTTGCTAGATTTGTCTTACACTTTAGAATCCTACCTTAAGGAGTGCAGATCTTGGTGCCTCGAGTAAGAACTTGCTTTGGGAAGACTCCAGAGGGGCCTTATTCAAATTAAAGATGGAGGCACAAAGGATGGAAGAATTTGGGACAGTACAAGTTCTCAAGTCCAAGGAAGATCATGACCTAGAGAATCCCCATAGAGCTAGAGTAGGCTTATTTACCATTAGATCACAGCAAGTGTAAGATGGAAAAGTTAGGAATTTTGATTTTCTGATTCCTTATGATTGTTTTTTATACATTTTCTCTATTTTCACACAGTTGCTGGTGGTTTCTCAGGCTTAATTCATTGTGTTTACCTCAAAAGAGGATTCTCCCAAGATTAGAAAAGAGGGAAGCTGCTATTAACTCAGAACTCCTTCTGCAGTGGAACCAGGAAGAGAGACACTGAGGGCAGGACATTGAAATGGTGAAACAAAGGAAAAGTTTGTCAAGGGACTTTTCAGGCTTGCAGGCTGCTGAGAACCCATAGATAAGCCCACTCTGGGTGCATAAATTGTGAACCCCCATGTGATTTAGATACCAGTAATTTCTGTTACCCATGTATAACATCTGATTGTCTTGCCTTCCTTGTTCTTAAAATGCCCTCCTACAAACTTAGTGTTTGTGCCAACTTTCACTTGCACGTAATTCCATGCAATGCCTGGCACATTTTGTAGTATAAACCAGGGCTCTCGTACAGCAGCCTTCTTGCGGTTCCTTGGGCATGCTATGTGTTCTTCTACATCAGGGACATTGCACTGGCTTCTTTCTTTACCAGAGGTGTTGACTGCTTAACTAACACTTCTCTTTCTACTTTGGGCATGCCTCAAGGCAGTCTCTGACATTGCAAACAAGACAATGACCACATGTTATAGGCACTTGTAATACTCTGTTCGTCTCTATTGTCCTTATTAACGTTTATAATTATATATTAATTTGTGTAATCATTTGACAAATATCTGTCTTTTATATCATGGGAAGAAACTTTCCTTTGTTTCCCACTATATCCTGTGTTTTTGAAATGCACAGTGTTTGTATAGTAAGAGGTGCTCAATAAATATTTGTTACCATTGAATGCAATAAGGTATTCTTTGACCCCACACACATTTTCACTCTCCTATTCCTTCTAACACCTGTTGACTGCGGTCTACTTTTTTTTGACTCTGTAGTATCTATGACTGCCTTGCTTTTGGATGTACTATTGTATTTGTGGGTCTCCAGTCTTGTCATTACTTTCTTACCTACTCTAAATGTTAGGCCTAGATTTCCTGGAATCCTGTTTTCCCATAAGTTATTTCTTGCCTTTGGTCTAGGACAAGCTTTTTCTCAATTTGCTTCCCGCCCTTGCCATATCCCTTTTTCCACTAGAATGGAAGGTTTTGGCTAAACTCTACTTCAAGGAGATCTATCTCTCATTAACCTTTTTAAAAAAAAGATCCAGCTCATAACATAGGCTATGACTTTGGGAGGAGACAGTGATTTATGATGAACTGAATTTAGCTCAGGTAGGGGAGAACAAGCATGAGCAAAACCTGTTCACTTATCAACCATGCAGGCGTAATTCTCTGGTGCCAAATGCTTTCTGCTATCTGAGAACTTATAGCCATTTATCAAATTTTAAGGAACACAGATCAGGAAAATCTAAAGACTACCATTAATAGTCCAATAATAGTGCCACAACATTTATCCCATTTGACACGCCTACCTCAGACACTGAAGGAAAGAATTTGGAGGTAAGTAAAATAAGATGTTTCACAGACATTATGTCTTCCAAAAGAGGAAACATAGGAATCTCATTAGGCTCCTCAGTATTTAGTGAGGAGATTTTGAGGTAAAAAGCCTGACAGAAATCAGGGTTACTATTTTATAGGCTATCCAAACCTGTAGATTGATGGAAACAACACTGACCCAGGTTAAAGATGGTTCTAGGTGCCATGTTGCCACCGCCTGTGTGACCTCAGTAAAATCATATTCTTTATGTGGAAACAGATTCTGTTATCTGTAAAATTAAAGAATTAGCCATTAAATTGCCTTCTGATTTTAATCCATGATCATTGTGAGATTTTACATTAGATGTCACTACAAGTGTGTCTCCCTAAAGCTGTGTCTTCTTCTGAGAGAATTGAGAACCAGATGAGAATTACATAAACTCCCTCATTTGGAGACAGCTGTATGTCAGGTGAATCCCAACATATCCACAGAGTAGGTGAAGGTCAAACAAATGAGTATTGTTGATTATAAAGAATCTTAGAGATGAACCAACAAATAAAGAGAGTTATCCAGACCTGATCTGTGTTCAATGACCACAGACATAATTTTGAGAGTTGTGGACATCCTGTCATTAACAGTAGGCAAAGGAATTTTATCAGTTCTTACAAGGATCTGGTTGAACCAGACTGAAGATGACTACATTCCCCCTTTTCCTTTGATTCTACATTTTAATATTCAAACTTCTGAATCATGGGTTCTAAGGATATAATTCATATTCTTAAAATGCTTTCTTCATATTTTGCCTTATGCTTAAAATTTTGCCATTGATGTTTTATTCCACTGTTTATGCTTTTTCCAAATTCCTCTGCTCCCTATTTTTGTTTGTTTGCTTGTTTGTTTGTTTGTTTGTTTTTAATAACTTGGTGCAGTCATTTTTTTTTGTGGAGCTCTGTCTTAGGGACCTAACTTCTCCAATAGACTCCACATCACTTCCATTCATTAACCAAGTTTAAACCAGCAGTCATTTGTACTCTCCTTTATGGAGATTGGGACCCTGGTAAAGGCTACTTGATTTGTTTGCTAAGGCTTAAGTCACATGTCATAGCTTCTTCACCTCTATCTTTATTTGAGCTGCACGTTCTAACCATGAACCTCTTGGATCCCATTTTCTGTTGATGGAAATCGTCATTCTACTTTGTAGTGTTGGCTTCATCAGTTCTAAAGGAGATGATCATGATGGGCTTCTGAATTCCTAAGGCTGTGCATTAGGGTCTGAGTTAAAATGGCCACAATATAATGGAGCATCCCAGTAGACCTCCTAAGATACCAACAGTTATTCACCATCTTACCTTTTGGTATTATAGTCACAAAGAGGAGGAGAACAGAAAGAAGAGAATGGAGTCTCATGGCAGAATGCCCGGCAGAAAGGTGAATGATCAGGGATAGTGGGACACAGGGCCTTTTATTTACTTCTGGGGGACTAAGGTTCCTTGTGGTCAGTGAAGCTTAACAAGTGAGAAAATAAAACAGCTTCCATTGGAATATTTCCAAACCCTGGAGTCTCTAAATTTGGTGACAAATTAACCTAATGGTAGGAAACCAGATGGTTAACCCTCTACTTTTTCTATGGGCTCTCAAACTCCCCAGAGGTCGGTCCCTCTGGCCAATTGTCTTTTGAAGGGGGCCAAAAGGAAGGTCACATGAGTATAAAGTCTTTATTACCAGAAGTAGTCTGACTTGCAAGGGAACTCGTCTACAGTACACTCTTTTCCACAATAAGGATAAGAGAATTGCCTAAGGATCATTTAAAAATAAAAAAGAAGTGGGTACTTGGGTGGCTCAGTTGGTTGCGCCTCTGACTCTTGACTTCAGCTCAGGTCATGATCTCATGGTTTGTGGGTTTAATTCCTGTGTTGGGCTCTGTGCTGATAGTGCAGAGCCTGCTTGGGATTCTCCTTCTCTCTCTGCCCCTATTCTACTCTCTCTCTCTCTCTTGCTTTCTCTCTCTGTCTCTCTCTCTCTCTCTGTCTCTCTGTCTCTCTCTCTCTCTGTCTCTCTCAAAATAGATTAATAAAAAGAGGAAGCTGTATTTTTAAGTTACTCCTGAAAGGAGAGACTAGTGTCACATATGTAAGATATTCTTAATAGTATCTGGAAGGTAAGTAGGCTTAGATCGCACTGAAAACTAACATTTTCTCCTCTATTATTAATCCTTTGTATAACAGCTCCATGTGACAAGGATGGTGAGATCAGAAGAGTTAAAAATCAAACATAAAGAGCACACTATTTCTTTGATAACCATTTATTGTCAAAAGATTATATGCATAGTTTCCAGAGACCTCCTAACCTCTCATCCTGCCTCACCATGTAGAAACAAAATACTGAAAATATGAGAACATGCCTTTGGCTAAGAATCAAATGACCTAAAACCAAATCATCTAAAGCTAATTTACCTACTGATCAATGGCTTAATGATACATGTGTGTGAATTCATTTATGTTTTCATTTGTAAACTTTCATATGTGAGATCAGCTTTTTTGAGAAATATTTTATTTACTTTTATGTCTTCTATTTTGGCTACTTTTGATCATTTTCATGTTTGTTGTTAATGTGTTATTTATTTTTAATAATTGACATTTAACATGCCTCATTTGAAGATGTACAGTGAGTTGATTCAATGCATTTGTATGTTGCGATATGATTGCCACTATAGTGTTAGATAATACTTCCATCAGGTAATACAATTATCATCTTTCTTGTGGTGAGAACAGTTAATATCTAGTCTCTTAGTAACTTTGAAGTTTGTAATACAGTATAACTGACTATAATCACTAACCTGTGCTTTAAATCTCCAAAACATACTTACTAGTTGTTAAGTTTGTACCCTTAAATAACATCTCCTCACTTACCCCAGCCTTCAGCCCCTGGTAACCACCATTATAGTCTCTGTTTTTATGAGTTCAGCTTATTCATTCATTCATTCATTCGTTTGTCATAGACTCTAAGTCTAAAGTTTTCTTTTGGCCAGCAAAAGAGCAGATGCAGGATTAAAGCAAAAGATGGCTAATGTCCGGGAAAAGACAAGAGCCCCGAATAAGGGTCCTTGCCCCATATTTATTCAGATCAGAAGGCTTACACATGTGATGGGTGTGTACAAAGAGATAAAGTAACTAAGAACATTAGTTTGGGGATGTGAGGGAAAAGGGGGGTTTTGAAGATATGCAGTGTTTGGGGTTTGGGTCAATATAAAACAAAATCTGGGCACCAGGCAGATGGGTAGATGGTTGTTAACGGTAGACAGGAGGTGCCATGTCTGTTTAACTTAGCTAGCCTAGGGGATGAGACAGAGGAATAACCTCAGGGTTACCAAGGCACCTTTTCTTTTGTTAACCATCTCTGCTCTGGGCTGCTTCGCTTGCAGCACAGGGTCCATAGTCCAATTCACCCATTTACCTAACCTGGCCCTATCCTCCTGTGAAAGCAGCTTTTCTGCCATAGTACTGAATTGAGGATGCTTCCACCCTGAACATCTAAACTTGTTTATTTCATATACCTATGTATTGGGCACCTTTGCGCCGTTTCTATTTCAGGTCTTTGCCTCTCCCTATGTATTTTGGGGTGCCTTTGCATCTCCCTGTTCCTGGCACTTTTGTGCCTCCCTATTCTTGGGCTGTCTTTGCACCCCCCTATACTTGGAGTGCCAATCTGGTTTACCCAAACTCGAGTGTGAGCATTTTATGACTTTGTATTTCTTTATGCCTTGTTAACCCATTGGTGGAAACCCAGGGTATTCCTAAGCTTATCCCCACATTTATTTATTTATTTATTTATTTATATTTTTTCATTTTTTTAATGTTCATTTATTTTTGAGAGAGACAAAGAGACAGAGCATGAGCAGGGGAAGGGCAGAGAGAGAGGGAGACACAGAATCTGAAGCAGGCTCCAGGCTCTGAGCTGTCAGCACAGAGCCTGACATGGGGCTCAGACTCACAGATTGTGAGATTACGACCTGAGCTGAAAGTCAGACGCTTAACTGACTGAGCCACCCAGACGCCTCTCTCTCTCTCTCTTTTTTTCTCTCTCTCTCTCTTTTTTTTTAATCTTTATTTATTTTTGAGAAAGAAAGAGAGAGAGAGAGTTCAAGCAGGGAAGAGGTAGTGACAGCGGGAGACAGAGAATACCAGGCAGGTTCCACCCTGCCAGTGCAGAGCCTGTCACAGAGCTCAATCTCATGAACCATGAGATTATGCCCTGAGCCAAAATCAAGAATCAGAGACTCTACTAAGCCACCCCGTCACCCCACAAATGGCAGGATTTTCATTTTTCTCATGACCGAATAATATTCCATGTATGTGTATTATACATACAATGTATATATGTCACAGTTTCTCTATCTGTTTACTGCTGATGGACATGCAGGTTACTTCTGTATCTTGGCTGTTATGAAAAATGCTGCAATAAACATGGGAGTGGAGATGTCTCTTCATTTCCTTTGGATATACACCCAGAAGTGGGATTACTGGATCATATGTTGTTTCTATTTTTAATTTTTTGAGGAACCTCCACAGTTTCCATAGCAGCTGAACCATTTTGCATTCTGCCAGCAGTGCACAAGTGCTCCCCTTTTTCTCCACATCTTGGCCAATGCTAGTTATCTCTTGTTTGTTTATTTATTTATTTTGAGAGAGAGAGAGAGGACATGAGCAGGGGAGGGACATAGAGGGAGAGAGAATCCCAAACAGGCTCCATGCCATCAGCATGGTGCCCCATGTGCAGCTCTAACTGATGAACCATGAGATTATGACCTGAGCCAAAAATCCAGAGATGACGCTTAAACCACTGAGCCACCCAGATGCCCCTCTTGTCTTCTTGATGACAGCCATTGTCACAGATGATATCTCATTGTGGTTTTGATTTGCATTTCCTGATGATTAGTGATGCTGAGAATCTTTTCAGGTACCTGCTGGCCATTTATATGTCTTCTTTGGAAAAATGTCTGTTCAGTTCCTATGTCCATGGTTTCAGTTCAATTGCTTATTTTTTTGTTATTGAGTTGAATGAGTTCTTTACATATATTTATATGGATGCTTATTAACCCCTTATCTGACAGGTGGTTTACAAATATTTCCTCCCATTCCGTAGGTTGCCTTTTCATTGTGTTGATTATTTCTTTTGCTGTGAAGAGCTTTGTAGTTTCATGTGGTTCCACTCATTGATTTTTGCTTTTGTTGCTTGTACTTTTGGCGTCACATCCAAAAAAGTCACTGCCAAGACAAACCTCAAGGAGCTTTCGTCTATGTCTTCTTTCAGGAATTTCACAGCGTCTCGTATTGTTTTAAGTCTTTAATCCATTTTGAGTTAATTTTTGAGTGGGAAGATAGGTGTCTAATTTCATTGTTCTCCATGTGGCTGTCCAGTTTTCCCAACACTATTTGTTGAAGAGACTATCATTTCCCCCCTGAGTGTTCTTGGCTTCCTTCTCAAATATTGGTTGACTTTATATGCAGGGGTTTATTTCTGGACTCTCTATTCTCTTCCATTGGGTCTCTTGTCTATTTTTTAAAAATATGTTTTAATGTTTATTTATTTTTGGGGGGGGAGAGAAAATGAGGTTGGGGGGATGAGAGAGAGGAGGATAGAGGATCTGAACCAGGCTCTGCACTGACAGCAGAAAGCATGATGTGGGGCTCAAACTCATAAACCGTGAGATCATGACCTGAGCTGAAGTTGGGCGCTTAACTGACTAAGCCCCCTGGGCACCCCTCTGTGTCTATTTTTTATGCCAAAAGTTTTCAATTTTTTTTTGGTTTTGATGCTGTTGTAAATAGAATCATTTTCTTTTTCAGATAATTTTTTGTTGGTGCATGGAAATGCTACTGACTTTTTAATGTTGACTTTGTATCCTCCAACTTTACTGAATTTGTTAAATAGAACAAACAGTTTTTTGGCAGAGCCTTCAGAATTTTCTGTATATATAATCATGTCATCTGCAAATAGAAATAATTTTACTTGTTCCTTTCCAATTCTGACTGTCTTCTATTTTTTTCTTGCCTGATTGCTGTGGCTAGGGCTTCCAGTACTATGTTGAATATGAGTGGAGAAAGTGGACACCCTTGTCTTGTTCCTGATCTTATGGGGGAAGCTAGCAACCTTTCATCATTGCATATGATGTTGGCTGTGGGTATGTCATATATTGCCTTTATTATGTTGAGGTACTTTCTCTATATACCTAATTTGTTAAGAGGTTTTTTTTTTGTCATGAATGGATATAAAATTTTGACAAATACTTTTTCATCTATTGAGATGATCATATGATTTTTACCTTTCATTCATCTATTAACTTGTGGTATTACATCTATTAATTTGCATATCATGAACCATGCCTGCATCCCAGGGAAAGATCCCATGTGACCATGATGGATGATCCTTTTAATGTTCTGCTGAATTCAATTTGCTAGTATTTCTTAAAAATGTTTGCATCTATCTTCATCAGGAATATTGTCCTAGAGTCTTCTTTTGTTGTAGTGTTCATTTCTGGCTTTGATATCAGTAATGCTGAGTTTGGGAATATTCCCTCCTCTTCAATTTTTTGGAAGAGAATAGGAAGGATTATCATTAATTCACCTTTAAATGTTTGGTAAAATTCACCGGTAAAGTCAACTGGTTATGGGTTTTCTTCATTTGATTACTGATTCAATGTCCTTACTAGTAATTACTTTGTTAAGATTTTATATTTCTTCCTGATTCAGCCTTGGTAGGTTATATGTTTCTAAGAATTTATTTGTTTCTTCTAGGTTGTCCAGTTTTTTAGATTATAGTTGTCATAGTAGCCTCTATGATTCTTTTTATTTCTGTTTCCAGTTGTAATGTCTTCTCTTTAATTTATAATTTTGTTGATGGATTCTCTCTCTTTTTCCCTCATTTAATCTTGCTAAAGCTTTGTCAATTCTGTTTATCTTTTCAAAGAAGCAACCCTCAGTTTGGTTAATCTTTTCTATTATTTTCCTGTTCTCTGTTTCATTTGTCTATGGTCTAAACTTTATTGTTTCCTTCCTTCTGCTAACTTTGGGCTTAGTTTGTTGTTCTTTTTTTAGTTCCTCAAGGCATGAAGTTAGATTGTTATGTGAGTTCTTTCTTGTTTATTGCTATGAACTTCCTTCTGAGAAGGAATGTGTGCTTTTGCCACATTCCATAAGTTTTCTTGTGTTGTGTTTCCATTTTGTTTTTATCAAGATATTTTTTTATTTTCCCTTTAATTTCTTCTTTGATCCTTGACTTTTCAGGACAGTATTGTTTAATTGTTCTGTATTCATCAGTTTTCCTCCTATTACTGATTTCTTGTTTTATACCATTGTGGTCAGAGAAGGTTGTTGGTATGTTTTCAGTCTTCTTGAACTTGCCAGTTCTTACTTGTTTTGTGGCCTAAAAAATGGTATGCCAGTAAATGTTCCATGTGCATCCGAGAAGAATGTGTATTCTGCTATTGTCAGAATGTTCTATTTATGTCTGTTAGGTCCAAGTGGTCTATAATATTGTTCAAATCCACCATTTCCATATTGATTCTCTGTGTGGATGATCTATCCATTGTTAAGAGTAGGATATCAAAGCTCCAAAGCTATTGTCTTGCTGTTTATTTCTCCTTTTAGTTCGATTAGTTCTTGCTATATGTATTTTGGTGCTTTGATATTGAGTGCTTAAATATTTATAATTTTTATATATTTTTGACAAACTGACCCATTTATCATTATATAATGACTTTCTTTGTCTTTTTAAACCATTTTTAGTTTAAAGTCTATTATACATTATTAACCATTTGACTAACCAAAAGAAATCTGAAGAGGATTTTCACTTTTACCAAAAAAAAGGCATTCATGTACTAATGTAGGTTTTTCATAAAAGGAAAGTACTATAATGTGATTTTTAAAAATTTTTTTAATGTTTATTTATTTTCGAGACAGAGACAGAGCATGAATAGGGGAGGGTCAGAGAGAGAAGGAGACACAGAATCTGAAACAGGCTCCAGGCTCTGAGTTGTCAGCACAGAGCCCAATGCGGGCTCGAACTCACGGACCATGAGATCATGACCTGAGCCAAAGTCGGACGCTTAACCGACTGAGCCACCCAGGCACCCCTATAATGTGATTTTTGGCAAAAAAGGAGCTATTCTTTACTTTATGCCACTTTAGCTTATGAAAGATTTCATAGGAATGCTCTCTTTTTAGATAGTGGGAGGAAACCTGTACCTTATTTAAAATAGACAAATTTCTTGAAATACTTAAACTACCAAGCTTACATAAGAAGTCATAGTTAACACGAGCAGTCCTATATTTATTAAAGAAATCTAATGTGCAATTTAAAGCATTTCAGCAAAGAAATTCAAGACCAAATGGTGTCATCGTTAAGTGTATTCTTTCAAGCATTGAAAGAATAAATAATACCAATTTTGCAAAAATTAGATGAGATAAAACTGACCAACTAATTTTGTCTTGTTTTGTTTTATTTTTTGAGGCCATGGTATATTAATCCCAAACAAGACAGAGTCTTTGCAAGAAAATAAAATTTAAAATAGAATACTATCTCTCATTAATGCAAGTGTTATTTATAAAATTTTAGCAAATTTAACCCATTAGCGTATCAAGAGGATAATATAATATAACCAAATGGGGTATTTTCTAGGAATACAAGATTGGTACAACATTCAAAAATTAATATACTTCCACATATCAGGAGACAGAAAAGAGAAAATGTTTGATCGTCTCCACATATACAGTTGACAGCACTAACAGTTGACAATATCAACATCCACTTATGATTAAAACCTCAACAAAATAGTAAATAAATAGGGATTTACCAACCTGTTAACAATATCTATGAAAAACTTAAAGCAACAATCCTATGTCTGGAGGTCTTATATAGTGTAATAAAGTAAGAAAAATAACATTTATACAGATTAGAAACAAAGAAATAAACTATCTTATTCACAGGGGATGGTGTGTCACTTTCTAAGTAGAAAATCTCAAAGCACACTGAAGAGCTACTAGAATAGTTAGCGGGTTTAGTAAATTTGCAGGAAACAGTATATGAGTCACTTGTATTTACTTATGCAAGCAATGGACAACTGAAAACTGAAACAAAACAAAACGCCTCCAAAATTTACAATAGTTTCAACAAACATGAAATAATTAGGGATAAATCTAAAACTATGTATGCAAGATTTGTATCCTGAAAACTACAAAAGATTAAAGTGAGGAATTCTAAATGAATGGTAGGGCATACAGTGTTCATGGAATAGAAGACCATTTATGGCCAAGATTTCAATTCTCCCCAAATTGATCTATATATACAATATAATGCCAACCAAACTCCCAGCATGATCTTACTTTTTTAAGAAATTGATAAGCTGAATATAAATTTTTTTACTGAAATGAAAATGTATACAGTGGCCAAATCTTTGAAAAAGAAAAGGAATATTAGAAGACTTATACTACTTTTAAAACTTACTATATATCTATAATATCAAGATAGTATAGCTTTTATTTTAATTTTTTTAATGTTTATTTTGAGAAAAATAGAGAGACAGACCATGAGCAGGGGAGGGGCAGAGAGACAGGGAGACACAGAATCTGAAGCAGGCTCCAGGCTCTGAGTTGTCAGCACAGAGCCTGACATGGGGATCAAACTCACCAGCCATGAGATCATGACCTGAACTGAATTCAGACACTCACCCAACTGAGCCTCCCAGGTGCCCCGCGATAGTATAGTTTGATGTCAGGATAGACATATAGGTAATAGGACAGAACAGAGTACAGACATAGATCCACAAAAATATGGTCAATTGAAATTTGACAGTGATACTGCTATAGTCTGAACATTTGTATTCCCCCCCCAATTCATATGTTGAAATCCTAATGATGCTAAGTGATAATGATGTGGGATACAAAGGCAAACAAAAAACAATTACATTTCCTTACTGCTTACAGCCTATTGATAAGTCATGAAATAGGCTTCCTCTGGGAACTCAGTTGCCTTGATGTTGACACTAAGGGCAAAAGGCAGTCTTAGCTTAACATTATCCTTAACACACACTTGGGGGTCCACTTTAAACGTAGAGAAATTCCTTTGGAAACTTCCTTTATCTCTACTTCCTGAAGATATATGTTACGAAACATCCTCCAGAGCATATGAACCACTGATAGACATCTGAAGGGTCTCATGACTGAGGGTTTACTAACCAGTAATAAATGACCTTTTCCTAACCATAGCTACCCCCCAAAGGGTCCTGGATACCTTATTTCCCAAATTCCTTAGAGGCTTGTGCTGTCCCTAACTCCCTCCCAACTTGAAAGGATACCATCAGTCACCCTTCACAACCCCAGTGCGGCTCTTTCTGCCCATGGGTTCCATTGTTACAGAACCTGGTCTGGATCACCTGGCGGAAGAACCAAGTGGCACTTGGAGATCGTGGAAGGCAGGATGTTTATTTCACCCCGGAGGGCTCAGAGACGATTGCTCTCCAGAGGTCTGAGTCCTGAGCTTAAACAGAGGGGACAATTTGTAGTCTGTTATTTCCTCATTAGTAATTTGGTGCATGTGGCAAGCGGGGCAGGAAGAAGAACCCAGAACGAGGCGGTGGGGGGTGGGGGGGGTGGGGGCGGTCTTCGGGTGGGGACTGGAATTCCCCTATCAGTCCTGTTGGCCATCTCATAACAATTTTTCCTTATCATCATCCCCATGCTTCTTTAAGAAAACCACCTTTTTTCACTGAAGACATCTCAAGAATTCTTTCTTGGCTTTTGGCTCCGGACCCCAACATTTCCGCATCAATGATATTTAGGAGGTGGGACCTTTAGAGGGTGGTTAGGTCACAAGGCAGGGGCTCGTAGGGGATGAGTGCCATCTCAAGAATCCCCAGAGAGCCTGCTTCCCCCTTCCGTGTGTCAGGATACAGCCAGACGTCAGCAGTCTGCAGTCTGGAGAGGAGAATCACACCAGACCTTGACCATGCTGGCAAATCCATCTTGCATTTCTAGTCTCCTGAACTGTGAGAAATAAACCCCTGTCATTTGTAAGCCAGAATGGCTGTGGTATTTTGTTGCAGCAGCCCAAGCAGATTAGGACAGCAAACAGATACCAAGAAATGGAGGTGCTGCCGTGACACACGCCTGAATGCGTGGAATCGGCTTCGGAACTGGTAATGGGCTGCAGGAGTTTTGAAAACATCCACACTGCCAGGAACAGGGCCTTTAAAGGTGATGCAGATGGAAGGTCAGAAAACAAAGTGGAAGCGTGAGCCTCAGCCTTCTTAGAGGTTACCAAGGAGCCCTGGACCGAAGGGTAGCAGAGACCCACCCTGAAGGCCATCTTTGAGGTCTCCACCGGAAATGAGAAGCGTGTCATCGGACAATAAAGGAAAGGCCATCCGTGGCAAAGGATGTGGCAGAGTCGTGTTCATGTTCCAGGGTTTTGCAGAGGGCAGTGATGAGGTTTTTGGGTGATAGTGGGGTTTGTGGGGTGCAGAGTCAATGGCCAAGAAAGAATTCTCAAAGACATCTTTGGTGCAAAAAGGTGATGTTATGAAAGCACAGGGACAGGACTCGTGGGCAGAAAGAGCTGCCCGGGACCATGAGGAGAGACTAGTTATATACTATGGAGTCTGGGAGGTAAAGCCCAGGGGAAGTTTCCAGTGAGATTTTCATATGCTAGAGAAGACTCCCAGGATACTGGTGGCCTAGGTTTTGTCAAACTGGGGTTGTTTGCCCTCTAGCAAAGCATTTGCATTAAGACACAGGGAGTTCCTGGAAAAGCGTTTTTCTCTGGTTTTTCTCTGCCTGCCTCAAGTATTTGTCAGTGGGCTGCAAGGTGTAAGGAAATTTAGTTCTATCTGCCATATCCTTCTGCCTTTGTTCCCACATTGAAACAGGGTGCTGTCGAAAAAACAAAAAAACAAAAAACCACCAGAAACCGAATAGAAGCGAGACAAGATTTTATTCACAGCCGTGCCAAACCTGATCTCCTAATCTTAAGGAGAAGAGTGCAGAGAATGGCCCCAAACAAAGGTAGCAGTGAGCTTATATGGATTTTAGCAAGTGAGAATACGTCATTATTTAACCAATTTTTTTTTATTTTTTAATATATGAAATTTACTGTCAAATTGGTTTCCATACAACACCCAGTGCTCATCCCAAAAGGTGCCCTCCTCAATACCCATCACCCACCCTGCCCTCCCTCCCACCCCCCATCAACCCTCAGTTTGTTCTCAGTTTTTAACAGTCTCTTATGCTTTGGCTCTCTCCCACTCTAACCTCTTTTTTTTTTTTTCCTTCCCCTCCCCCATGGGTTTCTGTTACGTTTCTCAGGATCCACATAAGAGTGAAACCATATGGTATCTGTCTTTCTCCGTATGGCTTATTTCACTTAGCATCACAGTCTCCAGTTCCATCCACGTTGCTACAAAAGGCCATATTTCATTTTTTCTCATTGCCACGTAGTATTCCATTGTGTATATAAACCACAATTTCTTTATCCATTCATCAATTGATGGACATTTAGGCTCTTTCCAGCATTTGGCTATTGTTGAGAGTGCTGCTATAAACATTGGGGTACAAGTGCCCCTATGCGTCAGTACTCCTGTATCCCTTGGATAAATTCCTAGCAGTGCTATTGCTGGGTCATAGGGTAGGTCTATTTTTAATTTTCTGAGGAACCTCCACACTGCTTTCCAGAGCGGCTGCACCAATTTGCATTCCCACCAACAGTGCAAGAGGGTTCCCGTCTCTCCACATCCTCTCCAGCATCTATAGTCTCCTGATTTCTTCATTTTGGCCACTCTGACTGGCGTGAGGTGGTATCTGAGTGTGGTTTTGATTTGTATTTCCCTGATGAGGAGCGACGTTGAACATCTTTTCATGTGCCTGTTGGCCATCCGGATGTCTTCTTTAGAGAAGTGTCTATTCATGTTTTCTGCCCATTTCTTCACTGGGTTATTTGTTTTTCGGGTGTGGAGTTTGATGAGCTCTTTATAGATTTTGGATACTAGCCCTTTCTCTGATATGTCATTTGCAAATATCTTTTCCCATTCCGTTGGTTGCCTTTTAGTTTTGTTGGTTGTTTCCTTTGCTGTGCAGAAGCTTTTTATCTTCATAAGGTCCCAGTAATTCACTTTTGCTTTTAATTCCCTTGCCTTTGGGGATGTGCCGAGTAAGAGATTGCTACGGCTGAGGTCAGAGAGGTCTTTTCCTGCTTTCTCCTCTAAGGTTTTGATGGTTTCCTGTCTCACATTCAGGTCCTTTATCCATTTTGAGTTTATTTTTGTGAATGGTGTGAGAAAGTGGTCTAGTTTCAACCTTCTGCATGTTGCTGTCCAGTTCTCCCAGCACCATTTGTTAAAGAGACTGTCTTTTTTCCATTGGATGTTCTTTCCTGCTTTGTCAAAGATGAGTTGGCCATATGTTTGTGGGTCTAGTTCTGGGGTTTCTATTCTATTCCATTGGTCTATGTGTCTGTTTTTATGCCAATACCATGCTGTCTTGATGATGACAGCTTTGTAGTAGAGGCTAAAGTCTGGGATTGTGATGCCTCCTGCTTTGGTCTTCTTCTTCAAAATGACTTTGGCTATTCGGGGCCTTTTGTGGTTCCATATGAATTTTAGGATTGCTTGTTCTAGTTTCGAGAAGAATGCTGGTGCAATTTTGGTTGGGATTGCATTGAATGTGTAGATAGCTTTGGGTAGTATTGACATTTTGACAATATTTATTCTTCCAATCCATGAGCAGGGAATGTCTTTCCATTTCTTTATATCTTCTTCAATTACCTGCATAAGCTTTCTATAGTTTTCAGCATACAGATCTTTTACATCTTTGGTTAGATTTATTCCTAGGTATTTTATGCTTCTTGGTGCAATTGTGAATGGGATCAGTTTCTTTATTTGTCTTTCTGTTGCTTCATTGTTAGTGTATAAGAATGCAACTGATTTCTGTACATTGATTTTGTATCCTGCAACTTTGCTGAATTCATGTATCAGTTCTAGCAGACTTCTGGTGGACTCTATCGGATTTTCCATGTATAATATCATGTCATCTGCAAAAAGCGAAAGCTTGACTTCATCTTTGCCAATTTTGATGCCTTTGATTTCCTTTTGTTGTCTGATTGCTGATGCTAGAACTTCCAGCACTATATTAAACAACAGCGGTGAGAGTGGGCATCCCTGTCGTGTTCCTGATCTCAGGGAAAAAGCTCTGTTTTTCCCCGTTGAGGATGATGTTAGCTGTGGGCTTTTCATAAATGGCTTTTATGATCTTTAAGTATGTTCCTTCTATCCCAACTTTCTCCAGGGTTTTTATTAAGAAAGGGTGCTGGATTTTGTCAAAGGCCTTTTCTGCATCGATTGACAGGATCATATGGTTCTTCTCTTTTTTTTTTGTTAATGTGATGTATCACGTTGATCGATTTGCGAATGTTGAACCAGCCCTGTATCCCAGGAATGAATCCCATTTGATCATGGTGAATAATTATTTTTATATGCCGTTGAATTCGATTTGCTAGTATCTTATTGAGAATTTTTGCATCCATATTCATCAGAGATATTGGCCTGTAGTTCTCTTTTTTTACTGGGTCTCTGTCTGGTTTAGGAATCAAAGTAATACTGGCTTCATAGAATGAGTCTGGAAGTTTTCCTTCCCTTTCTATTTCTTGGAATAGCTTGAGAAGGATAGGTATTATCTCTGCTTTAAACGTCTGGTAGAACTCCGAGATTTTTTTTTTTTAATTTTTTTAACGTTTATTTATTTTTGAGTCAGAGAGAGACAGAGCATGCACGGGGAAGGGGCAGAGAGAGAGGAAGACACAGAATCGGAAGCAGGCTCCAGGCTCTGAGCCATCAGCCCAGAGCCTGACGCGGGGCTCAAACTCACGGACCGCGAGATCGTGACCTGAGCTGAAGTCGGACGCTTAACCGACCGAGCCACCCAGGCGCCCCGGGAGATTTTTGATAACCGATTCAATTTCTTTGCTGGTTATGGGTCTGTTCAAGCTTTCTATTTCCTCCTGATTGAGTTTTGGAAGAGTGTGGGTGTTTAGGAATTTGTCCATTTCTTCCAGGTTGTCCAATTTGTTGGCATATAATTTTTCATAGTATTCCCTGATAATTGTTTGTGTCTCTGAGGGATTAGTTGTAATAATTCCATTTTCATTCATGATTTTATCTATTTGGGTCATCTCCCTTTTCTTTTTGAGAAGCCTGGCTAGAGGTTTGTCAATTTTGTTTATTTTTTCAAAAAACCAACTCTTGGTTTCGTTGATCTGCTCTACAGTTTTTTTAGATTCTATATTGTTTATTTCTGCTCTGATCTTTATTATTTCTCTTCTTCTGCTGGGTTTAGGCTGCCTTTGCTGTTCTGCTTCTATTTCCTTTAGGTGTGCTGTTAGATTTTGTATTTGGGATTTTTCTTCTTTCTTGAGATAGGCCTGGATTGCAATGTATTTTCCTCTCAGGACTGCCTTTGCTGCGTCCCAAAGCGTTTGGATTGTTGTATTTTCATTTTTGTTTGTTTCCATATATTTTTTAATTTCTTCTCTAATTGCCTGGTTGACCCACTCATTCGTTAGTAGGGTGTTCTTTAACCTCCATGCTTTTGGAGGTTTTCCAGACTTTTTCCTGTGGTTGATTTCAAGCTTCATAGCATTGTGGTCTGAAAGTATGCATGGTATAATTTCAATTCTTGTAAACTTATGAAGGGCTGTTTTGTGACCCAGTATATGATCTATCTTGGAGAATGTTCCATGTGCACTCGAGAAGAAAGTATATTCTGTTGCTTTGGGATGCAGAGTTCTAAATATATCTGTAAAGTCCATCTGATCCAATGTATCATTCAGGGCCCTTGTTTCTTTATTGACCGTGTGTCTAGATGATCTATCCATTTCTGTAAGTGGGGTGTTAAAGTCCCCTGCAATGACCACATTCTTATCAATAAGGTTGCTTATGTTTATGAGTAATTGTTTTATATATCTGGGGGCTCCGGTATTCGGCGCATAGACATTTATAATTGTTAGGTCTTCCTGATGAATAGACCCTGTAATTATTATATAATGCCCTTCTTCATCTCTTGTTACAGCCTTTAATTTAAAGTCTAGTTTGTCTGATATAAGTATGGCTACTCCAGCTTTCTTTTGGCTTCCAGTAGCATGATAAATAGTTCTCCATCCCCTCACTCTCAATCTAAAGGTGTCCTCAGATCTAAAATGAGTCTCTTGTAGACAGCCAATAGATGGGTCTTGTTTTTTTATCCATTCTGATACCCTATGTCTTTTGGTTGGCGCATTTAATCCATTTACATTCAGTGTTATTATAGAAAGATACGGGTTTAGAGTCATTGTGATGTCTGTATGTTTTATGCTTGTAGTGATGTCTCTGGTACTTTGTCTCACAGGATCCCCCTTAGGATCTCTTGTAGGGCTGGTTTCAAGGTGACAAATTCCTTCAGTTTTTGTTTGTTTGGGAAGACCTTTATCTCTCCTTCTATTCTAAATGACAGACTTGCTGGATAAAGGATTCTCGGCTGCATATTTTTTCTGTTTAGCACACTGAAGATATCGTGCCAAGCCTTTCTGGCCTGCCAAGTTTCAAAGGAGAGATCAGTCACGAGTCTTATAGGTCTCCCTTTATATGTGAGGGCACGTTTATCCCTTGCTGCTTTCAGAATTTTCTCTTTATCCTTGTATTTTGCCAGTTTCACTATGATATGTCGTGCAGAAGATCGATTCAAGTTACGTCTGAAGGGAGTTCTCTGTGCCTCTTGGATTTCAGTGCCTTTTTCCTTCCCCAGTTCAGGGAAGTTCTCAACTATAATTTCTTCAAGTACCCCTTCAGCACCTTTCCCTCTCTCTTCCTCCTCTGGGATACCAATTATGCGTATATTATTTCTTTTTAGTGTATCACTTAGTTCTCTAATTTTCCCCTCATACTCCTGGATTTTTTTATCTCTCTTTCTTTCAGCTTCCTCTTTCTCCATAACTTTATCTTCTAGTTCACCTATTCTCTCCTCTGCCTCTTCAATCCGAGCCGTCGTGGTTTCCATTTTGTTTTGCATTTCGTTTAAAGCGTTTTTCAGCTCCTCGTGACTGTTCCTTAGTCCCTTGATCTCTGTGGCAAGAGATTCTCTGCTGTCCTGTATACTGTTTTCAAGCCCAGAGATTAATTTTATGACTATTATTCTAAATTCACTTTCTGTTATATTATTTAAATCCTTTTTGATCAGTTCATTAGTTGTTGTTATTTCCTGGAGATTCTTCTGAGGGGAATTCTTCCTTTTGGTCATTTTGGAGAGTCCCTGGAGTGGTGAGGACCTGCAGGGCACTTCCCCCGTGCTGTGGTGTATAACTGGAGTTGGTGGGCGGGGCCGCAGTCCGACCTGATGTCTGCCCCCAGCCCACCGCTGGGGCCACAGTCAGACCGGTGTGTGCCTTCTCTTCCCCTCTCCTAGGGGCGGGATTCACTGTGGGGTGGCGTGGCCCGTCTAGGCTATTTGCACACTGCCAGGCTTGTGGTGCTGGGGATCTGGCGTATTAGCTGGGGTGGGTAGGCAAGGTGCACGGGGCGGGAGGGGCAGGCTTAGCTCGCTTCTCCTTAGGTGATCCACTTCAGGAGGGGCCCTGTGGCAGCGGGAGGGAGTCAGATCCACTGCCGGAGGTTTGGCTCCGCAGAAGCACAGAGTTGGGTGTTTGCGCGGAGCGAGCAAGTTCCCTGGCAGGAACTGGTTCTCTTTGGGATTTTGGCTGGGGGATGGGCGGGGGAGATGGCGCTGGCGAGCGCCTTTGTTCCCCGCCAAGCTGAGCTCTGCCGTCCGGGGGCTCAGCAGCTCTGCCTCCCTTTGTCCTCCAGCCTTCCCGCTTTCTGAGCAGAGCTGTTCACTTCTGACCTCCCAGACGCTAAGTCGCGCTTGCTGTCGGAACACAGTCCGTCCGGCCCCTCCGCTTTTGCCAGCCCGACTCGGGGGCTCTGCTTGGCCGGCGAGCCGCCCCTCCGCCCCGGCTCCCTCCCGCCAGTCCGTGGAGCGCGCACCGCCTCGCCGCCCTTCCTCCCCTCTTCCGTGGGCCTCTCGTCGGCGCTCGGCTCCGGAGACTCCGTTCTGCTAATCCTCTGGCGGTTTTCTGGGTTCTTTAGGCAGGTGTAGGTGGAATCTAAGTGATCAGCAGGACGCGCGGTGAGCCCAGCGTCCTCCTACGCCGCCATCTTCCGGAACTCCTAGTTAACCAATTACAATTTACAACATTTCATGGTAGCCAATTATATTGTGACCAAGAGACGTTAGTTTTGGCGGGAACCTATCAATTTAAAGTTCTTTGTCCTAAGAGGGTTTAAAATGACCGATCATAGACACCTAAGATACCGTGGGGCAGTGAGTTCGTGACTTTTTACATGTTGGTCTTGCCTAGGCTAGATCTTGGTAGATGGGGTGGGGGAGCATTTGCCACCTAAGTTATCTATTTAGCAAACAGGCGAAGTTACAGAAGCGAGATTGGGCAGTTAGTAATTTCTGATAACCCTAAAAGGGAACTACATAAGCTTTTATCTCAATTATTCATGAAAGGTGAGTTTAAACCGAACTCATATACAATAAACTTTCTGATATCTTATAAGTTGACCTATTACAACATCACTATGGTGGGGTGATGTTGGGGCTCCAAGAATCGGAGTCTGTAGTTTTCTGGAGATTAGGCTGTTGATAAGATTGCCTTTTCCTTGTGGTTTACCAAGATATTTGTAAATACATGGAGACCCAGGTCCTGCAGGACTCTGATCTCTATGAGTTAACCATTTGTTTTTCCCCTTTCCTTTGTTCTTGGGCAGCCAGGAGAGCATGAGGAGTATCACACACTTCCCACCTGGTGGGGAGAGGGGTGCGTCTGTGGCACCCTCATCAGGCAACACTTAGGAGTCATGAAATTGGATAACTGGCTGAGGAAATACCTAAGCAAAGTGTTGAAGGGGTGGCCTGGTTTCTCATCACTGCTGCTATTAAATGCAAAGAGAGAAATGACTGAAAGACAGAATTGTTAATCAGAGAGGAAGCACAATCTAAACATTTAGAAACTCTCAGCCTACCCCGTTGAAAGGAGTGAACAAAAGCCGGTTCGGAAGAGAACACATGGGTGTGGCCAGACCAGAGAAGATTAGGAAGGATGGGCCACCTCAGCAAAAGCTACCAGCTATTCCTCAAGACGTGGTTGATTAGTCAGCATCTCCGCAGAAAGCAGGACACCGTCCTATGGAAAATTCACTCCTGAAGGCATTTCGGAGATCACAGCACTGAGCTCCCATCTCTGGCCCAGAGTGCACAGGCCTGGGGGGTGGCATGATTTCTAAGGAGCCATCTGGTGCCTGATGCCACCTCACATTGGAGGCTCTGCTCCCTGTCCTCAAGCTCCTGGCTCCTCAGCAGACCCAGGTGCCCTACAGGCCTCAGTGTGGTGGGCACTGTGCCTCGCCAAGCTGTGGGAGCATGGCTGCCTCCACCTAGATTTCAGAGATGCCCTGGAGAGCTGCGGACCTCAGGCAGAAAACGACTGCGAGTGTGGGGCCACCACAGGAATCCCTCAATAGGGTGATGCTTAGTGGAGCCATGGGGGGCATGGCTGTCCCCAAGACTCCAGACTGGTAGAGCAAGCAGTGTGCATTATAGCCCACGGGGGCGGTAGGCATGTGACACCAATGCATGAGAGCCCTCGCACGGGCTGTGCCTGGAGGAGGCATGAAAGTGGGGACACCCAGAGACGTGGGGGCAGGGATGCTTGGAGCCCTAGAGGCCCAAACCTTGCCCTAGTGTGTCTGGAAGGTGGGACCTTCTGTGCCCCAGTGGGTCTGAAGGGTAGAGTGTGGAGCCAAGATTTTTCTCAGCTTGACCCTACTGTGTTGTGCCAGGTGTTGGGAATCCCCACCCCTTTCCCTAAGGCAGTGTGCTGACATGTCAGGAGCTGGGCACAGCTCCACTACTCTCCCTCCCTCCCTGAAGGAGAGGTCTCAGAGTTAATTCACCTTTTACTAATGCCACATTGTCCAACCAGCTGGTGAGCTCCATGTGCTGGGGGGGGGGGGGGGCGGGGAGGGGGCACACAGGGCATCATCGGTGTGAGCACTCAGGCTGGGTGCTGGGGTTCATGAATGGGCTGGAGAGTGGGATCTGCAGGCTAGTTATTGAGATCCATGTGTTGGTGGCTGTGAGTCCTGCAACTTCTCTTTGTCCTCATGTGCCCCTGGATGATGTGTAGATCCCCTCAGCATGCTGGGTGGGTCGAGACATAAATGGACCTGTCAGGCAGTGCCCCCAAAGCACTGGGAAGCTGTTGCTCACTGAACTACCTCCCCTATGAGAGAAATCAGAGGCTGAGGGCATCTCTCTCCATGCTGAGCTCTGCCACCTTGAAGCAGGGACGACAGGTGACAGGTAAAGCATAACTCTCCTTACCCTTTTCCATATGGCTATTGTCACATTTTGTACAACAGTGGCATGCTACAATCTCTCATTGGGGCTCCAGAGCTCTCAGAAAGCTATTTTCATCCATGGCTGATGTTTCAATCAGTGTTTCTGTGGAAAGACAAGATCTGGGACCTCTTGCGCTGCTGTCATACTTCCTGAACTATTTATAATGATCCCTTATAGTTCAGTATTCCTAGTCCAGTATTTAGAGCCTGAACGTAGTTGGAAACATGCAACATACACACACCCTCTGTCTCATGGAAGTTAGTCAACATATTGACTTGCTAAGCCAGGTGGGGCATGTTCAACAATCAGAAAGGTTTAGACAGGATGTGGAGGCCTGGTGTAAGTTTAATATCAGAAGAATGTTTTGATTAAAATTATTTAAAACGTACCAAGAGACAGAAGATGTTATTACTGTACACGACTAATTAAAAGATACTTATAGGGAGATATTCATGACTTAGGAGATTATTCTTTCATCAGCAAGAGAGAACTAGGTGAAAGGTGGGCCGAATATATCAGTCTGTCCAGCAGCTTTCTGGAACCGGCCTCCAGGTTTCTTTCCTCAGAACTACAGAGTCTGATCATCTCGCATTGATGGCAGTTGTGATGTGGCCAAAGCCTATTGTTCTTACAAGGTTGTGAACTCTTTCCCGTGTATCTGTAAGAGTTTTATCTTTCTCTTGTAATCCTTCTCCCCCCAAAACTATGATTCCATCTCATTAAGATTCCATCTCATTAAGTCTCTCGGGTTTTTTCCTTAGTTATATGAGATATAATGGTTCTAGGATAAATCAGGATAACAGGTAGTTTGGGTCGTCTCTAGCATGCCACTTCCGAAGTGTAAATAATGGGTGCCATACTGTTTTAAGTGAATTAAGTCAGATTAAGGGTGTCTTCTAAACTCTTAGGCTGTGGAACACTCACAGGAAATTAGTTGAGGAACAAATATTGTGCACCCTATTTTGTGGAGTCTAGGTATGGATAAGTAACATAGGATTATATTGACTTGGCTGAGAGGCTGTTTATCATATCACCCCCCAAAAAGGCCTAGTCTTTGTAAAATAAATGCAACTCAGGTGTGGTGCTTATCCAGTTCATCCCTGAATGGTGGAGAGGAGGGAAAGAGGAAGAGAGAAAGAGAATCAGGGTCTGTCCCTGTTTACACAGTGAATAGATAACCTGTGTTATGTCTCCAATGTTTTAAGGTCAAGTTGGCCATAATGTGAGTCAAGACTATACCAAACGATTGTAGAAAACGTCCACACTCCACCAATGAAAAAACAAAACCAAAGAAGACTTCATAAATACTGCATTAAAGAAGAAAGAAGGGGGGTCCTACTACCAAACCATATCTATTTAGTTATCAAAATTTTCTACATGAGTGAAAAGGAAAACTCCTCCTGAGAATCTGCTTTGAGTTATGTAATTGGGTTGACGTCTTCCGACACTCGGGACAGGAAGGTGAGACCTCATGACACTCGAGCTGAAGACGAATTTATAGTCAGAAGTTATGCAGCATCAGGGGGTGCCTGGGTGGCTGTCAATTCAGCGTCCGACTTCAGCTCAGATGATGCTCTCACAGCTCTTGAGTTCGAGCCCCTCATTGGGCTGTGTGCTGACAGCTCAGAGCCTGGAGTCTGCTTCAGATTCTGTGTCTCCCTCTCTCTTTACTCCTCCCCCACTCATGCCCTGTCTTTCTCTCAAAAAATAAACATTTTAAAAAATTTTTTTAAAGTTATGCAGTATTAGAATGTCTATTTAGAAAGGGATACTGACAGCACACTCTCAAAAGAGGTCACTATATTTTTACAATAAAATGTTTAGGTCCTATGAAAAGGAGTTATTTATCTTAAGGAGTAATAGCTGGAGACTCTCTAAATGATCATGATGTTTCTTGACAGGAGGGAAGCATAAACGTCTCTTTGTTGGTTGAAGTTTTACCTTTTAGTGTACATAATACACATTTTTGTTGATCTTCAAGCTCTCATTCTCTCTCCTTTCTTGTTTTCATTTCCTTCCAATTATCTGCCATATAGTGAAAATCCTTGTGTATTATCCCAAAATGATTTTCTCCTGCCCCATTCCAATTTTCCACCTTAGCCCAAGCCACAGCTCTTCCCACCCCTGTTATTTTCTGTATTTCCTCTGTATTTTGCCTGTGCATTTTCTTTGTAGTCTCTGTGTGTCTAATTACATTTTGTATAACTGTATCTTCAGGTTTTGTTAACCTTTTGGTCTTTTGTGACAAATTCAAAAAACATTTTTGTTACATAAATGGGCTTTCTCACTTAAAATTTAAAAAAAAATTTATGTTTATTTTTGAGAGAGAGAGAGAGAGAGAGCATGAGCAGGGGAGGGGCAGAGAGAGAGAGACAGAGAATCTGAAGCAGGCTCCAGGTTCTGAGCTGTCAGCACAGAGCCCGATGAGGGGCTTGAACCCACGAACCATGAGATCATGACCTGAGCAGAAGTTGGGCGTTCAACCAACTGAGCCACCCAGGAACCCTGGCTTTCTCGCTTTTAAAGAGATTGTGTGAATCTGAAGATGAGTCACAAAGAAGTAGTATCTGGAGATTTGAAACCCATATTTATTTGTTTTTATTGACAAGGGATAATAGGAATTGGTAATAAAGCTGGAAGCGTTTATGTATATATTCCAATGTTTTAGATGCAGAAACTTTCCTTCTGATGCTTTCCCTAGTTTCATTTCAATTTATGCTTAAGGGGTGCTTGATAATCTGGATAGATAAGTGGGGTTGGAATTGGAACCAGAATCCACCAAGATCTACAGCACTTCCATCTTCTTTTACAGGCTCCAATCTGATCCTCTGTGATTTTGCAGATGTCTCTTCTGCAAATGCCAGACAGATTTAGACAATGGTTTTCAGCAGAAGCCATACCACTTCTTACTGCAGAAGAAGAGAGGCAGTGAAATAATTAGTTCACGAGTGGAGTGTAAGACCCTGAGCCCTGTCACGTGTGAGGGTGGACGTATTCTGGCGGGACCAGTTCTGTGTGCAGAAAAGAAGCTGGACAGAGGACCTATTCAATTGTCCCATCACCTTCACTGTCCTTTTCTACCCAACAGCCCAAATGTTAACAACCCCCTCCTTCCTTCTCTCATAAATTCCTGGCATTGCTAATTTTTGCTTCAGTAAGAACTTTGGTAAATGTCAAACTGGAACAAGGGGGTGGGCAAAAATACATGTCAACATAAAATTGTGAGGAGGCAAAAATTAAGCAAGAGAGTTTATATGGGATCAGAGAATTGCAGTTTGGGGTACACAGATTTGAGTGGCAACTCAGAGAGTGTCCTACTAGGAAGCAAAAGTTCTTAAAGCAAAAAGGTTTTTTTTTTGTTTTAATTTTTTTAATGTTTATTTATTTTGAGAGAGAGAGCGTAAGAGAGTGCACAAGTGGGGTAGGGGCAGAGAGAAAGGGAGACAGAGAATCTGAAGCAGGCTCTGCACTGTCAGCACAGAGTTCGATGTGGGGCTCAAACCCACACACTGTGAGATCATGACCTGAGCAGAAATCAAGAGTCAGACGCCCCACTGACTGAGCCACCCAGGTGCGCCTAGAGCAAAAAGGTTCTCAAAGCAAAAAGGGAATGTGTTATATACGTCGTTCACAAAGAATTTTTGATTGGTGTTGGCGGCAGCAAAGCTGATCTTGACTGAATATGGCTGGTTGCTAAGGCCATCACTAAGCAAAATCGCGTTCTGTAGCCAGGTGTTCTGGCTGAGTCCGTGGAATATTTGCGATTGGCCCAGATCAAAAGTTTATGGCTCCGCAGGTGAGGGCGTGCATACAGCCCACCTCCTAAAGGGCCTCCCGGCTCCATTTTAAAACCCCTTAACATAAGTGACCCCATTTCATTTCCCTTTCACATATATGTTCTAAACACACCGATTCCTTCGTTGTTGCTCCTTTATATGGATCTTCGACAAATATTTGCTGAGCATCTTCTGGTCACCAGATATTTTTCTTTGCACTAGCAACAGAACAGTGAAAATGGAAGAAATGTTTCTTATTCTTACAGGACTTAACTTCAGTGAATAAAATCTGACCATGCAAAATTAGGTTGCTAAGCTAATTTAGGAAAGCGGTGTTTAGAACAAAATAATACAGTAACTGACCAGATATCGTCTGGAGGATGCAGTTAATGGAACGGACAGAGAGAGGCTTTCTGAGGATGTTGCATTTGAACTGAGGTCTGAATGATGGGTGTGAAGAAGCCAAGCACGTATTCGTGTGAGGGCATGTTAAGCATATAGAATAGCTAGGTCCCTTCCTTAGTGTATTGGAAAAACAGAAAGACCTGTGTAGGTGGAGCACTATAGAAAAAAAAAAAAGGTTTGGTAAGAAATGAGATGAGATAAGACAGAATGAAGATCATGTGCGGTTCACAGGCCAGAGTAAGCTTGCAGGTTCCTGGACCTGATGCAACAGCTGCCTTAAGAATCTGTATGCCCATTCTCCTTTTAAAATGTTGTTTTTTACTTGGGGCACCTGGGTGGCTCAGTCGGTTAAGTGTCCGACTTCAGCTCAGATTATGATCTCACAGTGTGTGAGTTCAAGCCCCGCGTCGGGCTCTGTGCTGATAGCTCAGAGCCTGGAGCCTGCTCTGGATTCTGTCTCCCTTTGTCTCTGCTCCTCCCCCACTAACACTCTGTCCCTGTCTCTCTCAAAAATAAATAAACATTAAAAAGAATTTTAAATGTTGTTTCTTTACCGTTCCCATCTCCTTCTTTCTCCTATCTGTTTAGCTCGGGGGTAAGGTGAAGTTTCAGGAAAACAGATCGTGTGGATCTGTGGTGGTACTCGTCTATTCTACACACACCAGTTGACTCTAAAAAGCTGAAAATTTGTCATCATGTCCAGGCCATTCTTTTCTCCAGATGACTCACATTAGAGCCAAGTTAATTTAATAGGGAACTCTCTAATGGTAGAGCTGATGACCTGGCAGTACAATCTTCAAAATCACTGTCCAGTAGAAAAGCCACCTAAGGAAGAGGTAGGAGAAGACAGTTAATAGCTCCAATTGGTTTCACCTCTGTATTGAGAATTTGCATAGTGTCAAGGATTTCCCACCCATGATGTAACTGAAGGTCCATTCAATAATGAATAGATCCCATCAAATAAGAATTTTTCAGTTGTCACATTACTTTTATTTATATTTGCCTATTGAGGCCATTCCTAGCTAAGAATGGTAAGACAGTATTTTTAGATTAAAATTTGGTGATAACGTCCCTGTTTACTGTAGCAGAATGACATATACAATATACCCAGTGGATCGAGTAATTTAAATATGTATTTGGAAGGAGAGAATTGAAAAGAAAATCAACATTGATTTCTGATAAACATTATTTTAAAAATAGGAAGAGGAGAATATTACCTTAACCAAATTTCAATTCATCTGAACATAAAAAATATCCATATAGCACTTCATAGTAAAATACTAGCCTTAGTCCCATGAAAATCAGAAGGGAAAGAAGAATGTCCACTGTTGATAGTGTATTAATATGTGGTAAGGGAACAGCCCCTTCCTCAGGAATGTGGTGGAGGCCTTCTCAAAACAAAGGAAGGCAACGTAGCCCAATCAACTCCTATACACATATCCATAGCTCTGACACAACTCAGTAACTTTGCCTGTGTCCATCCAGACTGTATGTCTGTATGTGACATTCCCCACGACCCTGTGACGTAGACCGCCCAATCAGATAGCGTGTCTGTATGTTACCATGTGCGGGAAACAAAGAAGTAGAAATTGTATGAAAGGCTACACCCCGCTGCATTCGGGGCTCAGCCTTTTGATTCTTAGCCCACTGAGCCTGTGCTAGCACGAATAAAGCTGCTTCCTGGAAGGAAAGGCCTTGGTGTCCCATGAGAATCCTGCTACAAATAGAGTTCTGAAATTTGTGGACAACACCATCAGTGATAAGAGGTCAGTGATGACTTGAGCATACTGGTTTTGCTCTCCTTCTATTCCTTCCCAGATGCTATTGGAATTATGTGGGTAGCATTTTGAAAGAATCTGTAGGAGTGCCCCAAGGCACAGAGTACCATCAGTACATCAGAAACAGAAGTTCCTGGAAGATGCAGAACAAATATGATGAGATTGAAAGAACGATTTAGGCTTTTGGTCACAATTGCAAATTAGATATTCTCAAGTGACTGCCGTCATGAAACAAATGGATCATAGTATCTCTGAAACACCTCTATTCTTGAAAGTGGTAGGCCAGTGTCCTAGACTACTCGCTCCTTCAGGAAAAACAAGTCTTCGAACTGAAGCTTGAGCAGTGGGGCTCTGCACTGGTTGGCTGGCTGGGGTGGGGTTTCTAGAAGGTCATTACTATCAGCAGTGCTGACAGCGGTCCTTACTCCTGGAATAGCAGCAGTGGCAGTTTGCTAAGCCTGCAGCTCCTGCACTGAGAAGATCATGGAGGAGGTTTCATGGTGGTAGCTTTGGATGGTAACAGAGACACATTCTCAACTTAGATCCATAGGATACTGGTGGACTAAGGACAACCAATGACTTCACCATGACATGATCAGCAAGGTAAGGTACCATGAGCAAAGTGAATGAAATAAACAACATATTTGGGCCCTTGAGGACTAAAAGTATTGGCATGACCAATGTGACGAATAATTAAACATCTATGTATCACATTGTTTAAAGAAATAAAACCTACTATCACAAAGCTGTACAAGCAGCAAGGAGGTAATATAGATGATAGAATAAGTGGGCAGTTTCGAAAAATAGAAACTTCTAGAAGTGAAAAAAAACCTTTTTTGAAAAAATAAATGAAGGTATTAATGACCAATTATTAGACACAAGTGACAAGAGAATTAATGAATGAATAGATACATCCGATTTATTTACCCAGAACTTAGTACTGATACACAAGGTCTCACATTTATTAAATTAAAAGCCGAGACAAGAGAGGAATAAGAGGAGGAAGTCTTAAAGAGATTCTCTGGAAATGATGGAAAAAATACAAATCCACAGATTCAAGATAAAAAAGCACTCCTAATTGATAATATAAAAGAGATTCACATTAAGTTATAAAACAAAACAAATGGTAGATCATAAAAACTTTGGGGGAAAAAAGGACAAAACACTTAAAATGAAATTAAGCCTCTGACTCTTAATTTTGGCACAGGTCATGATCTCACAGTTTGTGGTTCGAATCCCACATCAGGCTCTGTGCTGACTCTGCTGAGCCTGCTTGGGATTCTTTCTCTCTCTGCTCCTCCCAGGCTCACACTCACTCTGTTTCTTTCAAAGTAAATAAATAAAAACTTAAAATTAAAAATTAAAATAAAAAAAATAAATGATAAGCTATGGCAGTAAAGTGAAAGTCAAAGAAGATGGACTGTGAGAAAATACCTGCTGGGATGGAATTGTGTTCTCAGACATGCTTTCTTTCCAAAATAAGGATAACATTTACAGATTCACACATAAAGACTGAAATGACTCACCACCAATATATCTACCTCTAAGGAAGTTCTAGAGGACATACACTATGAAGAAAGAATTTAACACAGACAGAAGGTGGCCTCAGAGCCAAGGTAGAATTCGAGTAAATACCATGAAATTGATGACAGTAATAATAATACTCTCCAACATATGAGGTTTGAAAAAGGACAGGAGTGAACTTCTACTTCTGTTTAGGATGTAAAACGTTACAAAAGGAATTGCTCTTTTCCTGAAAAAGAGAGCAAGCTGGATAATTCATAGATCATAGTTTGTTAAAAGCTCAGCCCAGAGCTGAGTGCTCAGAGAAAGCTAATTAACTAAAATCCAAAGTGATAAGGCCCTACTGAAAGGGGAGGGAGTGACATCACCACGGTGGGGGTGTGGGAGAGCCCAGCCTCCGTCCCCCCATGAAGATGAACAATTAGCTATCTGTGAGCAAAAACCACCCTGAAGAGCTCTGCTGTGCACTCAAGAAGCCACAGAGCAAGACAGCGAAACAAAACCCTGAGAATAACGTACATGAAGGGAAAGAATGGCATCAGATTACCTGTGCCATCCCATCCCCAAGGTCAGCATGCTCAGCCCCAAGGGGGATGTCCCCATCTAGAAAGAGCCCCCCTATCAGGGAAGGGAAGAGGCAGGTGAGCCACAACTTCCCTAGTCTTTGGGGGGCCTCCTGAAGGAGCTGTTTCAGTTTTACCCCACCCAGACTGGCAAAGCCATGATGTGTGGAGGTGGCTAGGAACAGAGGAGAAAAGCAGGGGCTACCATAACCACCACATGCAGCTGGTGACTGCTGTCCCCAGTGACTTGCTCTGCCCAGCAACTTTTGCTGTAGAAGAAACCAGCGGCCAGAAGAAACAGAGCCCTGAAGGTTTCACCGGGTTTTCACCCCACAGAGGTCCTTGGTCACTGATGCCAGCCACTGAGTCCCTTCCTACTCCTTCCCCTGCCCTGCCCTGCCCTGCCCTGCCCTCACCAGAGCTGGGAACCTGCACCAGCATCCAGCCTAGGCCTCTGTGGCTTCTCTAGTGCAAGACATTAGCGTAGACCCCCACAACTGACCCCCATGCCACGTGTGCACTTTGAGGCTGTGCATTTGCACACCTCTGGTCCGATGCCTGTTTTTGGCCTCCGTTGCTGTGTCCGCTGATGGTGAGATCCTGCAGTCATGAAAATGCACGCCAACAGTCAAGGGCCCCACAGCAGCTTACGGACCTGGATTTGAAAAGTTGAAAAGGAGGGGACACTCCCAAACTCAATTGACAAGGCCAGCATTATTCTGACAACAAAGCCAGATAAGGACACTTTAAGAAAACTACAGACCAAGGGCGCCTGGGTGGCTCAGTCGGTTGGGTGTCCGACTTTGGCTCAGGTCATGATCTGACAGTTTGTGAGTTCAAGCCCTGCATCGGGCTCTGTGCTGACAGCTCAGAGCCTGGAGCCTACTTCAGATTCTGTGTCTCCCTTTCTCTCTGCCCCTTCCCTGCTCATGCTCTGTCTCTCTCTCTGTCTCTCTCTCAAAAATAAATAAACATTAAAAATTAAAAAAAAAACTGCAGACCAATATTCTGGATGAAGATAGATACAAACATTCTTAACAAAATACAGACACACTGAATTTAACAGCACATTAATAGGATCATATACCATGATCAAGAATGACTTTTCCTTGGGATGCAAGGATGGCTTAGTTGATGCAAATCAATCAATGTGCTATTCCCCATTAATAGAATGAAAGGTAAAAATCATCTGATTATTTCAATAAGTGAAGAAAAAGCATTTGACAAAATTCAATATCTTTTCAACGTTTTTTTTTTTTTTTTTTTTTTTTTAATTCATTTTTGGGACAGAGAGAGACAGAGCATGAACGGGGGAGGGGCAGAGAGAGAGGGAGACACAGAATCGGAAACAGGCTCCAGGCTCCGAGCCATCAGCCCAGAGCCTGACGCGGGGCTCGAACTCACGGACCGCGAGATCGTGACCTGGCTGAAGTCGGACGCTTAACCGACGGCGCCACCCAGGCGCCCCTCAATATCTTTTCATGTAAAAACACTCAATGAATTGGGTGTAAAAGTAACATACATAAACATAATAAAGGTCAAATATGACAAACCCACAGCTAACATCATACTCAGTGGTAGAAGTCTGAAGTCTTTCCCTCTAGATCAGAAAACAAGCAAGGGTTTCCACTGTCAATACTCCTATTCAACATAAGTACTGGAAATCCTTGCTAGAGCAATCAGGCAAGAAAAAGAAAAAAAATGGGTCCAAATTGGAAATGAAGAAGTAAAATTGTCTCTGTTTGCAGATGACATGATATATATATGATCTATATAATTAACTCAAAATGGATTAAAGACTTCAGTGTAAGACCCAAAGTTGTAAAAGTCCTAGAAGAAAACAGGAAAAAATTTGCCTTGACTTTGGTCGTGGCAGTGGTTATTTGGATGACACCAAAAGCACAAGCCACAAAAGCAAACATAAACAAGTGGGACATTAGCAAACAGAAAAGTTCCTACACTGCTAAAGAAATATTCAACAAAATGAAAAGACAGACTACAGAATGTGAGAAAATTTTTGCGAATCATGTATTTCATAAGGGATTAATATCCAAAATATATAAGGAAGGCACATAACAACTCAAAAGCAAAAAAAGAAACCCCTCAAGTAATCCAATTAAAATATGTCAGAGGACCTGAATAGACATCTTTCCAGAGTAGACTACCAAATAGCCAGCAAGTACATGAAAATGTGCTCAACATCACTCATCATCAGAGATATGCCAATCAAAAACACAATGAGATGTCACCTCATACCTGTTAGAATAGCTATCATCAAAAAGACAAGAGATAGTAAGCACTGGTGAGGAAGTGGAGAAGACATGGCACACTGGTACATGTTGGTGGGAATGTAAATTGGTGTAACCACTCTTCAAACAATTAGAGAACTACCATACGATCCAGCAGTCTCACTTTTGAGTGAAGGAGATGAAATTACTGTCTTGAAGAGATGTCTGCATTCTTATGTGGATCAAAGCATTATTCAATTCACAATAGCCAAGACATGGAAACAATCTAAGAGCCCATCAATGGATGATGGATGATGGATGAGAAATCTGTTGTGTATATAAATATCGAATATAATTCAGCCAGACAAAAAAGAAATCCTGCCATTCATGACAACATGGATGGACCTTGATGGCATTATGCTGTGTAAAATTAGAGAAGGACAAATACTGTATGATCTAACTTATATATGAAATCTAATATCAATCTCATAGAAACAGACTGTGGAATTGTGGCTGAGAGGTGGGGAAACGGGAAGATCTTGGTCAAAGTGTACAAACTCTAAATTATAAGATGAATTAAGTTCTGGGGATGTAATATACAGCATGGTGACTATAGTTAACAATTCTATATTGTATACTTGAAAGTTGTTAGGAGAGTAGAGATTTAATGTTCTCATGGGAACAACAACAAAATGGTAATTATGTGAGATAAAGGACATTACCCTACCGTGTGTGGTAAATGTTTCACAATATTAACGTGTATCAAATCATCACATTGTTCATCTTAAACTCACACAGTGTTATATGTCATTGACATCTCAGTAAATCTGGAAAAATTAAAAATTAAAAGGAGTAAAAGGGAGGGGGCCTACATGTGTTTTTATGTGTGGATGCACAGAAAGAGGAATCAGCCCCTTCAGGAGATAAAAAGGAAACAACTGAACTTCAAACAAATGTTTAAGGTCTGAGTGTGGGCTTTTGTAGCATTATAGTATCACTGGGTCCCAGATACATCAGACTCACTCTTTTGTCATGCCATTCCATTGAGTGTTTTTTAGAAAATTGGGTGGAGAGCAACAGGTCTGTGACCTGTTGGAGGGACAGGCACGTAGGGGCTACTGAAATTTGAACCCGAGCAGAACTGTGAAGTCTCACCCTAAGGCAGAGACTTTGTCCCTGAGACAAAGTCTTGCCCTGCCTCGTACAAGGCAGCAGCTGTGTGAAACTGTAGAGGATGTAGAAGGTAAGAGAATTCCCTCACAGGTACACAAGTAGAGAGTCTAATGCAGTCTGATGCGTGGCAGGGCAGGGATGCCAAGGGAGATTCTGGAGACACTCTGACCTTTCACTGAGTATGAAGCAGCTTCTGTCCAAGGCTGGACATAGGAGCCCTGAGGGGGACCTCCTAAGGTGCACATGTGGAGGCCTACTGAGGGTGGAGGGGATGCATCAGAGCCAAGAGTAGGTCCATGGAGTGCCAGCTACGGCACCCTGTAATGGGGGAAAACTGTATGGAGGGAAATCAGGAATTCAGATTTGGGTATGGTACCTTTGAAATTAAACCAGAGATAGAAATTATGCCATTGGATATTTGTTACAAGTCTGGAGTTGAGAAGAGAAGTCCAAGAGGAGAATTTAAAAGGATGGGACTAGCCCCAAGGAGTAGATGGGGAGAGGGAAGAGAAGAGGCCCAGGAACTGAGAGCTGGGTCTCCCCAATATGGCGAACACTGGGACAAGAGGTGGGAGTAGCTAAGGAAATGGAGGAGGCAGGTCCAGGGAGGCAGGCTGTGAATCAGGTGAATGCACTACCCCGGAAGCCAACTGAAGAAAGTATATGATGAAGGAGTGAGCGACCATCTGTTTTAAATGCTGATGATTGGCCAAGTAAGGTCACAACAGTTGGTGACCGTTAGATCCAGCAATGTGGGGACCCTTGGTGACCAGCAAGCACAGCTCAAGTAGCAGGGAGAGGGTCGGGAGAATGTCTGCTCAGAATATACTTAGGGATTCGAGAAGAAGGACTGGAGGTGGAAAATGTGGATGACTATCTTGAGGTGCTTTACTACCAAATGGAGCAAAGAAAGAGGGTGCTAGCTGGAATTGGAAGAAGAGGGGAAAAAAAGTTTGTTGTTTTTTTTTTTAATAGGAGAAAGAACAGCATGCTTGTATGCTAACGGTAACAATCCAGCAGAAATAAAATTGATGATATGAACATGAGGGAAGAATTGCCACTAGGGATTGGTTTCTAAATGCACAAGAGGGAATGGGACCCAGTGTGCAAATTCATCCTACCCTTTCCTTTTCTCTGGCTGTCTGGGGCATCTGCTGTGATTTCAGCCTGTTCGATCCTGAGGTGGTTACTTTAAGTATGTCTCATTTTTTCTTGATCAGTGTCCCCAGATTATTAGTCTTTAAAACACCAACTTTTTGTTTTGGTGATTCTTTTACCTATTTGTGTCTCTTTCATGTGTTTCTCTAAATTCTAACTTACCTTCATGTAGCTTATTTCAGAGTAATTTACTTGCTAATTTTCATATTGATGTTTCCTTTGATGCGTGCTTTTTGTAGAAGTATATTTCTGCATTTCCAAGTATTTATATTTTTGTTAATGATTTCTGGCTTAAACAAATTAGGTTCAAAGAAGTTGTTCCCCAATTTTGCAAAATTTTACTATTTTATTTTTTTCCAGCTTTCCTGAGATAAAACTGACATATAACATCGTGCAAGTTAGAAATGTATAATGGTGATTTAATATGCTAATAATTTAGATTTTTAAAAATTTTGATGCTTGCTTTATGTTTGAGTGTATGGTCATTTTTATAAATTCTTTGGCTGAACTGAAAAATGTGTATTCTGTAGTCGGATGTAGTGCTTTCAGATTCTTTCTGAGAAACCCGAGGGAAGGATCGGTTCCATCTCATTGGTTTGTAGATGGCCATCTTCTCATTATGTCTTCACACTGTGTTCCTTCTGTATGTGCCTGTGTCCAAATTTCCTCCTCTTTTAAGGACACCGGTCATATTGGCTTAGGTCCCACCGTAATGACTTCGTTTTAACTTAATCACTACTCTAAAACCCCAGTCTCCAAATATGCTCACATTCTGAGGTACCAAGACTTAGGATTTAACATACACATTTTTAGGGGTGCCTGGGTGGCTCAGTTGGTTAAGTGTTCAACTCTTGCTTTCGGCTCAGGTCATGATCTCATGGTTCATGGGATCATTCCCTGCGTTGGGCTCTGCACTGACAGCGTGGAGCCTGCTTGGGATTCTCTGTCTCCCTCTCTCTCTGCCCCTTCCCCACTCACATGTTCTCTCTCTCTCTCTCTTTCTCTCTCTCAAAACAAACAAACAAACAAACAAACAAACAAACAAACAAACACCAGGGTCTCTTGGGTGGCTCAATCAGTTAAGCATACGACTTTGGCTCAGGACATGATCTCACAGTTTGTGAGTTCAAGCCTCATCTGGGGCTCTGTGCAGACAGCCTGTGGAGCCTGGAGTCTGCTTCCAGTTCTGTGTCTCCCTCTCTCTGCCCCTCCCCCACTTGCTTGCGTGTGGGGGCTCTCTCTCATAAATAAACATTTAAAAAAAACTTAAAAGATGCATTTTTGGAGGGACACAATTTAGCTCATAACACTCTCCTTTTCTTTCTAACCTTTATGAATGCTTACATTGTAGGTGTTTTTGTTTGTTTTTTGTTTTAGTTTAGTACCATGTAGTTGAGTTTATTTTTAAAATAAGCACTGACCATCTTCGATTTGAAATAGAAAAGTAACCTGTTTGCCTTTTAGTGTCATCACTGATATATTTGAGTTTATTTCTGCCATCTTTCTTTTCTGTTTGCCTAGTCTCTGTTCCTTTTCTCTCACTCAATTTCTCTTCTCTACTGGATTGTTTTTAAGCATCACATTTTTTTATTAGCTGGGAAATTAGGCCTTTGTCCCCATTCTTAGAGTAGTTCTCATAGAATTAAAACTTATATTCTTGGAGTGCCTGGGTGGCTCAGTTAGTTAAGCAACTGACTCATCATTTCAGCTCAGGTCATGATCTCATCGTTTGTGAGATGAGCATGGAGCCTGCTTAAGATTCTCTCTCTCTCCCTCTCTCTCTGCCCCTCTCCCCTGCTTGCTCACTCTGTCCCTCTCAATAATTAAAAAAAAAAAAAATATATATATATATATGTATGTATATATATGGTCTTAATATAGCAAAGTCTAAATTTAATCAAAATATTTACCCTTAAACAATACAATGACTTTACAGCTTTGTCATCATCATTGAACTCCTCCCAATTATTTACTTTTGTTGTCAACTATTTCAATTCTACTACTGTTTTTAATTCCTACCACTTTCAAACACTTAACGGGTTTCTAAATTTGTTCACCCCAGTTTGAGAAGAGTATATTTTCACCTAGTAAAGCTGAGGATTCATATCATAAGATTCCATTCTATCCCTAAGATGGTGCTCCAGGGAAACCAAGACATATGTGAGAGAATTTTTAGAGTAAGATTGTTTATAATAGCCAGCAACTAGAAAAAAAAAGAAGAAATTTCCATCAAGATTGCAATAGTTAAGTGTGTCATTACTGTTGTGTCAACTGCAAATAAGAATAGTCAAGTGTTTTTCATTTCTAGTTCTTCTACTTCATTCATTTTCTTGTCTTATTGATTCGTCATTGTACTTTATAATAATTATGAGCATCTGTATATAGACAGGCCATTACCTATTTAGCTGTGTTTTGATTGATGGGAATCAGGTATGGGATCTCCAATCTTTTGTTTTTATAGATAAAGTTGTGATGATTAACATTATACACATGCTGCTTTCATATAGATGATACATATATATATAGAGAGAGATGATATATATATATATATATATATATATATATATATATATATATGATATATTCCCATGGGAATGGATTGCTGGGTCTAAAGCATTTAAAAATTTTGTTGCCTGTTCATCTTTCATCATGTAAAAAAATGTTTAGACTCCAGTACTGTTCACTTTTCATTACTTCTGTTTTTGAATGAGATGAGTTTTTCCCAGACCTAAAGCTTTGTGTGGCATTATGTGCCAGGAATTAATTTGTGTTAACTCTTACTTTTATTCAGACCAATAGAGATAAGCAAGTATAACGTTATTCACAAGACAATGTCTCTCTTACCCTTCCAGATTCACCTATAGATTATGTATTGCATATATATAGCTTTTTTACACCATTCTTGGTTTAATCTGAATTATCTGTTTGTCAAGTCCACTATTGGCCCCTGGGATGCTCTCACTAATAGCCCGTGAATTCTGTTTTTGTTTTGCTAAGGAATGTTTTTGAGTTTGTTCTTAGGGTGTGCCCTTACCTTCTAGAAGTGTTCTTTGCTGGAACCTCATAAGAAATGGAGACGTATGCCTCTTTTTCTCACATTCCATCTATATCCTAGTTTACTTGAAGATGCTATTTTCAATTCTTTTTCTCACTCATGTTGTTTTTTGGTGATTTCTAAACAAAAATGGTGGGAATGCTGAAAGTCCTTTTATAGGCTCCATTTATTAGAATGTTTGTCTTACACTCTCTCAGGAACCTCCAGAAGGTCTTATATTTATTCTTAGAAGAATAAACTATCCTCAGTTTCCAGGTTATCTTCAATTTCTTCATTAGTTTTATAGATACTTCTCTTTAAAGGACTGGAAAATGACAAGATGGATCACAACTCTTGTTAGCCTTATGTGAAATAAGAAAAAAAAAACTATCCACACTCTTTTTCTTGTTTATTCAGTGTTTACTTATTATTATTTATTGAGCATGTACGTTTGACTATATAGTTCATTCCTGATTGAACTGCTAGCATGAGCCACATTTTCTTCTAAATAAGAGTTCATTTTCTTACCAATCAATTTGACACTCAGATTACTAGTTTTTGGGTTACTCTGAAGGACTCCAGACCTGTAAGCAAAGGGAAGAAAGAGACTGGCACACTGTCACAAACAGGGGACTGATGTTTGTGGGCAACGAAAATGGTGAAAGCATCCCAGCTTCCACATATGTATATTTCCATGAAAACTTACGACCTCCCCATTTCCTTCACCCCCAGCTCTTGGGAACCACCAGTCTACTCAGTGCTTCCATGAGTTTAACTTTTTAGATTCCACATATAAGTGAGATCGGGCAGCATTTGTCTTTCTGTGTCTCACTTCTGTCATTTGGCATCACGTCCTCAGGTTCCTCCATGGTGTTGAAAATATATGGATAAATCTTCATGCTGTACACCTTAAATATATAAATCTACACTTGTGTATCATACCTCAAGAAAGCTGGGAAAAACTTGTAAAAATAGCCTTGATGACCTTATTTTAGTTCCAGCTTTACCAAATCTTCGGGTGGCATGTGATTTCTTGAAAGTCGTGTTGCTGTTAGTTGACATGGTTTGATGTTCACCAGCTCAATATTTTAAATTCACTGACAGGCTCCTAGCAACTTTTCTCCATTTGCTCAGTCTGTGTGGTGTTTTTTCTGGTTGTTTCAATGGTATTCTCTTCCTTTCTCTTCTCCGATTCTGTCTTATTCTCTCATGTCCTTACTTCCATTTTCTTATCTTCTCTATTTTGTCTTCTCTTTTCATGCTACTGGCTTCCCCTAAGCATTACCACATACTCCTGAAGATTTAGACACATATTACAGAACAGTGACATGACTCATGCAGGGATTTCACATCTGAATATCAGGCCCATGTCTTCAAGGTTATATGCTTCTACCTGGAAGATGCCTAGGTTCCTAAAACTCAAGATGTTGAATCTGGTCCTCATTCTGTCCTTGTCTGAGCCTCAAAAATGAAGACACATGAAAACATCCTCCTCACTGTATTTTCTTTCTGGAGAAAGAAACACCCTTTGACTTTATCCAGGAACCCAAGAATTATCATTACAGAGCATTCATTTATTCATTAACTATAATCAATGATAGCTCTTTCACGTTCCCTCCACGTGTCCCTTCTCTTCATCCAGAGTTATTGCTCAGTTGTATTCTCTTACAGGTAAAGTCCCATGATCATTCCCTTTTAGGCTGCCCCTTCCTGTTGATCTTCTTCATTTCTTAAAGAGATGTTTCTAAGGGTAAATGAGTCTGTCCATTCCATTATCAGAGCCACACAGTACATGGCAAGCCCCTCCTGCCCCAGCACGTGGCGCTCTGTAGGCTGCCTCTGATTCTCTTTGCCAGCCTTCAGGCACAGTCACTTTGCCTCAACATCCCTGCGTGCTGAACCTGTAATACACTGTGACCATCACATCTTGGTGTCTTTACTCATATCCATTCATGTGTCTGAAGCCCCCTGCAGTCCTCAAATTCACTTTGCAAATCATCTTTCATTTGCAAGCATATACAATCGTGATTTCTTGTTAAATCAATGTGGGCTTTTTTTGTACTTTGACTAATCTCACAAAAATAATTCATTCACTTCCTGTCTAACCTCGTGTTCCGAAACATCTATGCTTTAACTTTTCACTTATTTTGTAGTAATTTTTTTTACATTTTTATTTATTTTTGAGAGACAGAGCACAAGTGGAGGAAGAGCAGAGAGAGAATGAGACACAGAATCAGAAGCAGGTACCAGGCTCTGAGCTGTAAGCACAGACCCTGATGCAGAGCTCAAACTCACAAACTGTGAGATCATGACCTGAGTAGAATTCAGGCGCTTAACCGACTGAGCCACCCAGGTGCCCCGTGGATGTACTCTTCTTGATTCAGCCTATCCTTAGAGTTGTCAACAAATTTAGCAAAGGATAAAAAGAGCAGCGTGTGGACAACATGGGAGATTAACATTGGAAACTCCATCAAAGCAGGAAATATGTCCCTATTTTTGTCACAGTGTAGTTCCTCAGTGGACACGATAGTCCACTTGATATATTACTACCTAATATGAAATTTAGAACAGTGCCTGGCAGTTAGTATATCCTAAACAAATTCTCCTTTAATGTCAGAAGAAAGTATTTCCAAGTGCAAACATACTGATTATTTTGTCTGGTATGTGTTTTCTTTTTTTTTTTTTAAACATTTATTTATTTATTTTTGAGACAGAGAGAGACAGAGCATGAACGGGGGAGGGTCAGAGAGAGAGGGAGACACAGAATCTGAAACAGGCTCCAGGCTCTGAGCTGTCAGCACAGAGCCTGACGCGGGGCTTGAACTCACAGACCGTGAGATCATGACCTGAGCTGAAGTCAGCCGCTTAACTGACTGAGCCACCCAGGTGCCCCTGATATGTGTTTTCTTAACATGCTTGGTCCAATTGATAGCAGCTCATCTTGTATGACATACAAATTATTTAAACTCTTTCCACATAGTTGATAATCATCCTCTGCAACTCTGACATATTCTTTTCAGATGCATGTATGAATACTTAAATTATAGAATTGTGAAGTATTTCTATGGACCTCAGTCATCTCATCTGAAAATGATGAGTTTGAACCTGATAACCTAAAAAAATTTTTTTTAATGTTTTATTTTTGAGAGAGAGACAGAGAGACAGAGAGAGCAAGCACGAGTGACAGAGGGGCAGAGAGGAGGGAGACACAGAATCTGAAGCAGGCTCCAAGCTCCAAGCTCTCAGCACAGAGACTGACACAGGGCTTGAACCCATGAACCACAAGATCATGACCTGAGCTGAAGCTGGATCCTTAACCGACGGAGCCACCCAGCCACCCCTGAACCTGATAACTTTTAATTTCCATCTTAGCATTAAGGATTTATGATAGCAGAGCATCTCCTTTGGTGTTACTGTCTCCATTTCCCAGCTCAACCATTTCTTCCACACAGCTTGTGGATGAGCACTCCAAAGGACATGCTCCTCCTACTTGCTTCATTTTGGGGACCAGATATATGCTTTGGCACCTATATGCTTTGGCAGATATATGCTTTGGCAGACCAGTATTCGGTCTTCTCAGTAACCCTTCCCTGGGGACAGTAATCCTCTTTCTAAAACCCTATTCTGGGTCTATGCCATTTATGCAGAATGACCCTGTGGCCAGTTTGGCTGGGATAGTTCTAATTTCCGTCTGCTCTTGTGATACAGTTATAACAGTGCTCCCTTTACTTTATTTTCCAAAAGTGTCTGTTTTGGATGAGAAAAAAAAAAAAAAGACATAAGATCAGCCTAACCTTACTTTTACAACTATGAGCATACCTCTCCCATAATGAGAGCTGTGGATCATTACTTCATTTTGACTCTGAATTCTTTTGGGAGCCAAATACTTACATGACAGATTCCCCCAAGAAACACCCTTAGCACTAGATCTCATCGATGGGATTCCATCCTTCTCTTCCTCTGACCTCGTGAGTAGATCTAATGGTAGATGCCTCTGAAATCCAATCCTTTTAGATCTGCCTGTCTATGAATCAATTGTCATGCCTCACCAAGGCGTCCTAAGTACAGAGTAAGGATAAACAGAATGTGACTGCATCAGGCAAAGGAATTGTCTCTTTCCTATTTCACCGCATTATAATCATACTAACAAAGCTGTTGATATCAGGTTTATGAATCTTGTCTGACCTGCCAGATAGCTTTCTAGATAGCAGACCCGAGCAATTAGCCACCGCCTTACCTGGGGATAAGAGTGTCAAAAAGAGGAGTGTGAAGAGAAACACATGGAGTCCCATGGCTGAACGGCCAGTGGAGAAAAGAGGCATCGACATGCTTAGAGCCTGGGGTTGCTGAGCCGGGCAGATCCATGGCTATTTATGATGCTTCCCGGGCCTGTGGTTTGTTCTCGGTTAGTAGAGCCTAACAAAAAGGGAATAAGTCAGGCTCCCACAGGAAATCTCCAGGGCCAAAGTACACAAAGGTGGTGATAACTCATGGACGAGAAAGCAGAAGGTCATACTGTCCATTTCCCACACACTGAGGACATCCTCATTGTCAGCTCTGTTCTCCAGTAGGCTCCATGCATGCATGCATGTACAATCATCGATCATGCCTTACGTATCTGTGATGCATCAGGCAGTACAGCAAAACCCAGGGCTACACCAAATCCATCACAACCGGATAATGGGAGATGGAAAGTTAAGTGAGTGTGGGCAGTAGTCTAGGTAAAGGACACAACCCAGAAGAGACGGTGGTTATTTTATATAAATCAATAGTATTAGTTTCTACCAAAGGGTAGGAGAGGGGAGGGGTAACGAGAATGTCAAGAAAGGCTTCGTAACAAAGGTGATACGGAGCATGCTTCAAAAGAGTTCCGTGAAGCATGCTCTGTATCACCTTTGTGTTTCATCTTTATAGCAACACTGTTATGTTGAAAGCATAATCCAATCTCTTTTTATATGTTATATCCTTTTAACTTTTTAGTATTTTTAGTATTTATTTAAGTATTTGTATTCTAATTAAAACCTGGAATTGAATCTAGAAAACACGGAAAAGCATAAAAACATTAAATTGCTTGGAATTCCACTACTGAAATTCAATCACAGCTGAAGATTTTAGGAAATTTCTCCCAGTATAGGTATCCTTTGCTATCTCGGCAGAATAATCACTATGATAATTGTACTTTGTTTTAAACTACATTGCACTCTGTAGATAAAAATCTACTCTGTTGGATACTATGATTTTCAGCTCCTCTGATGGTGCCCAGTGCCTCCTTTTCTTCATGCCTTTGTGCAGTCTCCTTTCCTCAGAGGAGGCTGGACATGGGAATAGGATACCGCAGAATGGATGGGATATTACTTTCCAGATTGGGTTACATTTTTTCCATCTTGGGCACCCTCTCTAACCCTTATTCTGGCTTATTCAGTTGCTCTGAGTAAAGCGGCTGCCATATTCTGAGCTGCCTTATGAAAAGACCCTTGTGGCAAGGGACTGATGACTCTAGCAATTAGCTAATGAAGACCTGGGGCCTGTCAACAATGACATAGGTGAGCTTGGATGCAGATTCCTCCCATGCACTCACAGTCCATCCTCCGGGTGAACCCCCAATCCGGGCCAAAAGCTGGACTGTGGGTGCATGGGGGCCTCATCAGAGCCCTTGAGCCAGAGGCACTCACCTGAGCCTCACCACATAAATTGTTTACATAGTAAATTCTTGTTTTTTCAGGCTTCTAAGCTTGGGGTAATATGTTGTGCGACAATAGACAGCTAATAATACAACAGTGCATCTGTCCTCTGGCAAAAATGCTTTCATAGGGCATGAGTTCAGGTGTGAGGATGCCATACGTGTCACAGTTGTGTTTTAGGTCTTTTCCAGCCACGCGTTAAAGAGGGGGACGTATAAAAATATGTAAAATCGCCACGCAAATGACCCTATCAACCTTGTGTACAATTAGGCATCTGAGTGTGTGTGTGTGTGTGTGTGTGTGTGTGTGTGTGTGTGTGTTTGTGAGAGAGAGAGAGAGAGAGAGAGAGAGAGAGAGAGCACGATGGGATGGGAGAGAGAGAGAATAAAGAAATACCATCAGGAAAAAATGATTGGTTCAGGAGTGTTCCCTGTGATAAAAAAGCATTGCTGTTTCTTTTTCAACTTTATGTTTGTTGCTGAAAGAAGGAAGAACAATGAATACTCCATGGTAAAACTGTAAGAGACATTTTAGATCTTGCTGAAAAAAAAAATCATTGCTATTGGTAATAACCATAATAAGGAGGTGAGCAGAGACAATGACAGTGGTCAGTTACAAAGTCCATTTCATGTCACCAGGAGCTATATAATCACAGGGAAAGAAAGCACACAAATACCCATTTACAGCTTTTGCTTCTTTGTTTCTTCTCTTTGCTTCATTCAGAGATTCAGACAGATCAGCGCTTATGGCCAACTGATTCTGAGCCAGCAAGAGCTATGAGTGCCAAATCCACCACATTTTTGGATTTGAACCTGGCGGATCTCACACATTTTCTGATTCCCTCCCAGTGTGGCCATTTCACTTTTGCTCGACTCCCCCTCCCTTAATCCAACCATGACTACTGTCTCACCCCCCTTCTCCCACCACCAAACCTCACTGAGCCACTGACTATTTAAAAACATTGTCTTGTTTATTTTTTATCTTGCTAAATATTATTTTCATTCGTTCTGTACCTTTACTGCACTGTTTTATTCTTCATTTACACCCCAGCACATATTGATTGCGGTGTAGAAGGAAACACAATTCCTGTAAGATTTTGTTGTGTTCTGTTACATATATGGACCTACCAGTGTGTCATATGTTAAATAATGAGGAAATTGACCGTTTTAAGTCCTTGAAATTGTACTAAAACCCTTGACGGATGTTTAAGTAGATATCGAAGAGGATTTTAGTGATGCTCTTCTGCTAGTGGAGAAGCAAGAAACACGAAAATTATGTTTCAGTGGATACACTGCAGAGCACAGTCACCGTCAGAATTGTTATCACATTCAGTTGAATAACATTTTACACTTTACATTATTTTACATCATAATCCCGTATAGTATGTAGAAATGTTGGCTTCTCTGCGAGGTAAACCAGTATAAGGAAGATTTTCATTATCATTTCCTTTCTGGTTATTAAGAATGTTCTTTAATTATTTTATGCTTTCTTACCTTAGTGTTCATTTCGTTATTAAATTCCAGTTACACTGCATGATGATCAAATGTACCTGTCTGTGCTATTTTCACTTAGAATGATTGGGGATCTTGGGTCAGTTTTCCTTTATGTTGTGTAGAAAGAGAAATTGAGGGGCGCCCCGTTGGCTCAGTCAGTTGAGTGTACCACTGTTGATTTCAGTTCGGGTCGTGATCTCGGTTTGTGAGTTCCAGCCCCACATCGGGCTCTGCGCTGACAGCGTGGGGCCTGCGTGGGATTCTCTCTCTCTCTCCCTCTCTCTGCTGCACCTCCCCAGCTTGCTGTCTCTCTCTCTCTCTCTCTCTCTCTCTCAACGCAAATAAACTTTAAAAAAGAAAAGAGAAATTAAATTATATCTCACGTTGATAATGTTTAGAGTTGAACATATGTTTTCTAGATTTTACTTTACAAACTGTTGTTTTAGATCCTCTATAGTCTTAATGTATTTTTCACCTACTTGATCTATCGATTGTCAGTGATGAAATGCAGCCTCCATTACGCTTTGTCTCTTTATCCGTTAGGCACCTAGACCTGTCTGACAGATTTAGAGGATGACGAGAAAGTAGCAGCAGCAACAGAAGGGCCCAAGTAGTAGCCGTGACAGCAGGACTTACAGGAGCTGGGATTCAGGTGACTGGAATATACTAGTATTTTGAACAAATTTAAAACCAGATTGGTTGCACAGGTAAAGAAGGGCTCAAGAGAGGGCTGAGGTTACCCAGAGATGATGGCAGGCGGCAGGTGCTACCCCGCAGGGGGACACCAAAATGGAAGGAACCAGGAGCCTGCAGAGGGGTCTCCCAGCTCTCCAGCTCCTGAGGACGCACATGCTGCCCAGATGTCGTGGGCATCCTTGGAGCCCTGAGAAGAGACTTCTCTTCCTGTGGAAAGGGGACAGGAACTAGCTGTTGCTGGTGTCTCTGTGTGGGCACGACGAGGTTGGCTCTGGCCGTGCCCTAACAAGGGGGACACTGCAGCTGAGTGGTTAAGGAAGCTCTTCCCCTCTTCTCCAGGCTCCAGCCTCCTCCCCCTCCCCAGTGCCTGATGTTTGTTGCGACTCAGCTGGAAGCAGGTCAGCAAAGGAGTCTGGGAGGCGCAGTTTGCCAGCCGCTGTCCCAGCGTCACCGGAGCACTCTGGGACACAGTGGTGCCACCGCAGAGACAGCATTCCACATTTTGAATAGTGATAATTTCCTCTGACGTGCAGATGTTTTAAGTGATTATGTTGTACACTCATTTATAATTGCTTGGATGCATTTTTAAGTCATCTAGGGAAACAGAGTTCCACGGCATCACACAAAAGATTAAGCATGGAACGGGGAGTGAATTCATCAGATTCGCTTGGACAAGCAGACCTGATTCTGGTTGGGCCAGGAATCTGGTAGGCTTAGGAAACAATGGAGAAGCGAAAGCAAGGGACAAACAGTCTGTAAGAAAAACTATGTTAATAATGACGCTGCAGTGTCCAAAAATTTCTTTCCTATGCTGCGTGCCCATGAATTAAAGGCTATGCCTTTAATTCAGAAGAATAGATGTGGGAGTGGGTTGGCGCCTCATACCTACTTACAGGTGATCTGGGGTCTCCTAGGGAGGCCAGGACGTGCTCTTGAGGCAAGACATTGATCTTCTTCTGGTTCTTCTCATTGCCTCAAAGCCTATAGCAGTTTTTCAACCTCAGCACTGTCGACATTGGGGACAGATAATTCTTATTTCTCTGTCTTCAAGGTCATCCCTGTCCACCGTAGGGTGTTTAGTATCATCCCTGGCCCCCGGCCATTAGATGCCAGTAGTGCCTTTCTAATGGTCAGAACTACAGTGTCTCCAGACATCGCCAGTTCTGTGCTGGGGCCAAACCTTGTCCTGTCGGGACTTCTGGTTTATGACATCTAAATCCTCATGCAAGGTTTGTTTTTCTCTGGCTGTTTGGCCCAATTCTTAGGGCTGAGGCTTGGCTCTAACGTTATCAGGTGCAGCTGACTTTGAAAGAACCTAGGAAGAAATGAAGGTTACGTGAATGTATCCGGAGCCGGGCCGCACAGGATTCTTTGTCTGCTACCCCGTTATCAGTGCACAGGGCTTTATACTTTGGACTGTGAGAGAGAATGAGGTGGGTTCTCTGCATGACTGGACCTCCTCGGGGTTGTTGTCTGCCCCTGTAGTTGAGCCAGGCCTCAAGAATCCAGGGAAGTTATGGGGATAGAAGCTGTGGTTACTCTGGAGGACCATGTTCTAGGTGGACAAATAAAACAGATTCTTATAAATGAATCCTATCATGGCACTGCTGCTTAATGAAAAGGAGGCACAAGTTATTAGAGTTATGTAAAGGGAACAGCAAAACTCTAAGACAGGAAGACATGATATTTGCTCTGTTGTATTTTAAGTCAGAATTATTGGGCTATCCCTTATACGCAGTAAAATTTTATTCATTAAAATTTAGTGTACATTTCTTTCTTTTTTAAGTTTATTTATTTGTTTTAATTTTTGTTTTCTGAGAGAGAGAGACAGACAGACAGAGTGCAACAGGGGAAGGGGCATAGAGAGAGGGAGACACAGAATCCAAAGCAGGCTCCAGGATCCAAACTGTCAGCACAAAGCCTGATGTGGGGCTCGAAGTCATGAACTGTGAGATCATGACCTGAGCCATGCTTGGATGCTTAACTGACTGAAACACTCAGGTACCCCTATTTATTTTTTTTTTAGTAATCTCTGCACTCAACATGGGACTCAAACTCATGACCCCGAGATCAAGAGTCACATGCTTTTCTGACTGAGCCAGCCAGGCATCCTGAAATTCAGTGTACATTTCTATGAGTTTTGAAAAATGCATGTAGTCGTGTAACCAGCATCACAATCATGCATTGGATGGCTCCCTTACCTTTCTTCCTCTCTTTGTGCAGTCAACGGCTCAGACCTCCAGCCCTTGACCACCACTTATCTTTCTGTCCATATGGTTTTGCCTTTTCTTCTTTCTTAAGTTTTGGTAGTTTGTTTCTTTAAAGGAATTTACCCTTTTCCACCAAAGTTGTTGAATTTAATGACATAAAGCTATGCCCAGTAAGACCTTCTTATTGATCCAAGATGTGTTCCTTTCTTTTATTACTGATGTTGGTCATTTGTGTTTAGTTTCTCCCTTGACTTTCTCTCAGATCAGCACATAAGGGGTTTGTACATTTTATTGATCTTTCCAATGAACCAGCTTTTGATTTCATCTTTGCTCTCTGTTGATTTTCTGTTTAATAAATTTTTCTTATTATCCTTATTACTCTCCTGTCTTTCTTATTTTAGATTTTCTCTTCTTTGGCAATGTGAACATATGGATACTACAATGTATTTCAAAATGCTAATTTAGCTTTATTCCACACATTCTGATATGATGTGCTTTCTTTTTTACTCAGTTCAAAATGCTTACTCATTTTTATTCAGAGTGCATTGTTTAATTTCCAAATATATGGGAATTTCCCCAATACTGAATATTGGTTTCTACTTTACTTTTGTTAGGGTTGCAGAACATACTTTGTATGATTTCGATAATTTTGTTTATCAAGACTTGTTTTGTGGTTTATATTGGTAAGTGCACACTTAAAAAGAATGTTTGGGGCACCTGGGTGGCTCAGTTGGTTGGGTGTCCAACTCTTGATTTTGGCTCAAGTCATGATCTCATGGTTTGTGAGATCGAGTCCCATGTCGGGCTTTGTGCTGATGGCATAAAGCCTGCTTGGGATTCTCTCACCCTCTGTCTCTGCCCCTCCCCTACTCACATGCACTCTCTTTCTCTGTCTCCCAAAATTAAATAAACAAACTTAAAAAGAATGTTTATTCTGTGGTTGTGTGAAGTTTTTAAATAATATTAATTAGATTAAGTTGGTGGTCATCTTATTCAGATCTTTGATATGCTTACTGAATGTCCTCTCATGTTACTGATAACCGAAAAAGAAAAATTTTTATTGAGATATAATTGATACATAACATTATATTCGCTTCAGGTGTACCACATAATGATTCAATGTATGTCTGTATTGTGAAGTGATCACCACAGTAAGTCTTATTAACATCTGTCAGCACACACAGTTACAAACGTTTCCTTGTGATGAGAACTTTTAAGTTTTACTCTTTTAGCAACTTCCAAACGTGTAGTATTATTAACTATAGTCGAGTGCTGTACATGACACCCTGAGGGCTTATTTATTTTATAACTGGGGGTTCATACCTTTTGACCCCCTTCATCCATTTCACCACACATCCCCCAACCCCTGCCTCTGGCAACTGCCAGTCTTTCCCTATATCAATGAGTTTGTTGTGTTTTTTTTTCTTTGAATTACACATATAAGTAAATTCAGATGGCATCTGTCTTGCTGTGTCTTTCTGAATTATTTCGCTTAGTGTATGTAATGCCATCAGGATCCATCCATGTTGTCATAAATGGCAGGATCCCCTTATTTTCGTGGCCGAGTAATATTCCATTGTGTCTGTGTGTGTATGACATTGACTTCATCCATCCATCCCTGGAACCTGTGAATATGTCACCTCACATGGCAAAGGAGGTTGCCCTGGAAGTTGGAACTGAAGATCCCAGTCGGCTGATCTTAAAATAGGGAGATTACCTTAAATTATCTAGGTGGGCCCAATTTAATGACAAGCCTCCTTAAAAAAGGGAAGAGAGAGGCTGAAGGTTAGTTTTGAGTGTTAGGATGTGAGAAGGATTAAAGCCTGGTGTTGGCTTTAAAGATGGGTGAAGCACGATGGCCCATGATGCACAGGAACATTCCACCATTGCTGCCCTAACCATGGAGGAAGGGAGCCGTAGAGCTTCCAGAAGGGAACTCAGCCCTGCTGATACCTTGATTTTACCCCTTTGAGATCCACGTCCATGGATCTCTGGTTAGATTCTGACCAACAGAGCTGTCAGATAATGAATTGTTTTTGCTTTAACAAAACAAAGATCTGTGGTAATTTGTTAGAGCAGGCAGATGGAGCAATGCAGTGGCTTACAGGATGGAAGGAAAGCTGAATGGCCATGCCCAGTGAAAGTCGGAACTTGAGAAATTCCATGGATCTCAGCCAGAAACACATGGACAGGCCAGAGCGCTACCTCTGGAAAGAATGTAGAAGAGGTTGTCTTGTATCTGGGTGCTGCTCTGTCTGGGAAAATTTCCTGTACGTTGCCTCTTTGTCAGGGAAGAGATGCCATGAGGCTGCATGGAAGGAGGTAACGCATTTTGCCAGTGGGAAGGGGAGCGGTACCCCCAGATGCTGGGTTCGGGGGCAGCAGTGCCTGGCAAAAGATAGGTATGATCACAGCTCCCCCACCCAACCCTGGTCACTTAACTAGAAGCTTGTCCACACCCGACAGAAAGATGGGGACCAAACAGTAATGGAGTGAAAATGTACAAGATGAACTTTTGAAGTTGGTCTTGTGCTTGCTAGTTTTGCTTTATTATTTATTGAGGACTCCATAAGAATCCCTGTGAAAAGACAGAAAGAGAGAGAGAGAGAGAGAGCACAGAAGAGAGAATAAAGTGTCAAAAGAAACACAAAGCTTCAAAAAGAATTCATCTTTCCTTGGGTGTTGTAGGCTCGATGAAGGGCTCATTCCCCATGGGCAGGCAGCATGTTAGGCCATTTAAACATTGCCCGGCGTGGACTTCTTTTTCAAGGCAAAATTCCTGGCAGGAGCCATTTGGGCGCTCACAGATCTCCTTGAATTTGCCCCTGGCTGTGCAGAAAGGAGGGTTATTGTAACTATTTATAAGACTCCCTGAATTAAAAACAATTTTTTTTTTTACTATTTATTTATTTTTTGAGAGAGGGGGAGGGGGGCAGAGAGATAGGGAGACACAGAATTCGAGCAGGCTCCAAGCTCCGAGCTTTTACTACAGAGCTCAGCTCGGGACCCAAACCCATAAACTGCAAGATCATGACCTGAGCTGAAGCCCGGATGCCACCCAGGCACCCCAAAGGCATTTTTCTTACTTTTTTAAAATTGTTCTTTGCTAGTGAATCTTGTAGATTGCACAATGTCATATCTAGCTTTTTGCTTTCAAAACAGAAGCTAGAGTCACCATGTGCACAAAAGAGGATCTGGTCTGCTTAGTCAACTTCCAGGTGAGGAAATGAGGCCAAGGGAAAAAGAAGCACCTTGGCCAAGCTCGATGATTGGGTGAGGGCGGGAGCGGGACAGAGGTGGAGCTGTGTTCTCGGCCCCATTGTATTTCCCCTTCATGCTTCCACTCGGTATCCCCCTCCCCTCTCCTGGCTTCCCAAGGAAAAGCTTCAGTCCCGCTGCAAACGACCCCTGAGGGCAGCAGGAGAGATCCCAGTGCACCCAGCACAGGTATCGGAAACGGGTTTGCCTCTGCTTTTCTAAACACAACACTACTTTCCTTTCTTTTGGTTGAGTGACTGAAAACAAAAGAAAAAAGAATTAGTTTTCAAAATTTGGAAGCTGTAAGACTTCATTTCCTATCTTCCATGCAACCCATCTGGTTAGTGAGGATGACCGCTTAGTAAGTACCAATCAGACAGGTCTGTGGCAATGCCACGTGGACATTTTAAGCTGAAGTTCCCAGCTCTGTGTGCTCCTGAGTTAATGTCCTCGGATATGGCTTCACCTGTCACCAGGTCCGGGAGTCCGAGAAAGGAGGCAGGACAGTGGAGCCCTGGCGGGGAGGAGGTGAAGACTAAGCCTTGAGTGACAGTTAGCTCCCTCCTGCAGCCTGGGGGAGGCCCTCACTTTTTTTTTTCCATATATGAAGTTTATTGTCAAATTGGTTTCCATACAACACCCAGTGCTCATCCCAAAAGGTGCCCTCCTCAATACCCATCACCCACCTTCCCCGCCCTCCCACCCCCCATCAACCCTCAGTTTGTTCTCAGTTTTTAAGAGTCTCTTATGCTGAGGCCCTCAGTTTTCACAGCCTTGACTTTTCCTCTATAAAGTACAAACAATAGACTAGAACATTGAGACCTTGTCAACGACAGTTAATGATTTTATGGTATCTGCACCTGTCATACATAGCTTCTCTGCTCATTGTAACAAGGATAAATGCTCTTTTGTTTTGGTAAGAAAATACTTCTGCATCGTTTAAAAGAATACTTATTCTGGGGCGCCTGGGTGGCTCAGGTCATGATCTCGCAGTTTGTGAGTTTGAGCCCCACCCCACGTTGGGCTCTGTGCTGACAGCTCAGAGCTTGGAGCCTGCTTCAGATTCTGTGTCTCCCTCTCTCTCTGCCTCTCCCTCTGTCTTAAAGATAAACATTAAAAATAAATAAATAAAAGAATACTTATTCTTCCCTTTAAATAAGAGAAACATTTTCAAGTTAATTCATAATGAGCTCAGCCAGGCTTTTACTTATTAGCTCTTCACAGTGGGATGGAGGTATGACCCAGAGGTATGATTCCAGACTGTTGTTCACGCCCAAACCCTTGTGCGTGTGGAACGGTGGATATACTTCACACACATGCACACACACAGATTATTACTAAGGGCAAGATGCAATGAAAGCCCTGGAGAGACAGCCTCAGACACTCCCAGTACCATACTGCTGCCGTGATTTTCCATCCAAAGCCTGCTTCTGCAGGGCGGAGGTCCTGAAGCATTCCAACCTTGTGTTGCCTTTGGCTTTTGTCACTCTTTTGTCATGTCTTATTCCTCTCCCACCTCTCACTTAGGGAAGCTCTCCTTCATCCTGTGCCACAGCTCTGTTTTGGGGCTTGGTGACTCTCTCCTGGGCTATACAGCCACCAAAGTGACTGGCCTGTGACTTCTTGGGAATCAGGGGCCATCATATCTTCCTTGGCATGCCTGCTTCCTGGTAAGGGCCTCCCCTACTGTGGGAGCCTGACAGTATCTGATAAACTGGACCGGCTTCCCACCCCCAGCCTCTGCGCACCCAAAATCTCGCCCCCGCTGCTTCCTCCAGAGTAGCTCTCCTGGAACCGAGTTGCAGCCACTTTATAAGCCGTACCCTCCCCACCAACCTAAAGTACTGTCTACCTGTTCGCAGTAAGCAGTCCCTTAAAACCCAGGCTTCGCTGGGGAAGTCGGGATTCACCGAGACTAGGCGTGCCTCCCATTATATTTTCTGGTGGAAATTTTGGGAAGCATCCTTTTGCAAACAACATAAAACGCAGGAGTCAACAGTTCCCTGACGAATAAGAGGACGGCCCAGCTCCTCTTATCTGTGCCTGTTTTCCTATCCCTTCCCGATCCTCGAGGCCCCGAATTGTCAGGAGCAGATGACAAGACATTCCACTTGATGGAGAGCACTACGTTGCTCGTGCCTCCTTGGAGCTACAGGTCCCGAGTTTTAGGGAATTTAGTGATCCATTTTGGGTATCTGGCCACTTCCTTGGGTGAAAGCAAGGAGTGCCCATCCAATTACATGTCTGTGCAGGGTGCCTCACACCCGTGATCCATGTTTGCACACTGAATGCAGGAAGATACACTCCACTGGGGTGTCGTTGCTGATGCCTGTGTTTAAGTTTAACTTTATAAGACTAGATATCGGAAAGGGGGGAAAAAACTAGGGGTTGGGGTGGAACCTCAAGGGACAGAGTCAAGCACAGGACACCAGCAGCAAGAAGGAGCAAAGGATTGGACATTTCTGAGATCAGAGTGAGCCTTTCGAGGAGACCCCCTTGCTCATCCCTCTGCCGGGGCCCATACAGCTCTGGTGGGGCTCTTACGCCCCACCAGGGTACCTTGGAATACCCTGGACTTTTGCTGCAGGTAGGTAGAGGACCTTGGAAACCAACAATTATTAGAAGAATGCCCCATTTGGGGGGTTATGTGGATCTAGAAAATACTGGTAAACTTGCCTAATTAAATCCATCTTCAGTGGTGGAGCAAAGAGGGTTTCAGACACTTAAAGCACCCTGACTTCCCTTCATCTGACTGAGAGCTGCTAGTGGGGACTGATGAGTCAGGTGGCTGCAGGTCCCAGCCATGGGGTCCTCCGGTTTCCTGCGAGCCCGCTGCTCGGGGTTCAGGTGACGGCGATTTTGCTCCAAGTACTGGATCCCCATAAGGTCTCAGGCACTCGACTCTTACCAAGACTTCGGCAAAGTTTCTTTTGTTACCTGGTAGAACTTGGCTCATAGACAACGGTAAAGAGGAGGGCTGGAGAGAGGAGAAAGCTTGGCTTCATTTCCGAGAGGCAGAGAGGACTTCCGTCTGCGGCTCTCCAGCACTGGCAGAATGTCTTTGTCTGGATGATAAGCACCCTTCTGTACCTCATTAGGGATATTCATGGACCCAGGTGTTCTACGCATACACAATTGCCTTCAAGGGAAGACTGGGCATCCTTGTTCGGTCGGACACTCAGTTCAGTAGCAGGACGTGGGTGCACCGTTTGATCAGAAAAGCTTATTAAATGGGGACAGAAGCTCCAAACACCTTGGTGGCAGATCAAAGTGTAGGAACAGAGCCATCTATATCAAGTTACAAGGAGAAACCAGTCGGGTTAGTTAGTGACTAGACATTTTGTCGGTGAATGCTGCCCGGGCTTTCCTAATAATAACCACCTTGCTCGCTCCTGGTCTGAATGCCCTTGGTGCCCTGCTCCTGGGACGGTGCTTACCACCCCGTGTGTTAGTCTGCTGAACACACGCGTACCTCCCCCACGAAGGTGTGGGCTTCTTACTTGTGGGGATCACACTTTGCTCCTCGAAGCGTGAATCACATGGTCATTTACTTTCAAACGCTCCTCATGAAATGGAACAATGCGGGGCAGTGACATGCCACTGAACGTGAAAACACAAGGTCTGGATGGAGGTGCTGGATCTCCAGACCTGCTACTGACTAGGCGTATGGACGTTGGCAGAAGATTGTCTTCCTTGGATATCCACAGCACCCATACAGATCTGGGTCTGTTGAATCCACATCGGGGGTCTCTTAATCATTATTGTGTGTGCGACTAACAGGGAAAGTTGCTGTTTAATGTGGACGTGTAGATGCACTCTCAACATTTTCAGTGTGGTAGGGTGGGGTGGAGCCTGGAAGTCTGCTTGAACAAGGCTCCCTGGTAATTACTCTGAAATTTATTCTGGAATACTCATTGGAAGGTGTAAACTTGAATATTCTCGAAGCTTCTTTGTAGCTCCAATATCAGAAAATCCTAAGTTCGCTTGTCTTAGGATAAATCTCATGTTTGGGTTTTGCGACTGACAACAGTGCAGGACCAGAGCCCTTCACCCTCCGCTCAGTATTCTTCTCCTGAAGAGGTCCATGCACGGGTCTCTGTGCTCACGCATGCCTGCTGACAGCTACCCTCTCCCTCCTGTGGCTCACATGTACAACCATGGAACACAGGGAGTGGTGCAGTCTTAGGACTCTGACTCCAACCCACCCCATATGTGTGCCTCGTCATTCACGTAGAGGAGGATGTACCATGATCGCTACCTCCTTAGTTTAATATTACTGTAACTACTAAATTCATTAGTATTTCTGTCACTTTGTTCATTATCATAATAGTTCTGATTGTTATTCACCATTATTTTTTATTAATTATTACCATTCTTACTGTGGGTCATTTTTGTGGGGTTATGCAACACTGAAGAGAGGCTGACTGTTGATTAAGGCTGCATGATTTACTGAAGATGATTTCAGACGCGCACATGCCAGCTGCAACCCTACTCTCACTCCACTGCCTGGGTATCCTTGCACTTCCAGAGCCTCTGGAAAAATGTGGCAATACCCCTGAGGACCCAGCAACCACGTTTGCTGTCCTGTCTCCTTGTCACATCCAAGTCAGCACTAAATGCTCTAAGCTAACTCTGGGGCACAGGATCCACTCCTGCAGGCATGGATGAGTCATGAATGACATCCATGGCATTCCCAAGACTCTTCTGTAGGCAGACAGGGTGTCCAGGGGGAGCACTCTTGATCTGCTGAACCCCTAAAAGTTTGCAAGTCCCCTCACGATGCCAGCACCTCTTGTTCTGGCATCGATGACCCAGGAAGATCTATCACAAAATTTTCTTCTAAGTCTACTCAGGGTCCTGGGAACTGCCCTGTTGTCCTGGGAAGGACGGACAGGGTGTCTATACTGGCATGTGCCTCCTTAGAATTTGATGTCCACTCAGAGCACAGAAACTGCCATTGCCACACCTGAAGAGTGTCCTAGGCCTTTCTGAACCTCTGGAAATAGTCTAAGTACCTTCAGGTGTCTTGGAAATGCAGCTACTGCCCTGGAAGGTGCAGAGATGATGACCCTCTGGCCTGAGCAAGGATGGCCTTCATGAAGTAGGTCAGGGCATCCTTGAACTACTTGTGTTGGTCTGTCGCCCCCTGCTGGTCCAGGAACAGCATTGACGACACCTTCCCACAGCCCCCCTGCAGTTGCCCTGCCTGGCCTCCCCCAAACAAGTCCCCCAGGGTTCTGTGGGGAAGAGCTGTTGGAAGGGCATCCAGGCAGCGAGAGCTGAGGCAATGCTGGGACCTAACGTAGGTATAGTTGGGGCCTCTATGTGCGGAGGGTGGGTCTGGCTCCTGCCTTCCCTGCTTGGAGCCCAGCCCCGTCATCCAGAAGGCAGAACTTCTGAAACCCGGTGGGTGTGCAGTGATGGGCAGGCCCAGGACTGAAGTCCCTCTGTTTTCCTCAGGACACCCCTCTGAGCTTTGTGCACGGAGCTCCCAAGTTCACTCACATCCTTCTCCTCGGCTCTCTCTTTTCCTCTGCTGCTACTTTCTGCCTTAATTTTTTTTCTTTGTTCAGACCTTGGACTCTGGCCTCAAACTATCCCATGAGGCCAGAAACTGGTCCCTTGCCATTCATACAGGGGAGTCTGTACTCTCACCTCCCATTACCTTAGGTTTATTGTTCTTGTCATTAGTAGTGGTGGTGTTATTATAATCATTATGTTGATTATCATTTCATTTTCATTGTTAATCATTATTATTCTTACGAGTATTTTCTTAGTAACAGTATTCATCTATTTTTTCTTATTGATTATGATTTTTTAAGTTTATTTATTTATTTTGAGAGGGAGGAGGGGCAGAGAGAGAGGAAAGAGGGAGAATCCCAAGCAGGTTTTGCACTGTCATTGTAGACATGGGGCTCAAACTCACAAACCATGACATCATGATCTGAGCTGAAGTCAGATGCTTAACTGACTGAGCCACCCAGGTGCCCCATGGGTTATAATTTTGTAGTCAACTTATAGGACACTGAGGGCTTCCGGTAGGACTTAGAAAACCCCAAAGTCACTCAGGCAGGCAGGTGGACCTTCCTGTGCCTTCCAGCGTGGTAACAGGATTTCTGGGGCCACTGAAGGGACTAGAAATGCTTCCAGGAGCTTGGGTGGTCTTTGGGCGCCCTTGTGACACCTCAATTGAGGCAGCTGTGTGTCTGTGTGTCTGTAGGGGACCCTTGTAGTCGTGTCTGGCAGCCAGATGCCCTTCCTGAATAGAGAAGCTATATGCCATGCTGTAAGATAGAATCACAATTATAATCGGTAATAACAATAATAATCGGTCATAATAAAAACCGATGCGTATCAGCAATCATGATGATAAGCATGTGATACTGACACTCATACCTATTGACTATATTGACAATAATAGTAAACCTATGGACTTGAGACACAGAGAAGAGATTTCCCTTAGTGAATGTAGGTACAGATACTGGGCCTCATGAGATAGTTTGGAGTCCTAGGAGGCAGAGGTGACCAGCCAGAAAGAGAAGAAAATCAGCTGGAAGTAGGCGTGTGCAAACACGGGGAACCCGAAAGGAACCCCAAGCCCTGAGCATCCAGGCCAACTAAGACCCAGCAGCTTTGGGGAGATGAGACAGCTGGCTGATGGGGCAGGGCCCCGTCCCAAGAAGGCAGGGCTCCAGACCTACATATGGCGCCCAGAAGCACGGACTCTGACAAACAATAAGCCCCTAGCATTGTGTCGTCCCAAACCATCTGGCTGCCCTTCTGCTGTCTGCTCTTCCGTGGCCCTCCATGGCTGGGACATCTGGGTACTTGTATCTCCTCCAAAGGCTGCTGGAGGGGTTGTCACCCTCCATTCTCCCCTACCTGCAGCGGCGAGACAGACAAAACCAGTGGTTCCCAGCTTTGCTAGGAGATTCTGTGTTTGCTCCAACAGGCCAGTCACCTGCTCAGTGCATTTTCGTATAGCTCCAGCCATCCCTGGACACCTGAGGAGACTTAGAAAATTTCCAGAAGCTCGGGAATTCTGGAAAGCACTCTGTGAGCATCCTTTGCCTGCGGCAGTGGATCCATGGGCTCCTGAACAGTCTTAAAATTTTTTCGGAGGCTCTGGTGAACACATGGGCCCGTTCCAGTTACAAAGGGGTGTTTCCTGGGCCCTGAGCTGATTCCCCCTGGGATCTCAGTTGGGTAACAGAAACTGTTCACGACCCATCCCTGCTGGCATAAGGGGCTTGTGGACCTGAGTTTATTTAGAGAAATTTTAGGTGGCCCAGTTGATGCAAGGAAGCCTTCTCTAGGGGCTGCAGGTCTGCATATAGAGTTGCTGGCATGTGGACGATGTGTCTAATATTTTCCAGAGCCTAAGATAAGACGAGGGTGTCCTTTCCAAGTCCCCCCCTGCTGGTATGGGCAGGTCCTTGCATCCAGAAGGAGCGTGGAATATTTCAGGGGGCCCATCCTTTGAACTAGCACCAGACAAGACAGTACAGGAGCCCCAAGGTGCTGGGTGTATGTACGTCTTCGGGTTACTCTTCTAATCATCTGCAGTAGCCTGGACAGCTTTCGCAAACCAAGAAGCTTTACACAACATTACATAACAGTCACACAAAAGATCCATGATAACCATAATAATACATGGCGAGCGAGTAACAGTAACAATCACAGGGATGATCCTAATGACACAATTATTAGTCATTTCAATGAAGATATTGTTAACGTAAAGAGACGGAGATTGAGCATATATTTCTTTGAGTATCTGACAACGTACTGATTGATATAGGGCCCTGTGGTGTAGTTTGGAGGCAGAGTCCTAGGACCGCACCGTGAAATGTGATCCTGGGAGGGCAAAGAAGGGCAGTAGCAGGGAAAAGGCAACAAGCCACATGAGGCCACGCGTGAAAGCGGGACCTCGCGCACCACTCTGGGACGCATTACTGCCGGGCATTGATGAGGGACACTGGTCCAGATCCTGCCTGCCACAGGCCACTCAGAGGCTTTCATAGTTTTGCCACATGGACGGCGGGGCAGCGCTCCAGTGAGAAAGCAGTTCTGAAAGGGCGGGCCTACGCCGGCGGACTCCATCTTGTTCTGTGTCCTTCACCTTGACCACACCTCCTCCCCTTGAGTAACACCCCCCCTCACCTGCCTAACAGGACTCGGACCCTTCCCCCAGGACCCTTCCCCAGCCAATCGGCTGAGGCCACAGCCTTTACCTCACCAACTGCCCCTAGGCCCCAATAAAACCTTTGTCCTTTTGAAACTCGCTCTCTCTCCCCGGTATCTCACCGCTGCGTTGGTGCAGGTAGGGGATTGAGCTCGAGCTCGAATAAAGGCTCTTTTGCTTTTACATCGGACTCGGCTCCCTGGCGGTATGTGGGGATCACGAATTCTGGGCATAACAGTACCAGCCCCACATCGCCCCCTCCAGGTCTCAGAAGGTCTACTTACAAGGGGCATCAAGCCCCCAGCGCTCCATCAGCTCTCACCCCCGTGGCTAGCCTGCTGCCATCTGGTTTTCCCCAGCCCCATTATGGTGAAGGTATCTCCATACCAGTATTCACCAAAGCCTGGGGAGGGCATCATCCTGTACTTCTCCACCAGCAGGGGCAAAACAGGCCAGCACCCATGGTTCTGGAGCCTCCCTAGAGGACTTAGAGAATTCTGAGGTTGCTCAGACGGGCAGATAGCCCTCTCTGAGACTTGCAGTGGAGCTCCAGCCTTACACACCTGAGGGTACTTAGAAAACTTCCAGAGGCTCATGCAGTCCTAGGACAGCCTTTGTGCAAATCAAATGTGTACAGTGGTGGCTCCTTGAAGTCAGAAATGAACTTAGGAAAACCTGGGGAGTCTCTAGAGGAAGGAAAAGAACTCTACTGCCATTCCAGAGAGAAAGGAACAGTTTTGTTGCCTGAAGGACACTCCTGCGTCCAAGTTCTTGAGTTGGAGGAGCACGCGGAAGAAACAGAAACCAGACGACTGTGCCTTGGACCAGTGGAAATTCCTCCAGAACAATCCCGGCCAAAGCGTGAATCCAACCTCAGGAAAACAGAATTCCCCCTGCCTTCCAATGTTGTCATGATTCACTACCCGAATACAGCACGGGAATTCCTGAACGGGAAAACCACCTGCTCAACCATGCAGGTATGTACAGGTGGCAATGCGCGTTGGCAAGTCCCGTGTCGGGAGGAGCTCCAGGGGTAACAAGAAGAATAACAGGTCTCCAGATGTATCCCAGTCATCTCTGTCCAAGTGTTGACACACGAGCATATGCACGCGCGCACACACACAGTTACTCGTGGGTGAGGAGGTGAAGACAGAAGGTTTGTGGTTGTGCCCGCAGGTAGCGGAGACAATATTCCAGGTGAGCTCACACACAGGACGTATTTTGACATGGCTTGTGGTTGTCTAGGCAGGCGGGGCGCTGTCTTTCTGCACATGTTCATGGACATCGCATGCAGCATGCATAAGTGTTTACTGGGTATTGGGCTGTAGGTCTCCACGGCAGGATTTCTGGAGAGGAGCGGGTCTTACTTCTGGGTCTGAGGATTTGCCAGTTGTGATGTGTGGAAACTCAGCTGATGATGGATGGGGGGGCGTTTCCATTTTTGCAATATGTGACCCCTGTTCAGGGACCTGGAAGAACTGCATTGGGAATGGATTTGCCTGATGCGTGGGTAGGTTTTCTTTTCACCCATTTCCTACTGGTATTTAGTGTTGTCAAAGTAAGTTCAGTTTTTGGCAGGTTGTCAAAATAAGTTCAATGGTGCGTTCTCAAGGAGCAGTGGGCTGTGCCATCTACATAGCTTCGGGCATGTTGATCACACATTTTGTGGTTCATCTGGTGGGTATATGGGGTAAGCGTGTGCATCTGGGACTGCAGGTGTGTGTGCACGTTGCCTGGCCTTGGTCAGATTTGGGATTCATTTAATTTGGGATTAAATGGATTCAAAAATGTGTTTGTGTTCTATAGAAAGATGATATTTGAATTCATAGACCTTTGTGGTTAGAGAGAGTGCAGGTAAATGGTTTATTTAAAAATAAGGAGCAAGTGATCCTCTGCCTTAATATTGGAGGTTTTTATGGAGATGTAAATGAGTCAGGAATAATTTTTCCTATGTTCTAGGCTACGTGGTATTAATATCTTATAAAGTTGTCCCAATTGCCACTTCTCACAGAAACGTTATCTGCCACCTTTCATTAGATGAATAGCAAAGATGATTACTGAGAGCTCCCCCCACCCCCACATACACACCCACCATCCCTGCAGGTGCCTGTGCTGTGAGGTGTGTCCTGAGGGACCAGGCACATTGTCCTGGCTGCAGTGACCCAAGGAGGCCATTTCTGGCCCTCCAGGGCCACTAGACTTTTCCACCTACATTTGTGGATGTAGGAACTACTCTTGTCCTCCTGAAAAGGCTGGAGATGGTGAACTGTTGGGGCCAGGAGCTTCCTCAGAGTTGTCTGCATCAGCTTAGAGTCCAGAATCTGACATTTCTGACAACTGAGATCCAGTAACAGTGTTTTTGGCCCAACTTGACACTCTGGAAATATTCTGGATCCCTGTTGGAGAGCTGGAAAGGTGTGTGATGCCCTCGAAGGCAGCTTGGCGACCCGCCCTCCCAGGGAAACTGCAGAATTTCCTGAGTCCTTCAGGAAACCCATGGACCTCTCACACGTGCCTGTTTCGCCCCCTGCGACACACTGAGATGCATGAATGCAGACATCTGGGATTTCCAGGCTGGAGAGGATCAGGAGACAAGCAGCCAGACATTAAGGGTAGCAGTAATGCTTGGAATTGAAGTCTGTGCGAAAATGCCGGAGCGTGATGGTGTGGGCATCCTGGTCCTTAATTTCTGTTCACATAAACAACGACATTTGCCCGGCAATACCCATGGCTACAATTCTATTGGAAGGGACATGGAACTTTACCAATGTCAGCTAACAAGGGCTAGAAGAGAAAAACCCAGTGCATCTACACAAATAAATAGTAAACCTCGGTGAGCCTTAATGAACCAGAGCTACATGGGCCCATAGGGAGATTTTTCAGGAACAATTGTTTGAGTCAGAAGGTAAGGTGCAGAGTGAAACATAAAGCGTATTAACAGGGGCACCTGGGTGGCTCAGTCAGTTAAGTGTCCGACTTCCACTCAGGTCACGATCTCATGGTTCGTGACTTTGAGCCCCAGATCGGGTGCTCTGCTGTCAGCACAGATCCTGCTTTGGATCCTCTGTCCCCCTTTTTCTCTGCACCTCCTCCACTTGTGCACGCTCTCTCTCAAAAATAAACATTAAAAAAAGAAAGTGTATAACAAATGTAATGTTTTTACTTACATAAAATATATGTTGTTAAAAGTTTACACACGTATATATTAACATTTTTCAATGCTTATAAATGGTGAACAATTACTGTATATTTTTTCCAGAGAATTCGATCAGATGTGATTGGATCCCATAATTATATTATATGGAAGTGAGTTAAGCAGGCTCCAAAAGGTAGAATCCTGCATATAAGAATATCTTATAAATTATGATAAATCTTTCCAAATTGTCCATCAAAACACATTAGTCATCAAACTGCCTTCAAAACAGCATTAACTGTGTACAATTCCCCAAAACAGTATATACAAGAGTTTGCTTCTAATTAGTTAACAAAAGACAATATTAAGAACTTTCACATTTTCCAGCTTGGTAGAGAAACTGTATCAAATTAATATTACAATATCTGTTTTCCCAACCAGCACTGAGGCTGTTTGCTTTTCATACCAAAATGATCGTTCATATTTCTTTAACTGTTAAATTTAATGTTTTATGTTCCATGACTTTTTATTTGGTTCATTTCTTTTCAATTTGATTGAGAGGAAATCCTACTATATATTGTATACATGGCATCTTCTCCTACAGCATCCAAGAAGGTGGATGTGCCTGCGCACAAGGAAGAAATCTGTTCTAGAAGCTGTTCTCACAAGTCGGCCGCATGAGATCCCCTGCCCTATGGTGCCTCCCCTGAAATGACCTGAACTGACTTCCTCACCTCATGGACAGAATAAAATACAGGTAAGGAATGTCACTGAACCCCCCCCCCTCAGCCATGTTCCAAATACTTTAGCCAGGACCCCTCCCTCATTGTCAAGGTAGCAGACGGCAGGCCGGATGTCGGCTCTCAGGATGTTCCCCAGGCTGCCATTCCTCAGTCCCCAGGAACAAGCCAAGTATCCTGAAATGAACTCATATCCCAGCCCACATCCTGCTGCACATAAATTGGGCCAGGACTCCAGACTCAGCATCAAGGCACCAGGTGAGAGATCTGCCCAGATCCCCATCCATCCAGACTTGGCAGAATCCCTCAAATAAATGGAGTCCCAGCCCCTTCCAGACCTTCAGTGGAGTATGATTTTGGGGGGCTTTACAGACTTTCCAGTATCCCTTCAACAGAAATGGATTTAGTCCCAAAGACCATGAGGACACTTGCCCAAATGCCAACCCCTGACCTCCAGGCTCTCCTTGGGAGACCTCACCTAAATACTGTCCAGGCCTGCACTGTGCCCCATCCTCCACTGTCCAGCTGTGTTCCAGGCCAGTTCCTCCAAACAGGCTTCCTGGGATTAGACAATGAACAGTGGAGCCTCAGGTTCACAACAGCTCCCTCATTCCAGCCTCCTGAGAAGCCAGCCCCTCATGGTCAGAGTCCTCACATCTTAAAGAGTTCTGAGGAACGCTGTCCCTATATCCTGGTGTATCCACGTGCGGTACCTTTTGGTCAACTCTGCCTCTGAGCAGAGTGACCAGGGGTGACAGAGGAGACAGCCTCCAGCCTCAGGTGTTGTGGAAGGGACTGTTGGATTGAGGAGGGAGGGATGAGAGGAACACCTAAATACCTCCCAGAGTCCTATCCTTCCTCCTCTTCGTAGAAGGGACCCAAATGATGGTCCCACCCTCCATTGGTTTGTTGGTTCACAACCTCAGGAGTTCCTGGGTAAAATTTGAAGCTGGCCTCCACACATGGAGGTCAGGGAAAGACCGAAGAAAAGAGAAGACCACTCCAGATTGGTAGGTTACAGTTTTTTTTTTCAACATTTTTTTTTTTTTTTTTTTTTTTTAATTTTTGGGACAGAGAGAGACAGAGCATGAACGGGGGAGGGGCAGAGAGAGAGGGAGACACAGAATCGGAAACAGGCTCCAGGCTCCGAGCCATCAGCCCAGAGCCTGACGCGGGGCTCGAACTCACGGAGCGTGAGATCGTGACCTGGCTGAAGTCGGACGCTTAACCGACTGCGCCACCCAGGCGCCCCGGTAGGTTACAGTTTTAATAAGCAAAGGGAACTTACATGCAAGGCATGACTTGGGAAGCTGCAAAATGAATCAGTCTGAATACCAGCCACCAGGATCTTTGTATAGAGGCCTTAAAGGGGTTCAGTCACATTTACCATTGGATGGTCTCAGCATGTTGCACTCTCAAAGCTGCATCCTCGAAATGGTTTCTGGTATGGGCACAGTGGGCAGAACATACATTCCAAGGATGGGGAAGGGGCGAGGAGCTTTCTACAGCCTGGATCATGTCCTCTCAGTGACCTCCTCCAACACCCTCATGACCTCACCTAACCCTAATTACCTCCAAGAGACCCCATCTGTAAACTTCATCACACTGGGGGGCAGGGCTTCAACATAATGAGTTTGGGGAAGAGGGACACAGTTCAGTCCATAGTACCATGTCACTGGTTGAATGTTCTAGAGCCCAAGTTAGTGGAAAAACCATGTGGTTGCTGAAGAGAGCAGAACTGGGGCATGGGGCTCTCCTAGGGAGACCTTGGGCACACGTGCAGGGTTTCAGATGGAAACTCTTCTCGTACATGTGCCAGGTGGGGCAGAGATTGGTTCTGTGAGGGGCACAGGCCAGTCAGTGTCCTGTGCCCATGCATGGCCAATGTCACTGGGCATCACTGAGTGTCCACAAATCAGGTGAAGACTCAGCCATCAGAATGTGCTCCTCAGCGACCCCTACACCAAACGATGCTGACTCTAGCTCTCTCTGACCACCCTGACCAGAGGAGATATGCAGGCATTTAATGAGGAACTGCAATGTGACATCAGTGTTCGGGTGAGCCGAGCCTCACATCCAGGAGAACAGACGCAAACACCCTAAAAGGAACCCATAAAACTTGACTATGCTCTCTGGAATCCTGACACTCTTAAGACAATTCCAGAGCCAACCTTCATTCTTTCCTCCATCGGCTAAAGTCCTTCGTCCTCCATAAATACCAGAATGAAATGATCCCTGACTGAGCAGGCACTCATACTTTCTCGGGAAGAGAGCTCCTTCAAAGAGTGACTGTGAACTTCCCTCAGGAGTATGCGGGCATCCTGATCCCTTCTCTGAGGACTCCGAACAGAGACATGGCACTTAAGACGAGAACCTGGTGTCTGTGGGTGAGTCTGTGTTGCCCTGTGCATGAGGACCTGCCCTGGAAATGACTTGAGATCCCCCGGGACACAGAGCTCTGGGGCCTCTAAAATGTGTAACTGAGTCTGGATGTCAAGTCAGCAGCCCATGGATTTTCATCACAAACTTACTGTTTGCATTCTTCATCCCCCACTTTCCACCTCTGGGTTGTTTTCTTCACTTTCAACATGGCATGCTGAGAGTATTAATATACACATCCACACATGAACATATTTTCATCATGAAAGCAATGAGACAAATGGTATTTGAGCATTCCAAAGGCCTCAGCAGAACCTCAGGACAAAAGGCTAACAAATGTCTCAACACTGGGGGGCACCATATTCAAACTTCACACATTACACCCCCTTGTGTGCTCACATCCCCACGCGGGAATCAGATTCTCCAAGCTTAAGCTCCTTCATTCCACCACCCTAGAGCCAACAGAACAACTGCTCCATTCCACAGGAGCTCCCTACTTTGACTCATAGCACGTCTCTGCTCTCAGCTGGAGGCTCCCAGATGTTAGGACATTCAGGGTACTTGATGGGCAAATGTACTAGAACCAGAGACATCCCCAGAAGGGAAGGCATCATCATCCCTGGGATGATGTGGGCACAGGCACCCCTACGCATGCATTCCAGTCTAGAGGGGCCACCTACCCACCAGGCCATCAGAGTGACCCTCATCAAAATTCTATCCTACAGTCATTATGATTACATAGGGTAGTGTTTCTAAGGAATGCCTGGAAAATGGTTTTTCACTGTAATAATAATGAAAACAGAAATAGAAGAAATTATACTTCAATTCAGTCTCATTTCTTCTTTTCACTCCTCAGCTTTCATCAGATCTAATTCCCAGCCAGGGAAAGAGACTCAGAGGTGTGGGAAGACCTTGTTTTACTAAGACACCATCTTAGGGGCTCAGCTTTTCATAAGGAGCTTCCAAATAATACACATCAACATGTGCACCCAAGAAAAATCACTTCAGTCGATTTATGGCCTCCCAAAGCACTCCGTATAAAGCAGAACACAGAGGATTTGATGGAGGAGGTGGCTTGGAGGCTGGATGGCTTACACTGGTGGAACTGTATCACTTGACTTCCATGTAAAGAGAGAGGGGGATAAAGAAAGACTAAATGGGGGAGAGGTTCATGTACCGGGATTCCTTGATCCCTTCTTAATCTGTGCCCAGCTCCTCACAGGTATGAGAGGAGTGAGGTGAGTTCAGATTAATCTCTGCCCTGGAGACCAGGAGGGATCGTGGGTAGGGCTCCCCCAACTCGCTCCATATGAACTCCACAGTGTTTACTGTTGCCCTGCCTGAGAACGTTATCTTCCAGAATTTAAACCCATTTGAGTCCAAATATTTAATATTAAAAAAATGTAAAACTAGAGAAATAGGTGTTACGAGAAAACCAGAAAGGTTCTTCTCTGGAAATAATCTTTGAGAAATCCTGCAGCCTGAGTAGTTGGGATTTAGTCTTGCCAAATTCCCTCTAGCATGAACGTCAGAATTTACAAAGGAAACAGATTAAGATTTTCACTCACACACTTTCCATTAGAATTTATTAAGGGTATAAATGAGGCAACTAAACTCTGAAAATCCAGTTTCACTATGCTTTTTGGTGTTGTCAAAAAAGAGACATTTCAGTGAGATCTATACAGAAATAATGAAAAATTAATACTTGCCCATACTCGACACAAAACATTGGGAGACAGAAAAAAACACAGATTAAAAAAAACCCTGATTTTTCAAAATTAAAAAGGTTCTTTCGGGTAGTACCTCCGGAATAAAGAAAAATGTGAAATTACAACAGATTCAGGAAATACTAACTCCGGCAACTTGCAGAATGTCCTGCACATCAGTCTTAAAGGTATGTGAATTTATAAACCTCAAGCCCTGCGCAGTAACACGAGGGCCTCAGCCGACCATCCTCACGGCCCAATCCTGGGCCCGTGTGTCCCTCTGCCTCCCCGCGAACAGAGAGGAGAAATGTTAGAAATGTTAGCTACCCTCCGCGGTGGTCCGGCTGAACCCCTGGGTTCGCACAAGTGAATTCGGCGTTCACACTCGTTCTACCGGAAAGGAAACCACAATTTGATAGGCGGAGCCGCAGACGCCCCTGCCCCGCCCACGCCGCCGCAGGGGTGTCCCCGCAATCCGAGCGCCTCTCGCGGTCCGCGGGACTTTGGCACGCACGAAGGGTTATTCAAGCCGTTCTCACGCTGTTGCGAAGGAAACAACTCCGCATTCGGTATTACCGGCGCGCCAACGCTAAGCTTTTACCTTAGCGTATCTGAGTCATTTAACGTGGCGTAGGGTGGGCAGCCCGGCGCCACAGGCCACCCCGCCACCTGGAGGCAAACGCCGGGACCCAAGCTCCCGGCGGAAGAACTGGCAGGACGGAAACGCCCTGGGGGCGGGGCGGAGACTTGCATAAGCCACACCCAAGCCCTTCCTTCCAGACCCCGCCCCGTCCGAGGTCCCCGTTTCCGGCCGACCCGGATGCAGATTTCCCGGACGGAAGGGCTCTTTTCCCGGTGCGGGTTTCAGCGTTTCTAGTTGCAGCTGGCACGTTGATGGTCTGGGTGTTGCGGCCTCCACACCCGGAGTCCGGGCCCTCGCTAACTTGACAGTCCCCGCATCCGCCAGCCCCGCCCGCGGGGAGCCCGGCCTGGTCGGGAGACGTTGTGCTGCTGCACTGGATCCGCGTCTGTTTCCGGTAAACTGGCTCCCAGGCCGTTTCGCCCGTTTTTCTGCCTCCGTTCTTTTCACCGTCTCTCCCTGGCCCCCGCGCGTGTCAAGGCCCCACTGGCGAGGTGCATTCTCGCCCTTCGCGGTACCGAGGGGGCAGCACCACGACGCCCTGCTCTCCGGATCCTACAGACCCCAGACCCCTCCTGAGTTCCTCTCTCCCTTCTCGCGTCTTTCTGGGGCCGGCCCTGCTGGTCCTTGGGCTCTCCACAGTCAGTTCCTCAGGGAGGCCCTGAGTCCCTTGCTGGGGCTTTCACCCGCCCCTGTCCTGTGGCACCCCTTGTTCTGTCCCGTCCCATCCTGCTGGCTGTGCCTGTCACGTATTGTTTACATTCCCGATGAGCCACCACAAAGCGTGCTTCTGGACAGGGGCATCTTCATTCTGTTCCTGTGAATGTGGAGGTGGGGCCGGGGGATAGGGAAAAGAGAGAGACCAGGGAGAAGCAGGGAGCTACAGCCAAAGAGAGTGATGAGAAAAAGCAGTTGTGAAATTGAGGAGAGGGAAGTGGGTCCGATGGGCTTTGAAAGACCAAATAAGAGTGAGAGCGTGACATGAGCTAGAAGCAGTGGAATAAATGAAAGTGGCAAAAAAAGGATCAGCAGAGAGATGGAAAAGAGCAGAAGGGAGAGGAGTCGAGCAACAGTAGCAATGGGGGCAAAAGAAGGGTAGATCCCAAATTCATTAGAATTTTGTTTTTAATTCCCAATGTATATTCTCTCTTAAATATGTCAGTCAGATGATGAGGTCTTAATGGTTTTATAGTCTGTTATTATATGTTGAAAGTATTCTTTGGTGCTTAGTAAATAATTGTACACTATTTCAGTGTGCCCTTGATTAAGGATATTGGCAATTTTTTATATTAACAGTCAAAACCTAGTTTAACCAATTAGTCTAATATTCCACATCTTCTCTTTCTTCTTATGTGATCTTTTAACCTAGTGGGCTGTGAACTAGTTCCCAGTCAAGTGTGTATCTATTTCCTTTGTCCTTTCTCTGGAAATGACCAAGAATGGGTTGGATTGTTGTGGGACTTTGTTGAAAGATAGCCCATCTGTTCATAATTGAATAAATTACTCAGCTGCTTCTATTGACCTTCTTCCACGGTTTTCAGTGCTACTAATTAGGTCTTCTTAATTACCTATTTTTTGGTAGTTTAATCTGATGTTCTGGAAAAGAGGAATTATATATTTGAGATAGTGATTAAAACCATGAAAGAAGTAGCTCTTGCTCAGGTGTATGATATGTGATCTATAAATTTTAGGGGTAGGGGTGAGAAGTGCAAGCCTTACCACTGTCCCATCCAGGCCATGTCTTTCCTGTGAGGAGAGTTCCGCTCTGCTGGCCTCTCCCACCGACCCCTTCACCTGCCCCAGTACACATGCAGGGAGTCACGGGGCAGTTTGATGGGAAAGGGCCCAGGCTTTTTTTTGTCTTTTCTTTTTTTAAGTTTATTTATTGTGAGATAGCACATGAGCCCTTGTGAACAGGGGAGAGGCAGAGAGCGAGGGATAGAATCCCAAACAGGTTCCACGTGCTGTCAGTGCAGATCCCACACGGGGCTCCATCCTCCAAACCTCGAGATCATGACCTGAGCCGAAATCACGAGTTGGACGCCCGACCGACTGAGCCAGCCAGGCGCCCCCGGACCCAGGCTCTTTTAGCCAAATAGAGAACAAAAGCATCTCTCCAAGGAGGAGGAAGAAGGAGGTGCTTTGCTCTGTGAAGGGAGCCTGTAGAAGGAATTAGAGTGCTCTTTGGGGAGTTACGGGTCCTGGAATGGGGGAGAGTTTGAGAAGCTCTGACCCTGTGCTCAGCAGGTATTAGCAGAGACTGGGGTCTTTGTCTTCAAGCGACCGTCAGGCCAGTGCATAGACTCACCACTGCCGCGGACCGTGTGGGCTTCACTGGGATAGGAGAGTGTTCTGAAGAAATGAGCAGAAAAGCCCGACTGTTGATCTTCACGGAGGAGCGTAATCCTGCTGAATCCGTTATTTCAGCATGCAGTGGAGGACTGGCTTTGCCACAGAGTGAATGCCTTCTCCTGGGTGTGTGTCTGCAGTGCAGGGAGGGGCCGTGCTGTTTCGAAGCCCCGAAAGCCATCGCCACGCTCAGGAGTGAGGGAGTGACTTTCAAGACGGATCTTGGCTGAGAAAGAAGTTTTTCATGTGTTCTTTTTTAATTCCTGACCTGACAAATCATGTGAAATCATGACCTGAGCCAAAATCAGGAGGTCACTTGACCAATGAGCCACCCAGGCGCCCCTGCTTTGTTTTTTTAATTCAATATTTTTAATCCAATCAAGATAGGAAGATGCTGCAACATTTAAGGGAGGATCAAATAGAGAGGAGTAGTGGAAGTTATTATAAGTAATAACATAAAATTCATGATATGGCAGGAAATAACAGGACCCAAACATAAAGTTGGAGGTAAAGAACCTAGCTAAGATTAAAAGTTATTCCTCACCTTTTATGGAGAAGATGGCATAAACACCAGATACGAGTGCAGGAATACTTTACAATTTAACAGTTGAGGGGCACCTGTGCGGCTCAGTTGGTTACGTGTCCAACTTCGGTTCAGGTCATGATCTCGCGGTTTGTGGGTTCAAGCCCCGTGTCGGGCTCTGTACTGACAGGTCAGAGCCTGGAGCCTGCTTCAGATTCTGTGTCTCCTTATCTCTCTCCCCCTCCCCAGCTCACACTCTGTCTTTGTCTGTCTGTCTGTCTGTCTCTCTCTCTCTCCCCCTCTCTCTCTCTCTCTCCCTCCCTCCCCCCCCTCAAAAATAAACATTAAAAAAATAATAAAATAAGATGAAGAGTTGAAAGCATCTACCTCCAAAATTACCTACCTTATTTGTGAAATAAGTTACCAACCATCTGATGAATGAAAGAGGAAGGACAAGTCTATGGAAATTCATCTCTCATAGCTAAATTTTGAAATAGCATTTATTTTGCATGGGAGTTGGAATTTACATGCAAGACCTAACATGATTGCCAGGTATTTTTGAGAAATGACCAAAATGACCTGAGATACAGTTGCATATTTACTGTGCTGTCTACTGGAATTATTTCATTGTGAGAGGCAGAAATTTTCAGCCAAAAGATTTTCTCTGCAGACATAGAGATTCCACTTAAATGTATAATTCAGTTGTGAATGAGATGGCAGTGAAAGTATTTACTGCATTGTGCTCTGTATTAATATTTTATTTATTTTCCCATTAGCCAAAAGATAAAGTATAAGGCTGGCTTCCCATTTTAATTATAAATTAATAAATTTGTAACATGTTCTTGAAAGCCCCCTAACACTCTCCTCCTCCACCCTAGTAACATAGTTTATGTTTGCTGCATCATAATATATTTGCAGATTTTCATCTTATCTTCAAGCCCAGATTTCCCCCAGGGAGTTTGTGTCCATAGAATCCCAGGGTGTCTGGTTCCCTCCTGTATCGTATCTGTCTTTAGACATTTGTTGTATCAAAGCAGCATCTTAAATCTGAATTTTACTGTTAGCAGTAATCAGTCCCCATTCTCATGTCCTGTTTTTGACTATATGTGTCCCTTTTCCATTTTTTCTTTAATCTGTTTCATTATTTTGACTGCCTACTCCAAGGTTTTAGAGCTGTGCTATCCAATAAAGTAACCACTAGTGACATGTGCTTATTAAATTTAGATTAATTACAATTAAAGTAACTAAACTTAAGACCCTCAGTAATGCTAGCCAGATTTCAGGTGTTTTTTTTTTTTTTTAAGTTTTAAAATTTTTTCAAAAGTTTATTTACTTTTGAGAGCATGAGTGAAGGAAGGGCAGAGAGAGAGGGAAACACAGAATCCGAAGCAGGCTCCAGGCTCTGAGCTGTCAGCACAGACCCCAATGCGGGGCTCCAACCCGCGAACCGTGAGGTCATGACCTGAGCCAGAGTTGGATGCTTACGTGACTGAGTCCCCCCAGGCGCCCCAGATTTTAGGTGCCCTTTAATGACATGGATCTGATTGCTGCTGTGTGGATAATGTAGATAACAGAGCATTTCCTTCAGCACAGCAAGTTCCACCGAACTTCTTGTTCTACATCTTATGTTTTTACTGGACTTTTTTGGCTTATAAGTAATTTCTGCTTCTCCCTATTCCCTTTTTTGGGTTTCCTCAAGTAGTTTTTTCATTTTATTTCTTTTCTTGAGGTAGGTGCTTATATCATTTATTTAATCTTTAATTAATTAAATATTTAAGATAAAATTTTCTGTGATTATTGCTTTAGTTTGTTCCATTGGTATGTTTATATATGTATAGGGACATTGCAGGTTCCTTTTTTTTTTAATGCGAGGTTTTCCTCCATCCTTGTCACAAGCCCTTTGTATTCAGGGACCGTTGTGCACTGGAAAGGGAGATCTTCTCTTTGGGAGTGTGATGCTTTCATATATGAAATTCTAGAATAATTACAAATTTCATTCTATTTTCACCTTTTCTGAACAGCTTTGGATGTACTGGATGTTAAAAATTATGAAAGGTTGGATTTTGATTTGTGATCAAATGAGCTGATAGGTTTTTCCATTTACAGTATTAATTTGAAAGATACAGTTGTTCTAGTTTTATACTTCTTCATATGTAAAGCTATTTTCCTGTACTCTGTGCCTTTGCTTTCCAATCTGTGTATTGCTAGAAGGTTAGAGGCAAGAAGGCAAGACTCTCTTGGTTAACCTGTAACCTGCCGTCTCCCCAGCACCTGGAATAGCTTGGCCCATCACTGATCTTGGGATTTGAGGGAGCTCACTTAATAATATCATTTTTTCAGACTGCACTTCGGAAAGAAAAAGAAACACAGGTCAATGGGAATAGATACCAGTCATTTTTTTTGACACATCTGTTGGAGAACCTGGTTTTGGAATGGAGAAAACAAATGTTGCACCCCAGACCTAAGCAGCTATGTTCAGATAGCCTGGGAAGGACTGGGAAGTCTTAATGGTTAGTTAGCAGTGCTCTAAAAAATAGGTGATATTGAGGATGCAGAAGGCCTTCTTCCCAGTGACCCTTTAAGAGATCTCGAGGGAGGGGCTGAACTGTAATCACCATCCTGAAGTCACCAAAGACGTGTCACTATTCCCGGTTGGGTGGGAAGTTGGTTAGTATAGTGTTGTGTGAATGAATGGATAACTTGGAACTGCTAAATAGGTTTTATTGGTTCTAAAGTTGGCTTATATAGCTATTTTATTTATTTGTTTATTTGTTTGTTTGTTTGTTTATTTATATTCATTTTTGAGAGACAGAGAGAGACAGAGTGTGAGCAGGGGAAGGGCAGAGAGGGAGACACAGAATCCGAAGCAGGCTCCAGGCTCTGAGCTGTCAGCACAGAGCCTGACCCGGGGCTTGAACTTGTGAACTGCGAGATCATGACCTGAGCCGAAATCCGGAGTTGGAGGCTTAACCGACTGAGCCACCCAGCTGTTCCCGTCCACGAATCTTTCTTAAATCCATCTCTTATGATAGTTGAGGAAGAATTTACTTGGTTATAAGGTTAAAGGTCACAGTTGGTTCCCCATTTTGTTCAGTGAACGTCCTTTTATACCTCACTTGAGTTTTTACTATGATCCTCAAATCATTCTTCGTCTATGAATTACAGACTCTATGGGGACGGGGGCACTTTTGTATTGCTGTATATATGTTTTTCCAAACAGTGCATTTTCACACACGAATTGCTTTTTTGTATGTTTTAATACTTCTTTATTGAAATAATTCATAAAATTATTTTTTGTCATATTATTTCATTTGTTATCTTTACCACTAACATGGGTTTTCTAGGTTGTGGGCTTGTATTTCACAGCTTTCAGTGATTTTTTACTTAATCCTTTTACCTTTTGCTCATTTTAAGCCTGTCTATGACATTAATGAGTGACTTTTCAGCAGTGTGTCTGTTCCTTTCTCTTCTCTCCCAATGTAGTCTGTTTTATTTTTTATTTTATTTTATTTTTTTAATTTTTTTTAACGTTTATTTATTTTTGAGACAGAGACAGAGCATGAATGGGGGAGGGTCAGAGAAAGAGGGAGACACAGAATCTGAAACAGGCTCCAGGCTCTGAGCGGTCAGCACAGAGCCCGACGCGGGGCTCGAACTCACAGACCGTGAAATCATGACCTGAGCCGAAGTCGGCCGCTTAACTGACTGAGCCACCCAGGCGCCCCTCAATGTAGTCTCTTTTAAATGATTTTTTAATTTTATTTTTGAAAGTTTTGGAGTTTTGCCAAGTCATTTCCTTCTTCCCTTGTCTTGTAATCTCTTTCATCCTAATTCTGCTTTGAAGTCCTATTTTTAAGGTTTCTAATGATTTGTTGTCTATCCATTACTAAAATTATTGGATAGCTTCTAAAGATGTTTTGCTCCAAGCCACAGGATTCTTTGAATATTAATATTCAATTACTTTTTTACTCCTGCCTCTTTCTTTTTAATAGCTACTGTGTTGGTTACTTTTTTCATGTCATTTTTATGAAGTTGAATTCTTAAACCCAATGAATTCATGGTGGTAGTTTGCAGAAAAATAAATGTCGCGGTTGTGCTATAGGAGGACCTCTTCCTGGCTCAAAATAATGACTGTTTAACACAGGACATTTGGAAAGTTTGTGGGACCTAGTTGGGAGTTTTCATAATATAAGAAATAATGAGCTACTGAGCTGCTTTTTATTCATGGTTCTCATTCATTCATGTCCCCCTTTGATGCCTACCACTTGGAAACACAGACAAAGCACAGTGATACGTAGGTAAAATTTTCCTTCCTACTCATAGGACTTTCCTGTTCATATGTGTAGGGATTCCCTGGATATCCCTAGATTTCCTTTGAATAAAAATTCTAAAGGTAGAACATAATTTTACATTTCAATCTAAATTTGTCTTGAAGGCAAAATCTAACATAATCCCACGGCCAGTGCGTTACTAGTTTCCTGAGATCTTCCTTCTCTCTCCTTGGACTCTCGCATATGCTATGGATAACTCAGTTGGTAAACCGTATTTATAGAGAATCTTTTGGGCATTGTGAAGTGTCCTGGATATTGGCTACCTTTCTCCAGTTATCAGATGCTTGCGTTAATACAGAGTTTCTCTTTCAGATCTGAATCAAAGCTCTGTCCTCTCCACTGGGTGACTCATAGGAAAACAAGAGGATACAGTACCCAGAATCCAGCTGTCACCTCCCCAGAAATTTAAACACTTCTCCAGTTCCTCAGACCCCTCAACTTACCCCAGAAGGCAAAAGATTCAATTTCTTCATCATAGTACATGTATACAACGGGCAGAGAGCAAAGCTTGGTAATCACCTTGGCATTGCCTATCTGTGTGATGCTGAAGACATTCTCATCTCTGTGCATTACAGAAGAGATTCAGATTTCCAGGTGTGGACCAGTGTGCAGGGGAGGGGTGTTCCCACTGTTCTGAAGGGCAGGTACCTTGAAGCTCAAGAGAGGTACTCAGAAGTGTATAGAGTCTCAGTCCAAGTGCCCTAAAAGGGAAAATATTGGAATAAAAGCTTGGGGCACAGTTGGAACAGGATATCCAACCACTTTCTGGCCTCGTAGCCATGGAGAAGGACAGTAAGGGACCGGGGTGAAACTGGGGCTCTTGTCAGTCTTGGAGATGAATGCCAGTTTTCTTCCTCTACAGAGTTGGTAAGCTTTGGAAGATGCTAGTGGAGCATTCTGCACTATGGAGACTTGTATGTGACACCTTACAGGGTATGTATGGACTCTGGGAAAATGCTTGAGGGGATCCGCTTTATGTGGATGGCAGCTGGGATGGCAGTTCTTACACAAAACCCATCTTGGGCTCTCCAGAGGCTGTATATATGATGGGTCAGTGGAGCTTTGATACTGTCCAAGAGCCCTGAACATCAATCATTCCACTTTTTTCTTTTAATCTTTATTTATTTTCGAGAGAGAGACCGACAGTGTGCAAGTGGGGGAGGAACAGAGAGAGAGGGGGAGACAGAATCCGAACTAAACTCTAGTTGCGTGTCGCATACTTGAGGAAACTCCCAGTCACCAAACTTCCCCAATTCCTGACAAGTCTAGAACTGCACAACTCTAAAATGTCCAAGTCCAAGTCATGGATCTTTGAGGAAAGTGACTTCTCTTCACTATTCTTCCAACACAACTTTGGCCTGGACCCTGTTCCTGTCTTCATGACAGGTAGGTGGTGACCTCGTCCAGGCTGAATGCTCTGCATTTCGTGGGAGTAGGGGACATTTCCTTGAGTGTCAGGAAAGGGGCTCATGATGGCCCTCTCTGAGGTTGATGGGTTCTACCACCTAAAACTGGTGAACTTCTCAGCAGATGGATTCCTACAGGCAGTAGTCTGTATCTTCAGAAGCTTTAGAAACTCAGTAGGAGGAGAGCGAATGGTCTCACAAGCCAAGTATTGTTTCAACTAGAAAGGATGGATTCACTGCAGCCGCTGGAGCCAAATATTCCTCCCACCACTGAAGCCTTGCCCTCTACTTCACACATCTGTGTTGGCCTCAGGCCCAGACCCCAAATCTTCAAGCTCCTGGAAGTCCATGCCCCATGTCAGAAGGGAGGATGCCAAGGCTTTTCCGGAGGAAGTTCTGCGCTACTCTGGTCCCCTTTAGTTCCAGCCCAACCTTATCCCGAAGGGTGGAAGTGATGCCACAAAAGGACTCGGTCCCATTTCTCACCACCCTTACTTACAAACCATATGCCCTTTTTATCCTTTCTCTTCCTGCAAGTGGTTATCCATCTGGGGTTGCTGTTTTTCTGAGACATTTGAAACTGTGAGGACATAACTCATAAACTGTGGTCAGGCAATAGGCTTTTGAGCCAGATAAATATGAGCAAATAGTTGAGTAAATTATATGCTGTATGGTTTTTGTCAGGTCCTGTGAATCCTCTGCAAGCTGGCTTTCTAAGAGGAAAAGTGAAGATAATAATGGCAAACTTATAGGGTCTGAATAAATGGCAAGATTATAAGTAAATACCCGTCACCTAATATGTGATCAATATTGATGATGTATTTGGGCAGCTAGCTTCTTAGATCTTCCATGACTTGTCCATAGACTTCGTACAGAGCAGGGCTAGAAGATATCACTGAGTTTAAGAGAATCAGTGGTCCTGGAATGGAGTCTGGGCTAGGGACCACAGCGCTAACCATGATTATCTTTGGGGACGTGGGTTTGGGGGTTATAGAAATTTTGAAGATTTTGAAATGTTTATTTTTCGTATTAAACACTTTTTAAAAAGTATGTGTTTTAGGAATGGTAAAAAGCATGTTACTTTTAAAGTAATGTTACCAATTTTAAGTAAAATATGCAAGATTTTATATGGCACATGATGGAGGAAAGTAGTATTCTCTCAAGATGATGCCCTTGGAGGCAAGAAGCCACATTCTGTGGTCTTGTTGGAAAGGGAAACATACAGGTCAGTGGCCTCTGGAGAGTAGTAGTTAACTGACTCTCTGAAACAGACAAAGCACTGATTTATACCATTTGCTGGTTTCCTTGTATACCATGGTAAAATTCAAGCTAACAAAGGCTTTCCATCCAGTTTCCAAACCTCTGAATATTTTATAAGCAACTCTTAGGAGCCAGTCCATGCCAGATCAAGCATAACTACCAGAGGCATTGAAGGAATATAGAAAAGAAAATTAGTAACTCTCCTTTGTTGCCCCAGGGTAGGAGTATAATGGTGGACTTGAGAAGAACAATCTCACTAGGATGCTGTGGCTTATGTTTTAAGGAAGCCAGGTAGGGTAGCTCCTCTTACCTCTGACCCAGTGACCTCTTGAATGGACCTAGCTTTTTGTAGTTGGGAAGAATAGAGTCCAGAAACATGAGCCCACTCCCTTACGAAACCAGCCCTGTCACAACTGTCACACTGTCACAATCGTTCTATTTGTTTGAAAAGGGAGGAGCTGCAAGGGTCTTGAGTGCTGCTGTAGTTGGAGCTCGGTGACGGTGAATGAACGAAGTTCCATGATTCCACACAATCAGGACCCAAGGGAAAACCGTGGTTGTGAATGACTTTCTTTCTGCAGTATTAGTATCATTCCTCTTTGAGGGTTAAATAGATCCGGCATTGGTTAAATCTTGGTGGAGTTCTGGGATGCTGCCAAGGCTGACGCCCCAGGGCAGAAATCCAAAGCTTAAGTGGTCCAGCCTCTTCAACTCTTAACGACATTCTACGAGAAGTTATTTTAACTTTCAGTCACTAGGTGTGAAGGATGTAAGCTGCTTTGGACATATCTATGTTCCATAGCTTAAAATTTCCCTAATGCGTAAAGAAGGTGTTTGGGGATGGGTGGATGGTAGTCCAAATCAAACTTCTATTTTAACTGTAAGTCAACACTATGGTCATTTTAAATTCAGAAAAGCGAGGTTACTGGATGGACTGGTCTAAGGAAGACAAATCCATCTATTTCTGGACTTAGTTACAAGTTATTTCTCTCAACAATAGGAAGAATATATCCTAAACCCAGACAATGTCATTACCTAATCTCAAAGGAAAGATGAGCTCCAGCACCATGTCAGAGCAGAAGGGGGCTTTTTATATACTCCAAACTCCAGGAATTTCAAAAGGACGAGCTGTCAAAGGGAAATGTAATAAAAGTGCCAAAAGTGAAAAGAGAGTTGAGTGGGCACTCGACTACCTCAAAGCCTTTCCAGTGCAGCTTGGAAGTATGTGCCTGGAAGTGATGAGTTGAGTGGATAGTTGACATTTCTTGGATAAGCTGGCTTCTCTTTGCATCCATTTACTTCATCTATGAAGTAGGAATAGTACGGGGACCTGGCTGTCATTTAAGTCCAAAGCTGCTGATTCTGTGAGACTCCCTAAGGGTACATTCAGCACCCTTTTTTATTACCATGTTTCTGCCATGTGCTTTGTCACACCTGTGCCATAGTTCCCTCATAATGATGTGAAACATAACACTTTAATATTTTTTGAGTTTGATTCAGCACATTTAAAGTTCACAGATTCTTGCCTGGTGTGTATTAAAGCTCCAGTTAAGATTTACTTACTGATAAGCTTCCCAAGACGGCAAATAAAGGTCAGTTGCCCCAGAAATTTTATTTAGAAAAGTGTATACATGAGGAAGAATTGATCTAGTAATCCAACAGAGTGATCCAAGTGACTTGAATTATCTGGAATATGTAAGGGCAGTTCTTGATTTTTTTTTTTAATTTAAACTTTAGTTGACTTATAGTGCAACATTGGTTTCAGGAGAATTCAGTGATTCATTACTTACCTGTAACACCCAGTGCTCAGCACAAGCACCCTGCTTAATACCCATCTGTTTGTTCTCTCTCATTAGGTGTCTGTTATGGTTTGTTTCTCTCTCTTCTCCAGCCCCCCACATATGTTCTGTGTTTTGTTTCTTAAATTCCACATATGAGCAAAATCATACGGTATTTGTCTTTCACTGATTGACTTATTTCCCTTACCATAATATGTTCTAGTTCCACCCACGTCATTGCAAATGGCAAGATTTCATTCTTTTTGATGCCTGAGTTAAAGTCCATGGCATATATGTACCACCTCGTCTTTATCCATTCATCAGTCAATGGACCTTTGGGCCCTTTCCATACTTTGGCTATTATCAGTAGTGCTGCTATAACCAATGGGGTGCATATACCCTTTCGAATCCATATTTTTGTATCCTTGGGGTAAATACCTAAGAGTGCAATTGCTGGATCATAGGGTAGTTCTATTTTTAGTTTGTTAGGGAACCTCAGTACTATTCTCCAGAGTGGCTGCACCAGTTTGCATTCCCACCAACAGTGCACGAAGGTTCCCCTTTCTCCACATCCTCACCAACGACACTTGTTGGTTCTTCTGACAGGTGGGAGGGGGTATCCAATCATGGTTTTGATTTGTACTTCCCTGATGATAACTGATGTTGAACATCTTTTCATGTGTCTGTTAGCCATCTGGATGTCTTCTTTAGAAAAGCATCTATTCATATGTCTTCTTCCCATTTACTGGCTTGTTTTTTGGGTGTTGAATTTGGTAAGTTCTTTATAGATTTTTGGATACTAACCCTTTATCAGATGTGTCATTTGCAAATGTCTTCTTCCATTCTGTAGACTGCTTTTTAGTTTTTTTGATTGTTTCCTTTGCTGTGCAGGTTTTTATCTTGATGAAGTCCCAATAGTCCATTTTTGCTTTTGTTTCCCTTACCTTTGGTGACGTGTCTAGTAAGAAGTTGCTCTGGCCCAGGTCAGAGAACTTGCTGCATGCGTTCTCCTCTAGGATTTTGATAGTTTCCTGTCTCACATTTAGATCTATCATCCATTTTGAATTTATTTTTGTGTGTGGTGTAAGAAATTGGTCCAGTTTCATTGTTCTGCATGTTGCCATCCAGTTTTCCCAACACCATTTGTTGAAGAGGCTTTTTTCTATTGGATATTCTTTCCTGCTTTGTCGAAGATGAGTTGACTGTACAGTTGTGGGTCCATTTCTGGATTTTCTATTCTGTTCCATTGATCTATATATCTGTTGTTGTGCCAGTACCATAATACTTTGATGACTGCAGCTTTGTAATACAGCTTGAAATCTGAAATCGTGATGCCTCCAGTTTTGTTTTTCTTTTTCAGGATTGCTTTTGCTATTCAGGGTCTTTGGTCGTTCCATACAAATTTTAGGACTGTTTGTTCTATCTCTGCAAAAACTTCTGGTGGTATTTTGATAGGGCTAGCATTAAATGTGTAGATTGCTTTGGATAGGGGGGACATTTTGACACTGTTTGTTCTTCTAATCCGTGAGCATGGAATGGTTTTCCATTTACTTGTGTCCTATTCAGTTTCTTTCATGAGTGTTCTACAGTTTTCAGAGTATGGATCTTTCCCTCTTTAATTAGGTTTATTCCCAGGTATCTTACTGGTTTTGGTGCAGTTGCAAATGGGATCAATTCCTTGATTTATTTTTCTGCTACTTCATTATTGATGTATAGAAATACAACAGATTTTATATTTACAACATTGATTTTATATCCTGTGACTTTGCTGAATTCATGTATTAGTTCTAGCAATTTTTGGTGGAGTGTTTTGGGTTTTCTCTATAGAGTATCATGTCGCCTGCAAATAGTGAAAGCTTGACTTCTTCCTTGCCGATTTAGATGCAGTTTTTTTTGGTTTGGTGTCTGATTGCTGAGGCTGAGACTTCCAGTAGTATGTTAAATAGTAATGGTGAGAGTGGATATCCTTGTCTTGTTCCACAGCATAGGGGAAAGGCTCTCTCACTTTCTCCCCACTGAGGATGATATTAGCAGTGGGTCATTCATAAATGGCCTTTATGACATTCAGGTATGTTCCATCTGTCCCTGCTCTGTTGAGCGTTTTTATCAAGAATTGATGCTATATTTTGTCCATTCTTTTTCTGCATCCATTGACAGGATCATATGGTTCTTTTTTTTTTTTTAAATGTAGTATATCGTGTTGATTGATTTGCAAATATTGAACCAGCCCTGTAGCTCAAGAATAAATCCCATTGATAATGGGATCAATGGGTGAATAATTCTATTAGTATACTGTTGAATTTATTTTGCTAGTACCTTGTTGAGGAATTTTGCATCCATGTTCATCAGGGATATTGGCCTGTAATTCTCCTTTTTAGTGGGGTCTTTGGTTTTATAATCAAGGTAATGTTGGCTTTGTAGACTAAGTTTGGAAGTTTTCTTCTATTTCTGTTTTTTGGAACAGTTTGAGAATAGGTATAACTATTCTTTAAATTGTCTGGTAGAATTCTCCTGGGAAGCCGTCTGTCTGGCCCAGGACTCTTGGTGGTTGGAAGATTTTTGATTACTGATTCAATTTCTTTGCTGGTTATGGGTCTGTTCAAATTTTCTATTTCTTCCGGTTTCAATTTGGTAGTTTGTGAGTTTCTAGGAATTTGTCCATTTCTTCCAGATTGCCAAGTTGGCATATAATTTTTTATAGTATTCTCATGATTATTTGTATCTCCCTGGTGTTGGTTGTGATCACTCCTCTTTCATTTGGGTCCTCTCTCTTTTTGATAAGTCTGGCTAAGGGGTTCAGTTTTGTTTATTCTTTCAAAGAACCAGCATTTAGTTTCATTGATGTGTTCTGTTTTTTTGTTTTTTTCCCTATATTGTTTATTTCTGCTCTAATCTTTATTATTATCCTTCTTCTAATGGCTTTAGGTTTTATTTGCTCTTCCTCTTCTAGGTCCTTTAGATGTAAGGTTATGTTGTGTATTTGGATCCTTTTTTCTTGAAATAGGCCTGAATTGCAATATACTTCCCACTTAGGACTGCCTTTTGCTGCATCCCAAAGGTTTTGGACCCTTGTCTTTTCATTTTCACATGCTTCCTTGTATTTTCTTTTATTTCTTCTTTAATTTCCTGGTTAACCCATTTTTTCTTTAGTAGGATGTTCTTTATTAACCTCCATGTATTTGAGGGCTTTCCAAATTTTTTCTTGTGTTTGACTTCAAGTTTCATAGCATTGTGATCTGAAAATATGCATACTTTGATTGTGATCTTTTTGTACTTGTTGAAGGCTGATTTGTGACCCAGTATGTTTCATGTGAACATGTTCCATGTGCACGAGAAAAGAAGGTGTATTCTGCTTTAGGATGAAATGATTTGAATGTATCTGTTAAGTCCTTCTGGTCCAGTGTGTCATTCAAAGCTATTGTTTTTTTGTTGATTTTCTGCTTAGATTTGTCCATTGCCATACGTGGGGTGTTAAAGTCTCCTTCTATTATTATATTATTGTCAATGAGTTTCTTTTTTTTTTAATTTTTTTAATTTATTTTTTTAATTTTTTTTTGTCAATGAGTTTCTTTATATTTGTTAGTAATTGATTTATATATTAGGGTGCTCTCAATTTGGGGGCCTAAACACTCAAACTGTTAGATCTTCTTGATGGATAGACTCCTTAATAATAATACAATGCCTTTCTTCATTTCTTGTTACAGTCTTTGTTTTAAAATCTAGTTTGTCTAATAGAAGTATGGCTACTCCGGGGCGCCTGGGTGGCTCAGTCGGTTGGGCGGCCAACTTCGGCTCAGGTCATGATCTCGTGGTCCGTGGGTTTGAGCCCCGCGTCGGGCTCTGTGCTGACAGCTCAGAGCCTGGAGCCTGTTTCAGATTCTGTGTCTCCCTCTCTCTCTGACCCTCCCCTGTTCATGCTCTGTCTCTCTCTGTCTCAAAAATAAATAAAACGTTAAAAAAAAAAAATTAAAAAAAAAAAGAAGTATGGCTACTCTGGCTTTCTTTTGATGTCCATTAACATGATAAATGGTTCTCCATCCCCTCACTTTCAATCTTCAGGTGTCTTTAGTCTCTTGTAGGCAGCATAAAGATGGGATCTTATTTTTGTTTGTTTTTTTTTTACCCATTCTGCTACCCTATGTCTTTTGATGGGAGCACTTAGTTGATTTACATTCAGAGTGATTACTGAAATGTATGAATTTAGTGCCATTGTGTTACCTGTAGAGTTGGTGTTTCTGGTGATGTTCTCTGGTCCTTTGTAGTCTTTGTTGCTTTGGTCTTTTTTTTTTTTTTTTTTTTTTTTTTCCTTCTTTTTCCCTCCAAAGAGTTCCCTTTAAAATTTCTTGCAGGGCTAGTTTAGTGGTCACATACTCCTTTAGTTTTTGTTTGGGAAACTCTTTATCTCTCCTCCTATTTTGAATGACAGCCTAACCAAATAAAGAATTCTTGGTTGCATATTTGCCCCATTCAGTACATTGAACATTTCCTTCCACTCCTTTCTGGCCTGCCATGTTTTTGTGGACAGATATGCTGCAAATCTGATCTGTCTTCCCTTGTAGGCTAAGGACTTTTTTTTTCCCTTGCTGCTTTCATGATTCTTATCTTTGTGTTTGTGATTTTTGACTTGACTTTTATGACTTGGTGACGATTGGCTTTTGTTGAATCTAATGGGAGTTCTCAGTGCTTTTTGGATTTTGATATCTGTGTCCTTCCCCAGATTATGGAAGTTTTCAGCTATAATTTGTTCAAAGAAACTTCCTACCTTTCTTTCTCTCTCTTCATCTTCTGGGACTCTTATGATGCGAATACATTTTTTTTTTTTTTAATTTTTTTTTTTTCAACGTTTTTTATTTATTTTTGGGACAGAGAGAGACAGAGCATGAACGGGGGAGGGGCAGAGAGAGAGACACAGAATCGGAAACAGGCTCCAGGCTCTGAGCCATCAGCCCAGAGCCTGACGCGGGGCTCGAACTCACGGACCGCGAGATCGTGACCTGGCTGAAGTCGGACGCTTAACCGACTGCGCCACCCAGGCGCCCCGCGAATACATTTTTAATGAGTCACTCAGTTCCCAAAATCTGCCTTTGTGGTCCATGACCTTTTTTACCCTCTTCTTTTCAGCTTCATTATTTTCCATAATTTTATCTTCTGTATCACTGATTTGCTCCTCTGCTTTGTCTATGCTCATTTTTATGGCCTCCATTTGGGATTGCATCTCAGTTACAGCATTTTTAGTTTTGGCATGACTAGATTTTAGTTCTTTTATCTCTGCAGTAAGGTATTCTCTAGTGTCTTCTATGCTTTTTTCAAGCACAGCTAATATCCTTATAATTGTTGTTTTAAATTCTAGTTCAGACAATTTACTTATATATGCATTGATTAAAATATCTGGCTGTCCTTTCTTCCTGTTCTTTCTTTTGAGGTGAATTCCTTGTCTTGTCATTTTGGAGAGAAAGAAAAATAAAGCAAAATAAAACAAAGAGTAAAAATTGAAGACAAAAAAAATCTAAAAAATACATGAAGTTAGATCCTAGGTGTGTTCTGATCTGCTTGTTACAAGAATCTTGATAGGAAAAAGGTAGGAAGAAAGAAAAGAAAAACTAATAAAAATATATCCAAAATAAAACAATTTAAAAATGATAAAAAATAAGATTAGAATGCTCTTTTTGTATCAAAAAATAAAAAGAAAGACAAAAACAAAAAGAAACAAACAGAAAAACCCCAAAGGATGCTAGATCTTTTTTCCTCTAGAGCTGAAGCTTTGCGCCAGTCTGATTCGTAGACTTGGTGTGGGCTAGGTGTTTCTGCTGGTCTTCTGGGGAAGGGGCCTGCTGCTCTGATTTTCAGGTTCAATTGCTCTCCTGGAGATGTGTCTTCAGGGTGCTGGGTGGGGGCAGGACTTGGTGTAGCAGCTCCGTCCTCCACTTGATGGCGCTGTTTAGCTCACCAAGATGGATCAAGCTGGTGGGTGCGGGAGAAAATGGTTTCTCCCCATTCTCTTGTTCTCTCAACTCAGGAGCAGGAAGTGTACACCACCCCTCTTCAGTAAGCCCTCACAGACGCGCAGCGATGCCACCTGTGTCCCTGGTTTCTGTCATATCCCCACCTTCACCCCGTGTCCAACCTGTCCACCTGCCAAATAGTGCAGCGCTGCTGTGTTTTAAATCAGGTGCGGGTGTGTTTCAAAACCCCATACTTCAGAGACCCCCCACAGCACAGACCTGCACTGATCTTCTGGGGACAGTCACGATGACTTGCGGCTGGTGGTGCCAGTTTGTCACAGAAGACAGCCGCGGGATCATGCAGTGGATCAAAATTTATTGTAAATCACAACACACAGCTGGCGCCCGGGTTTGCATACCTCTCCTGGCTTCTTTGTTTTGGATGTTGCCTGCTGGGTCCTGTGTCCATTGAGAGGCCGAATCACCTCTCCCAGATGCACTCCAAGCAGCCAAACCGCTTCTCCCCATGTGATCCTGGGGATCCTCAGGCCTCCTGCTGTTGGGGCTCAGCTCTGCTGTCCCACTGCTCAGCTCCCCAGGTGCGAATCTGGAAATGTCACAGACCTCCGAAACTTAGGAATGTGTGCTCCACTGTTTCTGGAAAACTGGTGGTGTTGTAACCCTGTCCTTTTTCCTTGTCTGAGGTTTTGGGGAGAAATTTTCTTGAGCAGTCCCTTGCATGTTTTCCCTCTTACACGCCCCCCCCCTCTTTTTCTCTCCCTCTCCCTCCTCTCCCTACTCCCACTGAGACCAGGGCTTCTTTCCCTGGGGAGCACCTGCAGCTCTTTTCTCCCACGAATTCTATGCAGTTCCTTCCTTCCATGGGTCATTTTTCTGGTTTTTAGATGTGCAGGTTTGTTCTCTGAGAGTTATGATTGATTTCTTGGGTGTTCAGAATGATTTGATATTTATCTAGCTGTGTTCCAGGGAGGATGTGTGCTTAGGGCCTCCCCACTCCTCCACCATTTTACTCCATCATTTTCTGTATTTTCTTAAGACAATAGATTTTTGAACTCCTAAGGTATTATCGTAACAGCAGTATTGGCGCAGTGATTTTTATTTATTGAAAATAAGATAATAGCAAGAACAAAATTCACATCTACTTAATTTGATCAAGGAAATTTGCTTTTCACAGAAATAACAGGCACAAAAGAAAAGTATAAATGCTGATGTATGTTTTAAAACAATTTTACGAAACCAAATTTAAAAGTTGTATTTTTATTGAGCTCTCTAGAGAATGTTCAAGCATTTATATGTACTTGTCCGTAGCAAATGCTTTCTGGATGAAAAGTCATCGCTATATAATAATATTTTACTTAAATCTTTCTGTATCTAAAAACAAAGCCCAAGAATTTCCATGGTAAAACACTTAGGAGAATCTGCTGTTTACCCAGCATTCGCTCTACAGCTGTCCCAGATAGAACTGCCTCATCATATGCACACAGGCACCTGCACAGACTACGGATATGGGGGTCTCCAGTTTAATACTGCAGTCTGGCAGGACTGTCTACAGACATGGACGGCAGATAATTCATCAGCCGGTGCCTAAGTGAGATACCTCCCCCCATCTCCCAGCCACTTTCTGAGGACCAGTTGGACACCAGCCCTGGGCCAGCCCTGTGGATCCCAGGAAGACCTTCGACCTTAAGTCTCTTCAGCTATTTCTTGTGGAGGTTGATACTGAAGTCAGTTTGCAAACCAAGCTGTGAATTAGAGGAGGAAAAAACCCCCACAAATTCCCCAAAGAGGACTTGCCATCAGCGCAGAGGGGGGTTATCCCACTGGGACGTAAAACCCCAGGATCCTGAGCCTGCGCTCTGGAGTGGAGCTTTCGTCGTCCATAAATTAGTCCCATCCCTTTGCGTTTCGTTTGAAGGCTAAAAGTGTTGTTTCTGGTAGAAGGGCGGAAGGCGAGAATAGTGCCGCCAAAGCACTAAGGTTTAGTCCTGTGTTGATAGATCTAAAACAGAAGGCTTTGTTTATATGAATTGTTCTCTCACTACTTTTAACATGCATCATCTCTCTCCATATCCCAAACAGTTTATGGGGACCCGGGGACAATAATGAGCCAAGCCAAGTGTTTTTGCTGTCTTCAGCTCACACAGCTCTGAGAAGAAGACAGTCAAGGTGGCAGTTGCAGGGAGGTGTCCTAAATGCCCTCCTGGGATAATGGGGAGGTTTGGCACCAACATTAGACTGAATGTTCAGGGAAGGGGATCCCATCTCCCAAAGGGGTATGATATGTAATCAGATTCTTAAAGGGGAAGTTCAAGAATGCCAAGTGGGGGATGGGAAGGAAGTTCTAGTAAAAGGGCTGTGCACGGGTGAGACAGTAAAGCCAGCTGGCCTGTGGCCCATGAATGAGACAAGTGCCTGTGAGGCAGATGATTTCAGTTCAACCAGGGATGAGTGAGTGATGAATCTGGCCGTGTCTTATGGTGACCTGAATCCGTATTAAGAATCTGTCTTTAGCTTATTGGCCACTGTGTCACATTTTCAGGGTTCTACTCCTACATCAGGATCCCTGGTGTACTTGTCAAAATGCAGACTCCCAGTGTCCACCCCAGACCAAAGGGAAGACTGTGACTGGTGTTAAGTCAGGAGCCCCATAAGTTTGGTGCTCATGTTGGGCTATTGTCTTCCTCACTGCTGCACTGTGGCTATTTAATTTTTTTTAATTGTGCTCAGAAAGTGCTATCATGGCATTGTCAGCACTTTGTGGAATATAAGGTAGCTTGTTTCTTTACTGCTTCCTCTGTGTTAACAGTTTGCTGTTATTTACTGGGCTCTATGTCTATAGAAGATCAGTCTATCTGGAAGACCATGAAAAAAGACAAATACACGTGGGAGACGCCAGATGTAAAAACATGGGCTCAGGGAGCTGTGGAGAGTGGTTCACATTTGGATCCAAAACCCTCCGCGCCACGTACTCCTGCCTACTTAGCTGCAGCTGGCCTTTGCTGCTCCCGATACAAGTAATTACAGCAGTGACTCAGTGTGAAAACGTTACACTCATTAACCCATTTTTACCTCTCAATAGTCCTAGGAGGGAGTAAAGGCCATCTCAATTTAACCATCACCCAGCATGTGGGGGAGCCTGGCTGGGGCCCCAGCGGGCTGAGACCAGAGCCTTGGCCCTTGACCTCTGAACAGTTTGGCTCCAGCAGGACCTGGTTCGACGTTCTTTTGGCCTTAGGACACTAGCTTTTGATGGTGATGATAATGCCAGTGATACTGATGACAAGGATGAAAATGACAATTTTTTCTAAATCAAATGCTTGTATTTAAAATGTATACTGAATGATTTTTCTTCAAAAACAATCTGTTCTTTTGGATCTCGAGATTTCCGTGTATCTTAAGATATGTCCTACTTCTTTGAAACTTATTTTCAAAAACAAAGCACATCCTATTTATAGTAAAATAAGTAATGAAGCTACGTTATTTATTCTAGAAAGCCTTAATACTTTGAAGCTTGTAGGGTTTTACAGTTGTTAGGCATCAATCAACTAAATCTGATGAAGAGACCTATGCTGATTTGTTTTTCTATTTCCTGACAGTAAAATATATACACTCGGTAGCCAAATATATATTTTAAGCTCAAATGTTTCATTTATCTGGAGTCACCAGGATGCTCACAGCCTGAGAGATGTCACATGACGAGTCCTCTTGAAAATAAAGAGCAGCATACAGCTCTCGCATTAGCTTCTCTCCAGTGTTGCCTGTAACAACCCAAATCCACAAGATGGATGAAGATTGCTTTTGAGACCTTTAGAAGGATGACGAATTAAACTATATAATCTGTTGGTGAAACAGACAACTATATCAGTGAAACACAACAGGGAGCCCAGAAGTATACCCACACAAATACAGTCAACTGATATTTGACAAAGAAATATAATGGAGAAAAAAAGCATTTTCAACAGTGAGAGGGCAGGTAATAATTGAAATTCATATACCAAAAAAAAAAAAAAATCTAGACACAGACATTATACTCCTAAAAAATTATCTCAAAATATATAACATCTAAATATAAAACACAAGACTATACAACTCCCAAAGGAAAAAAATCAAGGTGACCTTGAGTTTGGCAATGACATTTTGGCTACAACATCAAAGGCATGATCCATGAAAGAACTGATAAGTTGAACTTGATTAAATACTTCTGCTTCAATACTGAAGAAAATGAGAAGACAGAGCCACAAACTGGGAGAAAATATTTGCAAAACACATATCTGATAAAGGACTTAACCATAATATAAGATATTCCTAAAACTCAACAATAAGAAAATGACCAACTCCATTCAAAAACTGGCAAAAGTGGGGTGGCTCAGTCGGTTAAGCATCCAATTTCAGCTCAGTTCATGCTCTCGCGGCTCTTGAGTTTGAGTCCCATATCAGGCTCTATGCTGACAGCTCAGATCCTGGAGCTGCTTCAGATTCTGTGTCTCTCTCTCTGACCCTCCCCCCCAGTTGCTCTCTGTCTCTCTCTCTCTCTCTCAAAATAAATAAACGTTAAAAAAGGGGGGGGGGATCAAAAGATCTGAACAGCCATCTCACCAAAGAAGATAGAAAATAAGCATATGAAAGTATGTTCAACATCATGTCATTAGGGAAATACAAATTAAATAAAAATGAGAGTACCACTGCATGGCATTAGAATTCTAGGGGAAAAATCCAAAATACCAACACCACCAAATGCTGGTAAAGATACACAGCAACAGGAACTCTCCTTCATTGCTGGTAGGAATGCAAACTGGTACAGCTGCTTTGGAAGATAGTGGGAGGTTTTTTTTTTTTACAAAACTAAACAGACTCTTACCATGTGATCCAGCAGTCATGTTTCTTGTTTATCCAAATGAGTTGGAATATGTAGGTCCACACAAAAACCTACACGTGGTTGTTTTAGAACAGCTTTATTTGTAATTGCCAAAACTTGGAAGGAACCAAGTTCCTTCCTTCAGTAGGTGATGGATAACCGTAGTATAGCCAAACTGTAGAAATTATTCAGTGGTAAAAAGAAATGAGCTTTTAAGCCAGTGAAAATGGAGGAGGTTTAAATGCCTGTTACTAAGTAAAAGAAACCAATCTGAAAAAGACATACTGTATGATCCCAACTATATGACATTCTGGAAAAGGTAAAACTATGAAGACAGTAAAACAATCATTGGTGGCCAGGGATTGGGTGGTGGGCAGGGATGAATAGGCAGAGTACAGGATTTTTAGGCCAGTGAAAATCTTCTGATGATACTGTAACAGTGGATACATGTCATTGTATGTTTTTCAAAACCAGTAGAATTTACAACACCAAGCGTGAACGCTAGTATAAAACTAAGGACTTTGGGTGATAATGATGTATCACTGTAGGTTCATGAATTGTGACAAATGTAGCACTCTGGTGGTATATTGATAGTGGGGAAGGCCGTTCTTTTGTGGGGACAGGAGGTATATGGGAACTGTCTGTATCTTATGCTCAGTTTGCAGTGAACCTAACATGAGTCTAAAAAGTATTGTTAGAAACAAAAAAAAGCATCATCTTTTTTTCCTTAACTGCATCTATATGATTTACCTAATTAGAAAAAAAAGGCATGCCTCAATTAGATTTATATTGACTGTCATCCAGACTGGCCAGGGTATGTCTTTTGGTTTACGTTACTGATGACATTGTCAACTGCTTATAAAGACGGATCACCATCGAAAGAGTGATCTGTCTAGAACTAGAAAGAAACTCTGAGGGTCTTTGTGTGGTGGCTGCATCCTCAAAGAGTTGGCTTTGTTAGCTTTTCCATCTGTTTGGGTCTGGGGAAGTATTGGAGAGAATTTATACCAGAAAAGACTGACTCCTGTATTTCAGAGAGGAATTTATAATCAGAAAATGATGGTTTATCTGACCACAGGCATTTGGGGGGAGGTTTCCTTACTGTGGGCATAGAATTTCTCTGTTTTCATAATTCAGATGTAACGATCAGAGGGGACTTGCCTAACTCTACCATTCATAGGTGCGTTTTTCCGCATTTAGACCATCGAGAGGACAGCATAAGTAAGTAAATATATAACAACAAATTTCATGAGGGACCTGAAAGGGCAGTAGTTCTGTTTAAGTCAAGGCGGAGGGCAAGGGAGAGGCTTACTCTGGTTGGAGTTTAGTGAAAGTGTCTCTGTATAATTGAGATGCAGACTGAAACTGGAGGAGGAGGAGTATGGGGCAGGACGTTCGTGGATGGAGGTGGAAATGAAGAATGACACCAGTGGCCAGTTTAGAAATAATAGCAGTGTGTTCGTCGGATGGATGAAGGCATTTACAATACCAACACTCAGATGGAGCCATTAGCTAAGATTCAGACAGAGGAGGAATACATTTGATGTTTCGAGCGGTGGAGTTACTGTCCTGGGAAATATTTCATTTTAGGTGTATGTACGTTTGCAGGCAGAGGTGATCATTCAGAAATGGAATCCAGACAAGAAATTGGTTACTTTCAATTTAGGGACAGCAACAGAAAAAATGTGGAGCAGTTGAAGAAATGCGTGAGCCTACCAGGACATGGTATAAAAGGAGAGCAGGAGCTCACGTGAAGTCTCGAGACATTCTGACAGGATTGAGGAATTCTTTGCAGAGGACATGGGAGAAGGACCGATTGTAGAGGAGACTTAAAGTGTCGGGTAACGGCAGCAAGATGTTCGGAAAAGGAGGTCAGGGTTTAACTCCTCCTCATTTCCACCTAAGGATTTATTTATGGAGACAGTGATATTAACAACGTGTACTTACAAAGTAATCATTGGTGGTCTTTGTAAGTCGGAGGGAGGGGACGACGTGAGTGAGGGACACCAGCACTTCCGGTTCGGCTCTGAAGGGAGGATGGAAGGCCAGGGGCTGGAGAGAAAATCCGTCCAGAGGAGATTTTTGCTTCAAGTTACGAGAGAGATAATGAGCGTCAATGAGGAGATAGGTGATTGTGGAGAGATGGACATGTTTTGGGGAAAGGAGAGTTCATAATATAGTTCTGAACAAAACAGGAGAAAGGAATTCAGTTGGACACACTGGACTTAGAGGCAACAGGACTTCAATTTGATAGAAAAAAATAACCAGTGGACATGAATGTAGGACTTGTGGGGAAAACTGAGGCAGAATGTCACTGTATGTAAATTCATCTCTGTTATAGGTTGAATTTTGTGTTCCCAAAAGTCAAATGTTGAAGTCCCAACCCTAAGAATGTATTTGGAGATTGGGCCTCACAAGTGGTAACTAAGGGAAAATGAGGTCAGTGGGGTGGGCTCAGAGTCCGTTTGACTGGTGTCTTTGCAGGAAGAGGGACTGATGTCACCGATGTGTGGCAAGCAAGAGTGTGGAGACACAGGGAGAGAACAGCTGTGAGCACACTGGGTGGGGAGGCCTTGGTCTCGTGCAGCGGCCAGATTCATGAGAAAATACACTTCTGTTGTTTAAGCCCCTCGGTTGGTGGTACTGTGTTACAGCAGCCTGAGCAAACTAACACAGTATTGTAGTAGGGAAGAATCATGTCTTTTGAAAGGGGAGAACGTGTAGATTGAAGAGCCTGCAGATTTGAAGTATTTATGGAGTGTGGAAGAATGATTCACTTCTCCAAGGTAGAGATGCCAGACACGTTGGAAAAGCCCTAGGAGTGGTGGTGCTGGTGTTAGGCAGGGATCGGCTTCTTTGCCACGTGAGTCACATTTGGCCACAGAAAAGGCAGGTGCACGGAAGTCACCTGCTGTCGGTTCCCGCGCACACAGACCTGAGTGTGGGGTGTGTTTCTTGAAAAAGTAGGAAGAGGACGTTGTAGTAACAGCGGAGGGCTTCTCATTAAGTCAGAACTGACATGATTTTCCAGGTTAAACCCAGGCATGGGGTGTGATTCTTAAGGATTGAGCATGGGAGACAGGCAGAACAAGATTAAAATACAGAAAGTGTTTTGAACCTCTTCTCTTCGGGTTTTTTGTTAAATTAGTAAATCAATTAAAATCACCAGTTTATTGTGAGGATTAAATAAGTGGATCATGTAAATATCCAGAGTCACATTTGATACAAATTTCCTTTTTTTCCCTCTTTTTCTGGACCTCAGGTACAAATGGGTGAGTTATCCTATTTTTGCTTATGACACATTGTCGTCATTTTCCCATGAAATACATTTAATTATTATTGGTATTTTAGGGGAGAATTTACAGTTTATAAATGGCTTTCTCTGTCTTTCACACACATTTGTGTATATATGTAAATGTGCATGTACGTATACGTGTATGTGGTGTGTGTGATGCAGGATAGTGCAGCTAATGAAGATTCATACAGAATCGGATTTCAAGGCCTTGTGCTACCACTTAGCTAAAATAATCAAAGAGTAGCTAGATATCCTCCTGAACCCCAGCCATTCCAAGTTACCTAAGTGTCCTTGACCTGGAGGGTTGGGACAGTACATAACAGGAACGCTCTGACTCCTATACTCCTCCTTTCTGATGCAGGGGAGCAGAATGAGTGCCATTGATCTCTCCAAATGGAGTAAGTCCTTGAATTGAGTAATCCTATCATAAAACAAACTTAGTTTTTTGACATCCACATCTGGGAGGGGCAGATCGCAGAGGTGGAGTTGAGGGAGAGCAGAAAGGCAGTGTGGCTCCAGAAGGTTGCCATGGATGCTGGACAACCACTGCTTGTGTAGGAGAATAAGGAAATCTGAGAAAGTCGAGTATTTACCTCCAGATGGAAATCAGACTCGACGTGTGGCCAAAGTCCAGGATCCCCACGCTCTGGAGTCACAGAGGGAACTGAAGAACTCTGGATGCCGTGGGCCGATTGCCATATACACTCAATACTTTCGGTGGTCTTATCCTGAGACATCTATATTTGTATGTTTGTTTTTTTTTTTTGGTTTTTTTTGTTTTTTTAGCAACTGTAGTCAGTCTTCTTAACTTTAGACCACGGGAGAGGAGGCGAGTCCTCTGCATTTCTTGTAGAGTGCGCTGCAGGTTGGTGGGGCTGGGTGGGGAGTGTCACATCCAGGTGAAGGTTTAGGGCTTCATGACAGTTTAGACTGGACATTATGTGCAGGACTGCATCTCATGGCTTCTTTCTCCGTCCTCAGCTTTGCCTGCTTAGTGCTTGGACTGCCAGTGAGCGAGGACCCAGAGAAAGACACCTGCACCTGGGTTATTGACAATGCAGCCACTGGTGAGTGGGGATCAACTCTTTCCTCTTATACCCTTGTGCCATCTGACGGGCGGGATTTTCCCATTGGCACAGATATTCCAGGTGCAGTCAGGAAGTATTCAGGGATTCGAGCTCCAGTGAAATTTCCCCAGGACTCTGGGATGGTTCTAATGGGTCAGGAACTCCTCAGTAACTAATAACCTTTCCACCTCACACTAGTTTACTCTCGCCTCCATTAAGCTTATGTATTTACAGAAAAGAAGAAAGAAGTTTTCTTTCTCTAACTTAGTCCATATCCTTACCGGGAAAGGATTCCTTTCTCTAACTTAGTTCATATCCTTACCGGGAAATGATTCACTCACTAATCACGCTGTTGGCTATAATGGTCCTTTGTAAAGGGTTGTGATGAAGAGATGAGCCAGGAGGGCAACACTGTAGTCCAGTAGGGAGGTGGGTTCTGACAGTCCAGTGTTACAGGTCCTGGTTGGGGTCTTTGGGTGTGAAAGGAGCACGAGAAAAGTTTAGGCCAGAAAAGGCATGAAGAGTCACTCATTCTGTCCAGTTTTAAAGTTTTGATAGAGTGTATTTGTACTTTTGGAAACTTCTTAAAAAGAGAACTAACTTTTCACTATCATTCATGTTCCCAGTCACACATTTTGCCTTACTGTAATTAATTAACCTTTTAAGAAAATATTTCTTAGCTGCAATTAGTGTATAGAGAGTATTATTTCCATAACTGTGGCTATATACTCAGGACAAGGGAGTAGAGTACAATTTAAGATCCTGCAGAAACTTTTTAAGAATTAAATAAACCAAAACCAGTCAAGAGACTTCTGTTATCCTTTAGCAGAAGGACCAGATAGGAGACGGTGATAACTGGTGTCTGAGGTCCCAGAGAAGATTGGGATTGGGAGTCCTCATGGCACAGAACCGGTCAGGCCAGGACTGTCCCCCAGCACAGCCGTCTCAGAGGTCCCTGGCTTTGCTGCTGAGCCTTCTGACCTTGTCCTTTATTATGAATATCTGCGTCCCATAGAGATGAGCGAGACGACACTATTTTTACCAAGTTATTTATGAAACCTGTTCATTTTTGAAGAATGCTAGAGACGGTTTCAAGGTTCTTGGGACAATGTAAGGAGTAACAGGCAAATGGCTTACATTTAATACACGTTTACTTAGATAGGAAGAACTTCCATACATTAGTTTATCAGATCTTCCAGTACTTGTAACAGTTTATTAAATGTTTACCTATGGGAATGGCGTCATGGTTTAAAGAGACAAGTCACGGTTATTGTTTGCCTTACAGTGAGTTGGTCAAGTTACTTGAAATTACCAGAAAGTGAGTTTTAGTTATTAATTTTCAAGTGCCAGTTTTATAATCACATATCAGAAACCATCATTACCAGTTTTTATTTTAGACTTTGTCTTTATTTTATGTATTTACTTTTGTAAGTAGGCTTCACACCCAGTGTGGGGCTTGAACTCACAATCCAGAGGTCAAGAGTCACCTGCTTTACTGACTGAGCCAGCCAGGAGCCCCTAGAAATACCAGTTGTTGTTGTTTTTTTTAAAGTTCCAGGTAATATTATGTCACACTTCACGTGATACCCCCTTATAAAGAAGTTTTATTGCTTCAGACTGGATGTATCTCTGTGATGAATCTGAAAGGCAGCTGCCAATTCGGTAGTGAGAATGAGCTGACGGAACCCCACGTTCAGTTTGATCTTTCGACACACCCGGCGCCTCCACCCCCTTCCTCAGAGCTGTCAGTTCAACCCTCCTACTCTGGATGCCTGTTGGGAGTGCTCGGTCTAAACCGGAATATCCATGATGTTTCAGGAATCAGTGACATTTGAAGATGTAGCTGTAGACTTCACCCAGGAAGAGTGGGCCCTACTGGATGCATCCCAGCGAAAGCTGTTCAGAGATGTGATGCTGGAAAACATACGTCATCTGGTCTCCCTGGGTGAGTCTGCCAGTACGTATGTGTGTATCTGTACGTATGTATACGTATACAGATGGGTGGGTCGGGAGGTAGTCAGTCCGTCCGTCCACAGGGATCTGGAATAGCTTCGACATACCCACTCCACACTCTTCCCTGAATCTTTCATAGACCTTCCTTGAAAAATAAGTTATTTCTTTGTATTTTGCTCCATCTAGTTTGTCACCCCACTAGAATGTAATCTTAGCCACAATTTAATGTCTTTGTTGCTACTCAGTCTCTAACACAAAGAAAACTGGGAACTCAGTATTTCTGAATGTAGAAATAAGCTGATTAAACATTTTCTAAATAATTATTCTGCTCTAGTCACTGTGGCAAGAGTTGAAAGCAGACTAATGAAAACAATAGAACTTGGTTATTCTTGTAGAGCTTATGTTTATTGGTGTCTGTTTGAAAATAATATTCAACCCACTCTGGAGATATTCAGTGTGTAATGCAGACTGACTGACTGGCGTTCTTTGAGCTTTGGGCACAGACATCAGCATCCAGAGGTCTTCACTGTTGTGAACACACTGTCTGGATGTCAGTGTTCTTTTCTATCCAAGTTGTGCCTGGGGTGAACTTCAGTGTTGTCCTTGTCCTTCCTCAGTAGCCTGTCCTGGACTTGATAATTACTAGCTTCGGGGAAGGAGAGGACTTTTATCAGCACAGAATTCAAAATCCATGTACCTTTTTTCAATGACCAGGGTACCAACATTGCCAGTCAGATGTGATTTTCCAGCTGGAGCAGGGAGAAGAGCTGTGGGCTGAAGGAAGCGGATCTCTCCAAAGCCAGGGTCCAGGTGAGCCGCAGGGACCTGTGCTTAGTAGGCGATGTGCCTACTCAGTAGGGAGCATGTTCCTGGAAATGCCGGCTGAAGGTCTTGTCCAGTGAGGGATGCTTCCTAAAATGCGAGGAAGGACACTGGGGCAGAATTCTTCAGTTACCATTATTCCTCTCATGTGACAGGCACGGTTCATGTTTCCTCCTGCCACTGTCTTTTTTTGGCTTTAGGGAGAGCATATTCATGTACTTATCACAGTTAAATTTTCACGCAGTAACTCACACTGCCTACCCAACTTCTCTCCCTTAGAATTTTTTTATAATTCAATTTGAAATCTTCACTTGCCAATTACTTAGTATTCCTGGAGTATTCCATCCCTTGATTTATTTGCCCCCATCCTAATCCCATGGGTCTTGGTGCTTTTCAACATTTTCATTCCCCTAATGCCATTCGAAATATTTGTGTTTTTTTCAATTGTTTTAGGTGGGGAAAGTGCCCTTAAAGAACAAGACATGATAGCCCCACAGCGTATCAGCAGCAAGGACACATCTACGGTCACACCAGAGGTGAGTTCCAGGGGTAGTCACCCAGCTCACTCAAAGACCTGGAAATAGGATGTTAGTAATTGAGCACAATAGCCTAATTTACATTAAATTGGGATTAAGCCTTTTGTTTTTGAGCAAAAGGTTTAATGAATCTGAGCTCAAATCCAAAACCTGAGATCTTTAAGAAAAAGTTTTTAAACATTGATCAAAAGTTCATAAACACTGATCATATGCCTAGTCTTTGAAACATGTTAAGGTCTCTAAAATCAGGTAATAAGCTCTGCGGTTGGGATGCTACAAAAGGGAAAATCTTCATGTATGCAGGGGAATAACCTATCATGTGTATGCAAGTAATACTGAATTTTGATTGGAGACCATCACTGAACGATTTCTATTCCTATAGAGAAGGGAACGTATGGACACAGGCAAAGCTTTACCAACCTTCCACCTCTTTCCCCAAAGCAGAAGTCTCCTTCACCAGAGGATCCCTTTGAATGCAGTGACTTGGAAGAAGATTTCACTCGCAGCTTCATGGTGACTCGGCGTCTGTTGACTCCCACAGAAAAGACCCCCTGTGTCAGTAAACAGTGTCAAAAATCCGCTAGTGAGTCGTACCTTAATCAACACAAGCACCTTCACACTAGAGGTAGATCATGTGAGTGCCATCTGTGTGGGAAAGCCTTTAGCAATTGCTCCAGCCTGAGGAGACACGAGATGACGCACACCGGAGAGAAGCCCTACGAATGCCGTCTCTGTGGGAATGCCTTCATTCAAAGCTCTGACCTTAGAAAACACAATCTGACTCACACTGGAGAGAAACCGTACGAGTGTCACCTGTGTGGGAAAGCCTTCAGCCAGTCCTCCAACCTCAGACAGCACGAGAGAACACACACGGGGGAGCAACCGTACGAATGCCACCTGTGTGGGAAAGCCTTCAGTAAATGCTCTGCCCTCAGACGGCACGAGAGAACGCACACTGGGGAGAAACCGTACGAGTGCCACCTCTGTGGGAAAGCCTTCAGTCAGTGTTCCGCCCTGAGACGACACGAGGGCACCCACAACGGAGAGAAAATTAGGAATGCCTTCGGCAAATGTCCTGACCTCACATGACCCGCGTGGCACGACTGTCACGAAGGCGGGCGCCACGTCCACCACAGCAGTTAACACTGAAACGCGCCACAGGACTCGCACGTCGTTCGGTCTCATTCGTCGGACTCACGCAAACTTCTCTGGGAGAAATCCACCGTGTGCCGTCCACGCGGCAAGACCTTCGGTCAGTGCTCCGACCACAGGCGACACGAGCGCACTCACCCTGTAAATGCGAGGAAGGGACAGGTTTGCAGCCACGGCTCTCAGCCTCGGCACCTCCGCACGGGAGAAGCCCGAGGTCGGTAATCACCGTGCACGCCGCTCAGCGGGCACCAGGCCTGCGCCCAAGAAAGCTCATGAGGTCTGAGTAGACGCTCGCCCCAGATGGAAGAGGAGGAACGCTCTTGAGGAACACCAAAAGTCACACCGCGGTGAAGACTTACAGGAACCCTTTGGCTCACAGAGAAGCCCCGTGGCGCATGTGAGGACACAGACCCTACAGAGCAGTGTCACCAGCAGAGGAGAATCCAGTGGTCACTCCCTTCTTAGCCAACGTTAAAGTTCTTACCCTGAGGAGACATCAGTCGTGAAACCAAAGCGGAGGTAACTTCAGCTAGATTTCACATCAGAAAAATAAGTCGGGGGACAAAAACCTCTAAAAGAGACTTTTGACGTAGAATTTAGCAAATAGTTCAGGATTTTGAGAAAATATTCATGGGGAAAATGTGGCATGTAAGTGCAGAATAGTAAGGTGATCCGGAATACTGAATGCAGAAGTTTGTAAGAAATTAAATTTTTTCAATAGATTATTACTTGTAAATATTTAAACAATAAACCCTGTTGTTGAAAGATCTAATGTTGGTGAAGTTCTAGTTTTCTCTGCGCGGTTGTAAACAGGGGCTCGAGCCTGCGCTCCTCGGTACGTGGGTGAGACTCAGCAGGACTCCATGTCTCCCCCTTTCTCCAGCAGTTTTTTTCACACAGATCAGGTCCACTCTTTCCAACGTGTCACCGTCAGCTGCCTCTGGTGGCACACAGTAGGGACACTCGGCCTGGCCCGGCAGGACCCTACTGGACATTAGTGTAAGCTGCAGGGTTGTCTCCTGCCTGTGCCCCTAGGTGACCACATGGGGCCAGGGAAACAGGCAGTGGTCTTTCCAGACCAATGACATTCCTTGGAGTTTTTCCACAAAGCTTCTTTGGGGGTAGGAGTTCAACCCACACCCATACCTAACATCTGCTCAAGTGAGTCCTGAGTTATGTGCCTACCTGCGCTCCAGAGCTTTGGCCGTGTACCCCCAAACAGTCCTGCAAAGAAAACTAGTACCATAAAATCCCCCAACCTGTCAGACATCACAGAAGACTTTGGCATACATGTAACGTACTCTTCTCCAAACAAAATGAAAGTTCTCACAGGGGCCGTCTCCCCAGCTTTGGTCCCAGGCCCTGGAAATGCTCTGCCCTTCAACAAACCCTAATACTGGACCTAAACCTCAAGGGGGGATGTTCTCTTCCCAAGCTGCCACAATCCTAAAATCTTAGCCTGGGACCAATTAAATGAGCACATCTCTGGGTGGAACTGATCGTTAAAAAAATTTTTTTTGAGAGACAGGGAGAGAGGCAGCATGAGCAGGGGAAGAGCAGAGAGAGAGGGAGGGAGACACAGAATCCAAAGCAGGCTCCAGGCTCCAGGCTCCGGGCTGTCAGAATAGAACCTGATGCGGGGCTCAAACTCACAAACCATGAGATCGTGACTTGAGCCAAAGTCAGACGCCCAACCAGTGGAGCCACCTGGGCACCCCAGATCATTTTTAAAAATTATCCACCAGTGATTTTACCCTGCAGCCAGGGTGAGTCATGTGCGAGGACAATAAGCAGTCAATGTCCAACATCTTGGCACCCAGGCTGGAGAGGCAGGTCTGTGATCAGGCAGGGACACAGGGAGGTATGAAGGGGACAAATTAGTGATTAGAAATTCAGACCCTGGAGACAAACCTCATGGGTTTTAATTTCCACTGTCACAGCCAGTGAGATCTTGTTACTGAACCTTTCTGTGACTCATCAGTTCTAAGGCAGAATTAACCTTACTGCTTTCATCTTCAGACTTACTGAAAAGACTAAGAACTCGGTTCTACATACACCAAGTTGTTATTACAGGTAATAGGTACTTTGTATTTGCCAGGAACATTGCATAAGCAGAGATGTGAATTTACCCCTCTGCCCTATTTTTATATTGAAAGATTTCATAACCATTCTTAAAAATATAAACAGGTTGTATTATATTTCATCTGTTTATAACAATATGTACCTTATCCCCATGCTACAGTTGATTTTAGTTATAATCCTGAGCCCCAACTAAATTTGAGACCATTTCTGGTGGCTTGGCTGGGAATCACACACCCTCTGCCCCAGCGTGTCTCCAGGAAGGAAGGGATCCGTCCTGGTGCCTCCTGGGGGTGGGGCCTGTGCTAGAGTTGGGACCCCTAAGATTGATGCACACACCCCCTTCTGAGAGGATCTCATGTTCCGAGGGGCTTTATCTCCACCGACCTATGGATGGAAGTGTGCTGGGCCGCGGTACTGAGATCAAGGGACTTCAGGGCAGATAAAGGAAAATCCATGACTGCAAGGTGATGGAGTGACACAACTAGCTTTGTCTGGGTGGCACGTTGACAACTTGCTGTAAGGGGAAGTCCCTCACAAGTTGACTCATTCCAGAGGAAAACCGTGTGGGGCCACCACCCAGAAGGGGAAGCTGGCAACAGAGCTCTGGGCGGGGTGGGGGAAGAGCCATCTTCGCGTCCAGATGAAGTCTCATTCGCACACAGGGAGTCCCCGGGTCACATCTACGGGGGCTAGCAGCGCTGAGAGGATTGGACGGTCCACGGTTTACCTTTATGGCTAGTGGCTAGCAGGTGCAATGTCAGTATGCACAGCACGCAGGCTCTGAATGGTTAAAAATCTGCTAATCCGAGCTGTTTACAACAATTGGGTGTAAAAATGCGAGTTTGGCACTGGTGGGTTTTTAAGCTCATGGGCCTGGTCTGCTGCAAAGAAATAAAAAATACGGAGACCATCTTTGGCTCATTTATAAATGAGGTGATAATTTCAACTGATTTTTCTTCGTGTTCACTGGTTATTTCTTTTGCCTGCTCAAATCCAGGGTTGGAGCCTTTTGTCATTGTACTCTTCGGAATTGTGCTCTTCAGCTCCAGAACTTCTATTTGATTCCGTCCTATAACTTCTGTCTCGTTATTGAAACTCCCAACTTGGTGAAATGACGTTCTGGTTTCCTTCAATCCTTTGAGCCTCACGGAGACACCTGTTCTGAAGCTTCTGTCCAGCACGTGCACGGTCTATGCTTCCTCAGAGACCGCATCTGTCCGATCTTCTTTTCCCGAGGGTGGGGTATACCTTCTGATTTCTTCACATGACTCATAATTTTATGCTGAATACTGGATATTTTTAATATTAGAAGCTGTCCTCAGAAATCAGATTCTCCTACCGTCCCAGGGTCTGTTGTTACTATGCTTGTTCAGTGATTTTCTCAACTCTTTGTAACGGCTGTTCGGCATGTGTGGCCCTGAAGTCTGTTCCGTCAGCTCAGGGGTCACCTCGTGACTTGAGACCGATCTCCTTCAACAACTGCAGCCAAAACACCCCGGTGCAGCGCCAGTCACGGCAGACTGACTCTGTAGGCGCTCTCCTCCAGGGCTTGGGCAGGACGTCGGCCCTGTCCCACCCTTCCCTGCACCTGCTCCAGTGTTGACGGTGGACTCGCGTGGTGCCCTCACACGTTTTCCCAGCACGTGTCCAACCGCAGGCATCAGCGTGGCCTTCAGATGCCTCGGCGCTCGGCAGGCTTATCTCCCAGCGTCCTCCCTCAGGGGCTCCCTGGTCTGCCTGCCTCCCGCCCCTGTGCTCAATCCCTGCAAGTGCAGCTAGTAGATTTCATTGAGATGCTCTTGACATTGCCAGCCAGGAGGGCCCTTCAGCCCCCAGAAAGTTCTAAGGCCGTCGCAAAAGGAGAGCCCGTCCCTCCTGGAGCCCCCAGACGGGTCCAAACGCACAACTACGATTCCCTGAGAACGACGTTTGCGTTGCCCTGGCACCAGAAGGCTGCTTCGGGAACGTGGGCCACTCACGGCTGCCACAAAGCTGGGGAGTGTGGCAAAGTAGGTGGGCAAGTTAGAACATCACACTGCTGTTTTACTGAAATCAAATAGCTTTTGTTCTTCATGAAGCATCCCCCCAATTATTTGAACTATCAATAGCTCATTCTCCAACTTAATTTTGCAATTTTTGTTTTCCTAGTCCAGTTCTGTTTCCCCTGGCATTTGAAGATTTTAACTTACCTCTACTCTCTAAAAAATCTTACTAACATTAGGTAAATATGTAGAAGGAATGCTATCTGTTGTGTCCAAATTCCGAATAACCAACAATTTATCCTCAAGGATTCAGTTTCATTTTATTACTTCCTGAAGACCCCAACTAACTGCCTTGTGTTTAGAGACAACACACATCATCATGGTATAACATATTTAAATACCCCTACCTTTATTTTCTAGACACACTACAACATAAAAAGTTATTAGCATGCATTTCTCTGCGGAAAGCTTAATCTATGGCCTATAAGAAAGAATTATGGGAAATACCCTGCTGCCGCAGTTTTGGATTTTTGTTTTTTGTTTTCCCAGGACAAAAATTTAGTAGAACCCTAAACCTACTCCATACTTTAGTTACCTCCATTTCCAAAAGTAGAATACAAACTCCCAGAGGAACTTAACATTGTTTTCTCCTGGTATATTTTACTAACACCCAGCAGGAGAACTCAATTCAAGACTCAGAGCTTTGGCAAGGCTGTTTTCCACATTACACAAATATTCTTGTGGTTAATACGTTTCAAACACTGCTCACATGTCACTTCATAAAACCGGTCTTAATTCTATCAGCCCAAGTTAGGTCCTGGACCCTGAGACCTTTCACAATACTTGGCTTTCATGTCTCTAGTACAGGTTTTATTTCAGTGTATCACTTCTCTGGAGAATTCTCCTTGAGTGTTCATTTATTCATCAAAACCGTGTACATGAAACATACCAGGCACTGGTCTGAGAGCTCAGGATGCAGAGATGAACACAGAATTATTTCTGACTTCAGAGTCTGGTGGGTGTTATATCCAGATCTTAGCTTGAGAAGCAGCAGTACAAGGCAGAGGTTACAGGAACAGATTTAGAACCAGACATTGTCTGAAGACCACGTCTACCATTTAGGAGCTGTGGGGCTTTGAGTAAATCATTTAACCATTTACTAATTGTGGATAATATTTCATAGGCTCTTTTGAGAACAGAATGAGTTAAATCATGTAACGCATTTACAAACATGGCTGGTCTAGAAGAACTCCATGAATATATATTTTTAAAAATTGAGATGTTTCCTTGGAAAGCTTTCTTCAATGTCTCCACATTGTTCAAAATACCATGCTAATACCATGCTAAAGCAACACATTATGCTAATTATAAATTTCTATGCAACTAATCACTGTAGTATGGTATTCTGAACATACACATTTGATACATGTCACTAATTTGATCGATGCCATTAATCTGTGAAGGAAGCACCCTGACTGCATTTGGCTTGATCCCCCATCTTGTGTGTTTGTCAAGTAGTCTTCAAACCCATGAGAACATCCCACCTGCTCACCAATTTCACACACAAAAAATGGGGACCTTTTGTTTGTACACTATTTAAAAAGACTACCCTACTTAAATGCACAGAATAAATTTTGCATACAAATAATGAGCTGAGCAGAGCACAGATCTCCCATAACCATGGGGTGTAGGGAGACAGGGTGGTAACAGCTTCCACCCTTGCATACACTTGCCAGAGTTGCTCTGTTGTCATGGCTCATGCCAGGTACGCTTTTATATCAAAATCATCTTTCATTAACTTCTTCATAATAAGATCATTTCCAGCTTTTCTTTCATATCAGTAAAGTCAATAAACTATTTTGACTGTTGATATTTTATGATTATGCGAACATACCTTATAATCTAGTATATTGTTCATAATGAATGACTCCTGTTGCAGAATGGAAAAGCATGAAATGCATTTTGCTTCCTGTGTCCTTTTTTTAAATATCTTTTTAATGTTTATTTTTGAGAGAGAGAGAGAGAGAGAGAGAGAGAGAGAGAGAGACAGTGTGAGTGGAGGAGGGGCAGAATCGGAAGCAGGCTCCAGGCTCTGAGCTGGCAGCACAGAGCCTGAGGCGGGGCTCCAACCCACGCACTTTGAGATCATGACCTGAGCTGAAGTCGGACACTCAACTGACTGAGTCACCCAGGTGCCCGTGCTTCATATGTTCTTAACAGTATTTGAGGCCTACTGTGATTTCCTCATTAGAAATTCCATTTGAATTTTGTTAAACATAACAGGCAAATCTTTTGTGATCATTAACTACGTTAGCTATAACAACTTAATAGTAGCTTGTAAGGCCAACTATAGTTACAACCATTTCTAGGGTTGGGCCTCCAATAACACTATGAGGTATTTCTTTCCCCCCTAAAAATAACAGCATCTGAAAGCTTTTACAAAATAGTCTGACATTTTTACTTTTTGTTACTCTGCAAACCACCATCTACGAAACTCAGATGAAATGTTTTTAAAACTCTCCTGTTTGGGTAAGCACTACGAAAAGCTATCAGATCTTCATGGTGCTACATTCTGTTTACACTCTTACAAACCTTAACAAGTTTCTCTTAGTTGGATAGATTTGACTGTGCTAAAAGTGTGCTTGGAAACACAGAAGAACAAGAATCCTTTGGAGTAAGGAAGCCAATTACAATGAATCAAATCACCATTAGAAGTGCTTGAAATCAGCCTTTGGAAATGTTGAGACAAGATATGACAGAGAATTTTAAAATCTGAATGCTGACCCTCTTAGAAAAGCTATTTTTAGAGAGTAAGACACATAAACTCAACTATACCAGAACCACACACACACACACACACACACACAAAAAAACATATGCAATACACAATCATATATTAGTTCTATTTACCCATCTATGTCAAAATTCTTCCAAATTAAAAACATAGATAATATGACTAGTACACTGTCAATTACGAGTTATTAATAGTAGGAATAATCAAATATGTAAGTAAGTGTTAGAAAATTATAATGGAGTTTTTAATAAACTTTTAATTTTGGGATAGATTGTATTCAGAATAAATTTACAGAAAATTTGCAAAAATATAAAGATATTTCCCATATACCTAAGACCCAGTTCCCTCTCTTATCATCTTGTACCACTATGCCATTTTTGACTCAATTTATGAATTAATATGTCACCAACTAAAGTCGATACGTCATTCCGACTTCTGTAGGTTTATCTTTACTGTTCAGACTCCCATCTAGTATACCACATCATATTTATTCATCATGTCTCCTTAGGATCCTCTTGGCTATGACATTTTCTTAGATTTTGGTTTTTGATGACTTTGACAGTCTTTAGAACTACCATTCAGGTTTATCTGATTTTTTCCCCCCATGATTAGAATGTCTGTGGTTTTTGGTATTGAGAGGAAGATAACAGAGGTAAATAGCCATTTTCATTACTTCTTTATCAAGGCTCTATGCTTTCAAAATGACTTAATAGTGCTGTCAGATTTCTCCACTGTGAATTTACTTGTTTTCCCATCCTTACTATTCATACTCTTTGGAAGGAAGTCACTGTATACAGCCCACATTTAAGGAGTGGGGAGTTATGTTCCACCTCCTTGAAGAACAAAGTTATAAATCAGTTACTTTTTTGCTCTTGGTATGAGTACTATCTATTCTTTCCCATTCATGTATACACATCAATTCATATCTACAGATTTTATACTTTGAATCAGAATTCAATTCTACTTTATTTTGTTGTCCAAAGTATTTCAACTTTGGCATTAGGAGATCTTTAATTCGGCTCTTGTTTTCCTTTGGCTTAACCTCATCTTTATTTTTTGTTTTATTAACTAACTTCCTTTTTAGAAACTCAAGGTTCTTCAGGATTGTCTGTACATTTCCTGCCCAGTCCTAATATCAGCCATTTCTCTGAGGAGCCCTGGTTCATCCTATTGGAGACCAGTATTAAACCCAGGTTCTAGAGCTAAATGTGCTTGTTGCTACGGAGTGCCATTGCTTCTTGACCCTCTCAGTGGACAGTGCAAGGAACTGTGTGTGTGCACGCGCTAACCTACGAATATACACCCAACTATAAATATTGTTTATGAAAGTCATCTATATCTGTGCTAAGCTAAGCACTAGTTCATAGTGATGTATCCAACATGGATTATTCTAACCTCCTTTCCATGCTTATCTCTAACTTCCTACCCTAAAAGTGAGGTACCTGGCCCCTGCTATCCGCCATCCTTTTTTAATTGTTAAATTCCAGTTCATGTGTATAGTGGTTTCAGAATTGTTAACTAGTACCTCCCTGGGAAAGAACTTTATCAAGTTGAGTACACTGTTTATGTAACAATTCCTTTTGGTTTTGGTCTTACAGATTCCACTCATTCCAAGTTACTTAGGCCAGCCCCATCCTTCCTCCACCTACAGTTTCTTTGTTTCATACTTTTTAGCAAATTCATTCTGTAACATTCTTATTCCATTTTGGGATTAAGCTAGTTCCCAAAGGATTATTTTCAAATTTAAACTCATTAAGATTCACCATTTTTGCTGTAAAATCTTAAGGGATTTGACAAATGCATAGGGGCAGGTAACCACCATTAAAGAGTCATTTAGAATGTTTCACTTATTCAATCTTCTCCTTTCACAGATCCCGGGAATCTACTCATCTATTTAGCATTTCTATAGTTTTGCATCTTCTCCAAGATCATAGAGATAATACAGTATGTGTCCTTTTCAGACTGGCTTCTTCTACTGAGAAATATGCATGTAACCTTCATCCATGTCTTCATGTGGCTTCATACTTCATTGTTTTTTCATCACTGGATACTATTCCATTTCACGGTTGTACGTTTTGGTTATATATTCACCCACTGAAGGACGTGTCGGCTCCTTCCAGTTTGGGGCCATCATGATAAAGTTGCTATAAATATTGGTGTGCTGTTATGGTGTGGGTATAAGTTTTCAGTCCAGATGGATAAATATCTAGAAATACAATTATTATGAGACGAGACCATGTTTGCATTGTAAGAAACCTGCCAGAATGTCTTCTAAAGTATCTGTGTCACATTCCTTCCCACCACAGGTCCTCGTGGTTCCTCATGGTGGTCAGCAGAATGTTTTGTGAATTTTTCTAAATTTTAGCATCATCTTAATGTGCAGTAGTAAGTGGTAACTCACTTAATTTGCTTTTCCCTAAAAGTGAGTGGTGTTGAGGATGTTTCTGTATATTAACTTGCTATCTAAGTTCTGTATTGGTATCTCTCCTCAGAACTCTACTCATTTTTACTTTTTTTTTAATTTTCTTCTTTTTAGGTGTTATGAGTCTTTACCATATTTTCCATACAAATCCTTTCTTCTGGTATCTGTTATGCAAAGATCTCCTTGTCTGCAGAAGCCTTTCCATTCTCTTAGCAGAATCTTCTGCAGAGTAACATTATAATTTTGATGAAACTCGCCATTATCGATGTTTCTCTTTCATGGATCATGCTTTTGGTGTTGTATACAAAAACTTACCTCTATGCCCAAGTTCAAGCAGGTATTTTCTTTGTCCAGAATTTTTTAAGTTTGCATTTTGCTTTTAAGTTTATGTAAGTTCTAGCGTGTGGTAGGTTTTCTGTTCATTTCTCCACGCGGCCGAACAGTTGCTGCAGTTGTTACGGAAAAGAATCCACCCCACCCCCCCTCCCGCTGTACCGCTGTGCTCACAAGGCCAAGCTCCGGTGACTATGGGTCTATTTTCAGGCCCTCAATTCTGTTCCATTTACCTATGGGTCTGTTCTGTCGCCAATGTCATTCTCTGATCGCGATGGCCCTTTGGGTTAATTTTTGGAATGAGCCGAAGGGGGTGAGGAATCTTCGACTTTCTCTAAGTGTGCAAGCTATTCTAACGTTGGAAACGGTTTTAAAAATCTACAACTTACCGGGATTCTGATTCAGATGGCATTGAATCTACTGACAAATTTGGGGAGATGTGTCATGTTAACAATACTGAATTTGCCTATCATGAACATGATTTGTGAAGACTCTCTCTGAGGGGCACCTGGGTGGCTTGGCCAGTTAAGTGACGCTTGATTTCGGCTCAGGTCATCGAGGTCACAGCACGGCGCCTGCTAGGGATTCTCAGCCTCCCTCTCCGCCCCTCCCCCGCCCATGCTCTCTGCTTCTCTCTCAAAATAAATAGATAAACAAATTTTTTTAAACACTCTCTTTTATATCCTTTCACGGTGTTTCCGTTTTCGGCATGCAAATTTGTATTCATTTCGTTATATTTGAAATCTAAGCATTTCACTTATTTGTGCCGTAGAATCTGAATACACAATTGTCAGCAAATTTAAAATTCCTTGACAAAATAAAAGACGTTGCACCCGCCTGAGGAAAATTTTCTCCGCGACCCACAAGAACCCGGAGGGCAAAACGACCAAAACTGCGTCATTACTGGGCACGCGGTCACCACACTGGGGGGAACCCAGAGCCTCCTTCTGTCTCTTCCAACAGGAGCTGACTTACTCCCTTGTTACGTAGCTGATAACCTCACGTAGTTAATAATCCAAAGGCAAGCCCTGCTTACACTGGAGGCCAATCAAGATGAATGTCATCATGGCTCCCTTCTTTATCAAGGGCTCTTCCGTCCAATTAAGCAAATCATTTAGATACGGCCTTTATCTCAGCACAGATTTAAGCCATTATTTACACTGAAAACCGTGGTATCAGGTTTAAGGCACCTACTTTGTAAACTCCCCGTATCTTTCCCCTGTGCTTTAATGCATAGGACACACGAGGGGTTAAAACGTTTACACCTTGCACCAGGCACCTCGGGCGCTCACCCCCAGCGAAGGCGGCAGGGTCCTCGTCCCGCCTGGGGGGTCCCGGGGCTGCGCGACCTCTCCCCACCATGCACGTGTGCACCCCGGAGCCGCACCAGGGCCCCTACATCCCCCGAAACAATCCCGAATCCCTGCACCTGCCCACAGCATGCTGTGACTTCCACCCAAAGGCCCTGGGTGAACGGGCACGCCTGGATAATGCGTCCTGGGAAAAGCCTCCACGCCGGGCGGTGCGGATAAACAACGAGCTTCTCTCTCGCTATTTAAGAGAAACATCCCGCAACAGCCCCCTCCCACCAGTGCGGCCGCACAGAGACGTCACTCACGGCAGATACCGTCCCTCGTAGTCCCTGGTGTCGCCTAGTCCATCGCCCCCCGAGGGAACACGTCCCCGGGCTAGCGTCTAGGGCAGGAGCGCGATGCGCAGATGCGCATGCGTTCCACGCGGGCCAGGGGCAGCGGGTCGGCGCGCCCCCTGCCGGCCTTCAGGGCGCAGCGCAGGAAGCTCTGCGCTCATGGATGGACAACAGCACCCCTGGTGATCATTGGTTATTGGTTACCTAAACGCAATCGGCTATTCCCTGTCACGTATGCAGGTGTTCACACTAGACCCCAGATGGTGAAGAATAAACCGGCACTGCTTTCCCAGTAGAGAAACTGCCTTATCACAGCATACACACCTGACTCGCATCAATGCTACATAGCGGCGCCACAGGGTCAGAAGCTGCCTTTTTTGTGTGTCCAGAAGCAATTTTGACGAAGTAGAATGGAGTGATTCATTGACTTTACTTCTATCATTGTTGCACTTGTGGCATATTTATGTTATTATTATACACTATATATTACATCTGATTTTTTTCATGTCCTCCTATGCCACAAATTGAATAAACTGCTATGGACTGAATATAGTGAATATACTGAATAAACTGCTATGGACTGAATAAACTGCTATGGACATTACTGAGAATGTCTACAATTTATGATAAACCCTCTTCCTCTCCTGCTTGTCCTGATTTTTATTCCATCACCATTAGCCCTAAATCATAAAAGATTTGAGGAAGCTCCAAAGCGTCACACACATTCTCTGCCTGTCCTCACTCAAGTTCCCCTCCCCACAACGCGCTGTCTCCTTCACTGAGTCCCTGGGCGGGGCCTGCGGCTCCCCTGTGCTCTGAGGGGTCCTAGTTCCCCCCAGGACCTCAGGTTGACAGCCTCAGCCCCTGACAGCCAAACTCTCAGCTCCCTGGAGCCCAAACCCAAGGGTTTTGGCGTCACCTGCTGGCCATCGCGTATGCAACAGGTGCGGATGCTAGTGTGGTCTTCCTAATATTGAAAATAATCACGGTATTAGTAAAGCCTGTTAAAAACTCAAAACAAATGGGCAACAGCCTTGAAAAGTCCATGAGCAGACAACACCACGTTAGTGAAGCATGCTGAACTTAATTTACCTGATTTTTAATTTGGTCTGGTTATATCTTGTTTTTGCCTATGGAAATCACAAGCAAGATCTAAACTATTTCCTCAAGTTGATATGTGGTAACGAGCAACCAATTCCCATTATTTTAAAAAATGTAGTAGCACAATGTATCGCTATGAATCATAAACAGCCAGTGTCTCCCCACTACATAGTGTGCTTTGTGACAACATACCCCTGTGCCTCCTTCTAGGTTGCATGCATGTAGTGCTCTTGGATCACAGAGTGAATATTTAGTGTGTGCGCAGCAAACTTGCTTATTACAACTCAAGGATTCATTGATTCTAGTTCTATTATTACTTCATTATGCATATATCTATGCATTATTTTATATATTATTATATTAAAGTCACATGACATAAGACCCTTTTATCACTCTCTCCTTTGTCTCCTGATAGGATGCACTGAGATTGGCGATAATTTTCACAGAATGTTTGTAATTAAATCCAGACCTTCTCTCCCTCTCCTCTCTGTCCTTGTATTTTCCCCTCTCCCCCTAGCCAATGAGCCCATGAAACGCTGTTCCCCTCCAAAGCACCATGCTCATCATCCTGTCACTTTCTTCACTCAACACCCCCTCCCCAGAATGTGGGGACTCCTTCAGTGAGTCCCTGGGAGGGGCCAACATGTCCCCTGGGCTCTACAGGGTCCTGGTTCCCCTCAGATCCCCGGGCCCTCTGAAATCAGCAATCCGGAGCCAAAACGAAGGGTCTTGGCGCCACCTGCTGGCTTTGGGGGGTGCATCAGGTGTGAATGCATCCATTTCTCCCAACAGTGATAACAACCACGGTAGGAGTAACGTCTGTTACAATCAAAAGCAAACGAAGACTAGTGTTGAAAGTTCCCGAGCAACAGCACCAGTTTAGTCAAATAAGCAAAGCTCATTTGCCATATTTTCCAATACCAACCGACCCTGGGTCTGGGCTTTTTCTGCTTCTGGAAATCGTAAGGAAAACATAGTGTTTCTCAAGGTTCAAATGAAGGATCGAGTAACCAGTTCCACATCGCTGAACATTCTTATAACCAGTCACTGTGCAGAAGAAACAGTCATTCTTCTCCCCGAATATAAGCTGGTTTATGACAATATATCCCTGAACCCATCCCATGTTTGGAGTGCTTCAAGCTCAGAAAGTTTTTGCGTGTGTCCTGAATTTTCACGAAGTACTATTCAACAGTTTATTGGTGGTACATCAGTATTGCTTAACTTTTCATATATATATATATATATATATATATATATATATATATATATAATTTTTACTGTATACTCTATTAAAGCTACATAACATGGGTTCTTTTTATTATTCCTTTGTCACCTGCTCAGATGCATTGTTATGTGCCCTTATTTTTATAGAGTCTTTGCAGCTTATGATAAATCCTTTTTTCACCTCCTCCTTGTCTTGGTTTTTATTCCTACACGACTGGTTCATGAGCTCATGGGAAATGCTATTTGATTCCTAAGAATCATGCATCTTCTGTGCCTTTCCTCACACAACCTCTTCTCCCCAACGTAGTGCCTCCTTCACTGAATCCCTGAGAGAGGCCAGCGGGTCTGACAGTGGCTGTGATCAGCTTCCTGGAACCAAAACCCCGGGACAGGGACTTAGCGCCACCTGGTGTCCGTGGGAGATGTAGCCGGTCATCCTTTTCATATGATAATAATGACAGTAGTATTAAAGTCTGTTAAAATCTAAAAGAAATGGAGCCCAGCTTTGAAAATTCTCTGAGCAGGGAAAACAAATTTAGTAAAACAAGCACATCTTAAATTTGGTTATTTTCTGAGACTCACTGGTTCTGTGTCGTATTTTGTGTGTCCTCTGTAAATCACAAGCAAAACTCGAACTGGTTCCCAAGGTTAACTGGCTTCCAAATAGCCAGGAAGCAATTCTTTATGATTAGAGAGTTATCATATTATTACCAATCACTGTGAATAATAAACTTTCACTGCTTTCCCAGTATACAAGCTACTTTTTTTCTTTCTTACAAGCTACTTTATAACAATACAGTCCTGAGCCTCATCCCTTATGTGTGTGAGTCTTCCTGGGTCATAAGTCATGCACTGTTTTTCTTGTGTGCACAATAAACTTTTACTAAGTACTATTCAGTTATTCATTGCATTTACTTCTGTTACTGATACACTTGTCATATATACCTATTATTTAATATACTAGTATATTAAAGGTATATAACATGGTTTTTTAAATAACTCTAATTTGTCACCTAAGATGCATTTTATTTTTATAGAATCTATTTTATAGAACTTATTTTATTTTTATAGAATCTCTGCAATTTAATAAACATAAATCCACCACCCCTCCTCTAGCCCATGAACCTATGGGAAATGGTATTCCACTCCAAAGAATCATGCTCCTTCTGTGCTTTTTTTTTTACTCAGTCTCCCCTCCCAGAATGTGGTGACTCCTTCACTGAGTCCGTGTGAGGGGCCAGCAGCTCCTGTTTTATCGTGGGGTCCTAGCTCCTCCCAGACCCTCAGGTACCAGTGTCTGATGGCAGTTCTGATTCCTCTGCTTTTTGGAGAGGAAACCACGGGGTTATAGCACCACCTAGTGGGCATTGGGGGAGGCGCGCAGCTGATGTGAAGGCTTCTTTGTTCACTTACTTATTCATTCTTTTGTTTATTATAATAACGATGATACTATTTTTTTTTAATTTTTTTTTCAACGTTTTTTATTTATTTTTGGGACAGAGAGAGACAGAGCATGAACGGGGGAGGTGCAGAGAGAGGGAGACACAGAATCGGAAACAGGTTCCAGGCTCCGAGCCATCAGCCCAGAGCCCGACGCGGGGCTCGAACTCACGGACCGCGAGATCGTGACCTGGCTGAAGTCGGACGCTTAACCGACTGCGCCACCCAGGCGCCCCACGATGATACTATTAAAGCCTGTTTGGGGCGCCTGGGTGGCGCAGTCGGTTAAGCGTCCGACTTCAGCCAGGTCACGATCTCGCGGTCCGTGAGTTCGAGCCCCGCGTCGGGCTCTGGGCTGATGGCTCGGAGCCTGGAACCTGTTTCCGATTCTGTGTCTCCCTCTCTCTGCACCTCCCCCGTTCATGCTCTGTCTCTCTCTGTCCCAAAAATAAATAAAAAACGTTGAAAAAAAATTAAAAAAAATAAATAAATAATAAAGCCTGTTAAAGTCAAGACAAATAGAGGCAGCGTAAAAAATTCCCTGAGCTGAGAAATCCAGTTTAGTGGGATAAGCAAACCATCATTTAGCTTAGTTTGTAAGACAGATTCGGACTGAGTCATTTTCTTTTTCATGCCTCTGGAAATCAAAAAGCAAACTAAAACTGTTTCCCAAAGTTGATATGAGGTAACCAGAAAGAAATTCCCTACCATTAAAAATTTTTTTAATAGTATACCTAGTCACTGTGAAGAATGAGCAGTCACTGTCTTCTCATTATATAACCTGGTTTGTAACAATCTATTCCTAAGCCTCATTCCCTATTTGGTTTCTATGCTCCTGGGTCCCAAACTGTCTTTTTGGCGTCTGCACAATGAACTTTGTCAAATTACTACACTGATTCGTTGACTTTCCTTTTCCTTCCCTTATTTATTGCTGAACTTTTGATATAGTAATAAAATGTAATAGAATTATATGGAAGGTACATAATATGGCTTCTTAGCACTATCTTTTGTCACCTAAGATGCATAGTTACAGGCTGTTCTTTTAATAGAATCTTTACAATTTATGATAAATCCTTTCCCCTCTCCTTGTCCTGACCTGTATTCCCCCACTCCTAGCTCACGGGCCCATCGGAAATGCTTTTCCACTCGAAAACATCATGCTCCTTCTGTGTCTTCCCTCACGCAACCTCCCTTCACCAGAATGCGGTGCGTCCTTCACTGAGACACTGGGCGGGGCCAGCGGCTCCCCTGTGCTCTGAGGGGTCCTAGTTTCTCCCAGAGCCTCAGGTCTCTGATCAGAAACTTGGAGCCCAAACCACAGGGTCTTAGCGCCACCTGGTGGCCACGGGGGATGCATCAAGTGGGGATGCTTGTGTCCACGTTCCTCTTGGTTAAAGAAATGGGGGCGAGAGAGAAGGGAGGGCACAGCAGAGACCTAAATGAAGTGTGGAGACTAGAAGCAGAGCGGGGAGACCACAGGAACCTTCCCGCGGCCATGTGTGGGGTCTCCAGTTACTGAGAGATTACTGAAAGAACTCGGAGACGTTCCTTATTTAGGAAACCTAAACAAAACCAACAAAACAGAAAATACTAACCTTTTACACATCAAAAGCCTTTTAGAAATTACTAAAATAACTCGATAATAAATTTTTTTCAAATCACCTAAAACGGCCTTTACCAGAGTGCACTTTTATCCAACATTAACACTTACCGCTCTCAAGGAGACGAGGAGGCAGCCAGAAAAAGCCCTTGGCCCACCAAGGGGAGGAAAATTGGGGCTGAGTTTTCTTCATTTCTGGGCCATTTGTTAAAATAGATGTGAATTTGGAGACACCGTGGCCAGTTCTGTGGGTCTTCCTGTGCCTTGACAATCTTTGCTGTCATCACGGTGCACACCTGGCTAGATCTGGTTTATATCCGGACACTATAACCTTCTCTCCAATGTCACGTCACTATTGAATTCCTTAAAGCATTTTGAAAGCCTGCTTTCCAATTTTTCAGAAATTGTTATTGGAACTGAAACACTTGATATATTTTCACAAACTGAATCCACTGCACTGGCAGCCAGACTAAGCGGGAGTCATGACCAGTATCTGCCACTCAACCCCTGCGCACGTGGTCAGTCTTCATCATCCCAAAGGTAGCCTTTCCCACCACTTCTGATGGCATGGATTCATTTTTGTCCTTTAAAACTTGAATTTATAGATCACGTGTCCTTTTGTGTCTGGCTAAGTCTGTTAAATTTGTTCCTAATCATTGGTCGATTTGTAGGTCACTAATTCACATTGTTGATTATTCTGTTTAATGACTATTCAATATTTACTTACCTATTCTTTGTTAACGGGCATGATGTGAATATTGTAGGGGTTAACTAATGAAGGTGCTGCTGTGAACATTCTTGTCCGTGACTTTTGGAGACCATATATGGAAGACTTTTTGTTGCAGCTGAACCATGAATAGATACGTTAAATCATAGGATGCGCTTATGTGGATCTTTAAACTTCCAAACCACTTGCCCAGATTGTCCCAAGGCTCACATCCTGGGTCATTCGACAGCTCCAACACTTAAGCCAAACAAAATTGACCGAATTTTCTGTTTTCTGTCACTCGAGTTAGCAGAATACACATCCTTCCCAGCTGTCTGGAGACGGACATAAACCATGACGTTGGAGCTGGGCTGTGAGTCAGGGCTGCAGTAGCAGGGTTTCTGACCTTGACCGTGGAAAGGGGAGCTCACACTTTCTTAGGTTGCCCCACACCTTTGTCACAAACAATAGGCATCCTGTGTCCATTTGTCCTTCAACTTGTAGGTCAGTCTTTTCTTTTTTTCTTTAAATTGTGGTAAAATACGTATAAAGATTTACCATTTTAACGATTTTTGAGTATATAATTCAGTGGCATTAAGTACATCCACATTGTTGGACAACCATCACCACTATCCAAAATTCAGAATGTTCTCAGCATCCTAAACTCCCCGATAACTCCTTCCCCAGCCCCCAGTTACTTCTACTTTCTGTCTCTTTGGATTTGATCACTACTTGTACCTCATGTAAGTGGAATCCCATGGTATTTGTCCTTCTGGGTTGGCTGAATCACTTGGCACAGTGATTTCAAGGTCTATCCCTGTTGTAATTTAATCTGTCAGAATTGCATTTTTTTCAGGCTGCACCTCTATACCACATTTTGTCTATCCATTCGTCTGTTGATGGACATTTGGGGTTGTTTCTACCTTTTGATTGCAAATGATGCTGAGTATCTCACCCCCCCTGCTTTCAACGATTTGGGCTATATACCTAGGAGAGGGTTTTCTGGCTTGTATGGTTAATTCTGTGTTTAACCTTTTGAGGACCTGCTGAGGTGTTTTCCACTGTGGAAATTTTATACCATTTACACCCCTGTGGGCAATGCACAGGGATTGTGGCTTCTTCATATCCTTGACACCATTATTACTTTGTAAACAGCCATCCTAACAGGGGTCACGTGACATCTCATGGTCATTTCCATTTCATCAGTCCTTCCTGCCTAGTGATGTTGAACATTTTTCACAGGCTTATTGTCCAACTGAAGGTCTTCTTTGGAGAAATGTCTATTCAATCCTTTGCCCAATGACTAATGGGGATCATTTGTTTCCGTCTGTTACTTTTTAAATTTGAGAAATAATCCACAGTGACTTTCACGCAGGATTTTAAACAGTACGTATCTACCGGCATCCTTCCCCGTGTCCAGCCCTCACGCGGCCTCTGGGGTGAAGCCCTTGCTCCGGAAGCCGCACTCAGGCTGCATCACTTCCCTCCTCCCGCAGACACCAGGCCTTCGTCAGCGCTCCACTTGCCCAGATGTCCTTCCCTTCGTCCTTCTCCTTGCTCATCTTCACCCAACTAATTCTAGTCATGCTTTAAGATTCAGCTCAGGGCCATTTCTCCAATCCTCCTCCCAAGCGGGCCAGGCTGACCCTGGTGGCGCTCCCGCATTTACCCCACTCGGCGGAGGTCTCTGCATCTGCCCCCTGAGACAGAGCTCCTGGGGTCTGTCTCCCTCCCCGGACGCCATCTGTCTTGGAGAGGGTGCGCCTTTGTCATCCGCCTGCGGCAATACCTGGCACGGAAGAAGAGCTCAGTGCCTAACAGAACTCGACTCTTGATTCATAGAAACTGCCACCAGAAAGGCTATTTTGTCAGGAACGCATGGCAGTACCTGTTTCGCTGCGCCCTCGCCTGCTCTGGGAATTACAGTATTTGCGGCCAGGCCTGGGGACGGGGCTCGGCGCAGCATGGCCCAGGGAGCGATGGCCCAAGTGGGACTTGGGAACCAGGGCTGGGGCACAGGGCAGAGGAGGATGCTTTGGTGCTGGGGGGACAAAGCTGCGCCCCGACTGAGGGTGGGGCTCAGAGCAGGCACAGCTCCGCCCCGTACGTGGTGAGGCACTATCGCGCCCCAAGCGTCCCCATCCTGGGGGACGGAGCACAGCAATGACCAGAGCCCCCGGGGGCAGGTCTGTGCAGGAACCACTCTGTCAGCTGTCTCAGCTTTGGTGCAGACTGTGGGAGACCTTGGCAGCAAAGGCTAATAATGTGCCCCAAGGTGAGGTTGTCCTCCTTTCCCTTTCCGGTGGGCTGAGGCTCATCTGACGGACCGGACGCCGAGCTGCTCTGGACCGGGGATGGGGCTACACTGGTAAATGCTTCCCGGATCTTCTTATGGCCGTCCTTGGGTTTTGAACTCTGCAAGGTTGTTGCTGCTGCTCTGCCATAATCCAAAGCTTTCCCAGAGCTATTTTTGCCAGTTTGTAGTTGTTTATTGTTTTTGTGGGAGAGATGAGCATTGGGCCCTCCTACCCCTCCACCTTGCAGATGTCACCCCTCAGGTTTTCCTTTCTAGAGTTATTTTTTCTCACACTCAGAGATGGGCATGGTCATGTAAGAAGTTAAATCTAGTCTTCTCATCTCCAAAAGGAAAACAGAATTTCAAAGAAAACAGTTCCCCAATCTTGCCATCTATAATGTTACAATGATTTTCAGAGGCAGCTGCTTGTGTGACAGCAATAACACGCGGTTTCTCCCAGGGCCCATCACGATGAACTTGTGTCTAGGTTTCAGTGCGTGTTACTGGGGGACTGTCCACAGGAAAGGAAAACCACCCTTGGAGCTGTCGCCGCTTTAAACATCTCCGGAAAATGTGCTTAGTTTACCAAGAAAAGGTCCAAGCCGACTGACCAGCTTCAGAGCCGTGGCCACCTTGGGAGCCCCGACCGCCTGAGAGGTGCCTGTCTCCTCTCCCAGAGGTCAGCCCCTCTTCCCTCAGCACTGTAGCTAAGGCCTTGGGGGGACAGGCGGTGGGACACCCTTGAAGACACGAGCTCATCTGTCACAGGTTAGGAATATTATTAACTGAACAGATTATCTGCACTCTTGTATGCTCATTACTGTGCATCTGTGACCATTCCTGTCACCTCGCTCCAGGTCCTCAAATGACCCACAGGAACCAAGTTTCTTTACCCCACTGGTGTCTTGTGACACTATAGTTGCACACGGACCAAACCTCCCAAATAAGAAAACAGGTGCTCAAATACTTTGAAGACTTCCTCTGCAGGACAAGTGTAAGACCTGGAGACTCTGAAGCACAGAAGATGTTGAATGTGGAACCATCTCCAGAGCTGGTTCCGGAGTTCCCAGCTCCAAGAGAAAGCCATTTGAGGACATGAGTTTCCCTTACCCACTGCTCACTGACCCTCCCTGTCACCATACCCAGCCCAGTCCTAGTTCTCTGAGTACATCAGCCTGAACTACGGCAAGGAGAACGATCACCGAGTTTCTAGTCTTTTCAGTGGAGGAAAGCAATCTCTGGGTGATCACTGTGCTGAACTGATTAATATCACTACATTTAAAATGCAAAGGTAGCTTTAACTCAGTTTATTAGTTCCTAAAGCCAAACTGCGCAAATTAGTTTCTTTGGGGAAAACTGCAGTCCAGAGAAAGGTCACCAACTGTTGACTCATGACCACATATAGACGGAAGAGTTCTGAAAACTCTGGATTAAACGAAAAGAACTGTAGTTGATCTGTACCAATCTGCACTGCATTTAGTGAAGAGATTTTCACTGCATTTAGTGAAAATTTAGGGATTTTCACATTTTAAAAATTATTTTAATTAAAACATTAGAAATCAAATTATCAAATTATGACTGAGGTGAAAAAGTTACATTTCTTCCTGCAGCACCCAGGCAGTGAGGACCCTTAGATTTCAGAACAGCGGGATTCAATGATAGGCTGACCGCAATCATGTCTGAAATTCAAAAGAGAAACCAATGAAAAGACTTTGATAGAAGTAACTGTGATACAACATCTAATATTAAAATGGAAAAGCTACTTTAAATAATAAAATAACTGCAACATTAATGATAATGAAAACATTAAGTTTAAATTATAATGAAATAGTCTAAGGGTGTAAGTATCAATATCAATAACATTATTTATATAATCTGTGCTTAGACTACTAATACTGAATTATGCAGTAATTCCTGAAAGTAATTATACCTTATTAATACCAAATTATGAAGTAATACTAATATATTCTACATTACTAACTTATTAGTCTGATATAATACTTAATGTCAATAAAATTTTAACGGAATGTTTTCTAAGTTTCCCAGAAATATTTATATAGAAGTTGTGTGAGGTATTGTTTGGCCAACAAAGAAAACAATGTTTAAAAGTGCTGGCATTTTCCAGTTAATGATTTTTTTAAGTATTTGTTTAGAGAAGTTTTAGGCTTACCACAAAATTGAGAGAAAGGTACAGATATTTTTCATCTATTGCCTGACTCTATACATGCACAGCACCCGCCCCCCCCACCCCTTATCAACACCATTTGCCAGAGGGGTACGTCTTTTGTTTTTTACCAAGGATAGCCCTACACTGACACATCATCACCCAGAGTCCACAGTTTACCTCACGGTCACTCTTGGTTGTACATTCTATGGGTTTGGACAAATGTATAATGACATAGATCCATCATACAACATCATTCAGAATATTTTCACTGCCCTAAAAATCCTCTGTGCTGATCAAATTTTTAAAAACTGTGTATTTGCAAAAAAAAAAAAAAAAGGAATACCAGGAAGTTCTATTTTAATGTCCTTTCATTTTCCACATAATAAAATCATTATTATTCACTTTACATTAATGAAGAATTCCTAATATTGATTCATGTTCTCACATGAAGTGTTAAGTGGTTTGCACTATGGCATACTGTAAATATATCATTTTCTGCTAAAGAGCAGTTTATTTGAATATTCAAATACCTACCCACTGAACTATTTTAATTGAAAACATTCAGCCTATGCCATAAAATATTTGCTGTGTTTATACTAATTTCAAATTTCATATTAATTGCTTGCATCTCAATGTAATTTATACATTATGCCATTTTAATTGTTTTAGAAGTTTCCTCTGAACATTCACAGTTCTGTAGTGTTTGAGTGAGCCCAGCATGAAATGTGGCTAGATGACAGACCCTAAGATAGAGCTTAAAACAGAATTATTTTACTCTCTGCATGACTGGAACATAAGAATCTCCATATTTCATATGAACCAGCAATATACATCACGCATAAGTTAAGAGACTCATCTCTATTTTTACATTACCCTAGTTCTCTAAAAACCAAGATGTAATAGATTTCCAACATCAACTTTTAATATGTTTTTAAAATATGGTGATTCCTATATAATAGTGGCAATAACAAAATACCATTGTGTTCCTGTATCATGCTAGAGTGATCATTCAACAGGATTTAGTACTTACTCATATCTTCCCCTTGTTATTCTCCTGAATCAAATTAAAAAGCCAGAGGAGTCTGGGAAACAGAAAGGAGGTCTGTCTACTTAGAGGAGAAAATTGCCACTGAGCCCCAAAAAGCAGGAGAAAAACTAGTTCCCGTGAAGATAAATGTAAATCCTACAGACTTTTCTATAGGAGACTCAGCCCAGCAAGCTCAGAGGAGAGTGACTCCCAAGTCAACCTAGCATCCCAGGTACGTGACGTGGACATGCCCACGAGCACACCAGCTCCTCTGCCCTCTCCAGTCAGGGCCGATGTGCAGTGTCCTTTCATTCTGTTACATCATGTACAGTTTACCCATCAATTTTCAGAGTAAAAGCCAAGGTTTTTAGTTTTTATTTTGACTACTTTTCACTGTCATGAATGTTCCATACAAAATGATTTTCATGGAAGAAATCTTTATCAATTCACTTACTATTTGGAATATTCTCAAATGTAACATGGGGGGGGGCACTGTGACACACTGAGTGTGGCTCACTGCTCAGCCTTTCTACTTCCCACCCTCTCCAAGCTGGCATCTGGCAGTGACAAAGTCGCAACACCAGCCTTAAATCCCACAGCACTGGCATTTCAGGCAGTTGTTCGGGACTGAGCTGGTGCACAGAGCTGGCAGAGCAGAGCTGGAAGGCAGGAGCAAACATGTGCTCTTTTTTAAAACAATTTTTAATGCTTTTATTTTTGAGAGAAAGAGAGACAGAGCACGAGTGGGGGAGGGGCAGAGAGAGGAGGACACACAGAATCCGAAGCAGATTCCAGGCTCTGAGCTGTCAGCACAGAGCCGGACGCAGGGCTAGAACTAATGCACCAGGAGATGATGACCTGAGCCGCAGTCGGACATTTAACAGGCTGAGCCCCCAGGCACCTCTCAAACATGTGTTCTTGACGCAAGGGAAGGTGAGGGCCACCAGGGAGGGATCATCCCTAAGGAGAACAGACCACGGCTCACTGGCTGCCTGGACACTGGCTCATCCCTTTGCTGAAGGTCACTGTTACCCCAAGGCCAGCTCCCCTACCCTTCGGTCAAGCTTACATGGCTCCATTATCTTCTGCCAGGTTCCATTCCACTTCTGTTTTTACCAGAGACCTAGAGTCCAGAACGAATAGCCTGAATGTTCCAGCTCACCTCTGCCCCTGCTTCTCTCTAAATTGTATGAGCAGGAAGCAAACCATGCCATCCCCAGACTGGTCTGGACCCTCAGCCAGGTCGTGGTGTGCTCCTGGTGAACATAACCAATCACGCAGAACAGCAACATCATTTCAGGCCATTATGTGACAAACCTTGATGACAGATCAAGAGGAAGACAATTCCACCCAGCTGTCATGTCCAGACACAAACTAGAGACATCATCCAAGCCACAAAATACCAACTCCTTACCCCTCTCAGCCTATATAAGTGACCGCTGCTTCTTTACAAGATACAGCTGTAGTCTTATTCTATTCATACCTCGAGAGAGAGAAGGTTTCATAAGACACCAGTTAAACAATTATCCCTGCTTTCTGACAGAAAATATCTAGATCTTCTTCTAACTTTTAACTGCCCCCCCCCGAAATCAACTAACACAAGTGAAAATCAGCTCGTTCTAAGACCTTCTTATTGAGAATTTCCAAAGTTCCATTTTGAAACTTGTCTCTAAATGAAAGGAGTGACGAATCCAATTTTTGTTCAATCGCAGGCACGTTTCGGACAGTCTTTAGCTGGAGGTCACTGACAGCTGTGTATAACGTATGAACATCTGCATGTGCGTAAAGGCATACACACTTTATTTTACAAATCCGGATCTGTGTTCTCAATGTTTAAACACACTATCACAATGCACGGTCAGTAAGCTGAGCTGAATGCCCCCCATGAGGACTGGCACAAAGACTGCCAGCCGTCGTGGGGCCACGATAAGCTGCTGGTTGTGGACGTGTGTGTGAGCAGTGGCGCAAAAACATGGAATGGAGAATTTGCCATCATTAGTTGGAGCCCTGGAGCGACAGGAGCAAAGAAAAGGTGTTCACGGCCGTGTATGCACCACAGGTCCCCATCCATCAAGGCACTACTCAGTGAGGCAGATGAAGGGGTATCACGGTGTCAGGAGACCCGGAAGAAACTGAGCTCTTGCGAGGCTGTGGCCCCTGCCCATGGGTCTTCACTCCCCACCCATGGTCCTCTGTTAGGTTTCCTGCCTGACGTCAAGTGTGCGACAACCCATCTGCAGCTGTGGAGTCTGGGATGGGATTCTCACAGAGCCAAGAATGGGAACCGTGAGGCAGATGCTCTTGGCTGAGGTGACGGATGGGTCAGTGAGTCAAATTTCAATCAGGCTGTTCCACAGGCTCCGCTTGCACCCGCATCACATCTCTGCAGAATTCAAGGTGCACCTTCCACGAGAGAACAGCCGAAAGGTGTGTCATGACTGCCTCTACATTTGGTAGCCATGCACACAAAAGATGCCAGTCTCTTAAGCAACTTCCCGCCAAATCCCACACATCCTGGTATTACGACCTTGCTCTCTGGTGCTGAGTCCCCCTCTGGCCAACACCTAAAGGAAACAGGCCAGCGAAAGGAGTTCAGGGTTGCTCCTGTTTTACTCACCCCTCTCATTCCTGAGGAGGAGCCCCAGAGGAAAGTCCGATGCAATGACTTCAAGGAGAGAAGGAACTCTTCCGGGAGCACTGGAGCAAACTCCCAAGATGAGGAGGGCAAGGCCGGGTGCACAGGGGCCAAGCCTGCTGCCCTCAGGTTCCTCAGCCCCACTGCTTTGTCTGCAGCCACGGGGACGCTCTGTGTCCTGCTGAGCTCTCTCGTCTCCCAGGTCACAGGTCACCCCTAGGATTCGGGTTCTGTAGCTGGTGTCATCCTTTTCAACTGGGATACGATTCACATTCCATAAAATTCACCCTTTAAACTGTGACTTTCTTTTAGCATATTCACTAAGCTGTGAAGCCATCACCAATTACAAAACATTTTTATCATCTGCCAAGAATCCCCATCCTCATTAGCAGACACTCTGCATCCCCCCTCCTCCCTGTCACTGGCAACCACTACTCCACTTTGTTTCCGTGGACCTGCCTCCTCTGGGTATTTCATATAAACAGATTTACATGAGAAGTATCTTTCGTGTCTGTCCTCTTTCACTTAATAGAAAGCTTTCAAGGTTCATCAGTGTAAGAGCATGTATTTAGCATTTCATCCTTTCTCAAATAGCTGAGTAACATTCCACTGTTCAAGTATGGCACGTTTTGCTTTTTCATTCAACCTATGGGCATTTAGGTTGTTTCCACTTTTCAGCTATTATGAAAACTGCTAAGAACACTCACACGTACATTTTTGCATGAACCTATGTTCTCATTTATGGATAGGTCAGCAGAAGCTGAAATGCTGAGTATATGGTAACTCTATCTTCTTGAAGGACAGCCAGGCTGTATTCCACATGTGACATTCCCACTTGGAAAGGATGAGAGTTCAATGTTCCATATCCTCTCACTTTCCACCGTCTTTGCATGAACCATCCTAGTGGCAGTGCGGTGCTACCCCTTTACAGTTTCGATTTGCATTTCCCTAATGACCATTGACTTTGAGGATCTTCTTGTTATTCCTACTGGTTGCTTTTAGATCTTCCTTGCAAAAGATCTATTCAAGTTTTTTGCCCATTTTTAATTTTGATTTCTAGATAATTTTTGAGTTGTACAAATTCTTTATGCATTCTGGATACTACTCTCTCTTCAGATCTCTGATTTGCAACTAATTTTCTCCCCTTGTGTGGGATGTCTTTCAACTTTATTAGCGTCCTTTGAAGCACATTTTCATTTTGATGAAGTCCAATTTATCAGTTTTATTTGGTTGCACATGCTTATGATACTGCCTAATCTGAGAACACAAATATATGTACTTTTAAGTTTATTTTTTTTAAGTCATCTCTACACCCATTGTGGGGCTCAAACTCATGACCTCGAGATCAAGTCACATGTTCTTCTGAGCCCGCCACGTGCTCCCAAGAACACAAATTTTTATGTCTTTGTTTTCTTCTAAGAGTTTTGTGATGTTAGCTCTTATATTTAGCTATTTTACCCACGTGAGGGCTTTTTTTTTTTTTTTTTTGCATATTAGGTAGGAGTACAATTTCTTTTCTTTGTATGTGGATGTCCAGTTACTCCAGGACCGTTTATTAAAATAACTATATTGTTGGAACCCCTATCAAAAATAAATTGACTATAAATGTAAGGATTTACTTCTGAACTCTTAATTCTAGCCCATTAATCTAGAAGTCTATTCATACTACAGCACTAGAGTCTTGATTAATGTCTCTTTGTGGTAAGATGTGAAAGTGGGACGTGTGAACACTAATTTTTTTTTTCTTTCAAGGCTGCTTTTTCTGGGTCCTTGGATCTCCACGTGCATTTCATGGTCAGCTGCAACTGTGATAAAGATTACACTGAATCTGTAGGTCTGGGCGTGCTGCCATCTGATATTAAATCTTCCAACCCATAATCACTTTCAATTAGGCCATTTAAATATTTCCTTTTTTTATGGTCTATTTCATTTCTTTCAAAATATTTTGAGTACAGATCTACCTGTGTTAAATGTATTTTAAGCATTCCATTCTTTTGGTACTAACATAAATGTTATTAATTTTCCGCTCTCTAGGATTCAGTTCTGGCTCATGCATTGCTTTTAGCTGTCTTAGCTTGCTACTTTCCTCAGCTTTGTCTTCTATGAAACTCATTTGTGTAGAGTATGAGCCACTTGTTCACCAGAATTCCCCAAAACGGTGTTTCCTTCTGTGTTCTAATGGTGGGATTTAGTTTACGTGGTATTATTCTTTTTATTTTTTAGGAACATTCCACAAGTGACGTTTAGTCTTTCTCAGTGACTTACACCAGGAACCACATGATGTCAATGTTTTTCATTATGATGTCAATTATTTTTCATCGATGTTTCAGTTACATGCTTAAAGTGTTTACCTAACATTAACCTTTTTCACTAAGGTAGTTTCAAGTGGTGTTTTTCCTACCATTCCCTCTGCATTTTTTAGCCAGTATTCTACTGTGATGTTTCACTTCCTGCCACATATGAAGACACGTATGTATATGTGTATGAATATGTTAATCTTTCAATGTGCTAAAAAAATCCATTATTTTTGTTTTTTATTTTGATGATATGGTTGTCCCAAATGTGGCCATAGGAGCCCCTTCAGTCTGCCCCCTATTTCCTTTTCACCTGTCCACTCTCCTTTTGTACCTCCTTACTTTCCAGCAAAAGATACCTTAGACTCATCTGTACTTTCTCTATTCGATACCAATCTTGCATTTGCCCACCTCAATCAACCCCTTCTCCAAGAAAGCCTAGCTCCAATTAGTGAGAAGGAAATTTAGAAACCAGTAATTGAGTGATATTTGTCATTGCAACTGAGGTGTCCCTCCCTACTTCTAGGCCCTTTCAGGGCACAGGACACATGTCTGCACACATGCACAAGAACACAGATTGTCAATTCATGATAATTAAGTCTAATTCCAATCCAAATGCCCTGAAACTTATCTTCTCCTTTCTCAAGTATCTGTATCTCCATTTTCTATTACCAGGTAAACTTTTGGCTGAAAAACACCTAAATATATTTAATCGCATACTCAGTCATACATTAAAAATAAAAACTTTAAAAACTGCGACACTCACACCACTGAAAAAAATCATCAAATCAAGTAGGCATTAAGAATAATTTGCAAGTATTGTTGTATTTCACTTGAGTGTATAAAAACACTGTGCTCAAAAATTACTTGAATTTGGGTATTTTTTTAATTTATTTTCTATGATTATGGTAGTTATTTGATAAAAAGTTAGGCTCGTTTGTTTTCCAATTTTTCCCCACTCGTCCTTTTCACTTAATTTCCTTGCTGGTACAGCAAACGTTCCCAAACCAAGCTTCCAAACAGAAGTGTTCTCAGAAGTGTCTTCCTCCTCCTCCCACTTCCTCGATACTCCTCTCCACTCCCTATATTTTACTTTTATTAATTATCCTCCCTTCACTTTTTCAAGACCAGCAGCAGACTGTCTCTGGCTTCACGTCTCTCTGACATGCTGTTTCTGACCTGCAGATCTTGTTCAAAAAGGCTCACCTGATTAGGTTATGCTTATTCAGGAGAAACGTCCTTGGGATCACCTTATAGACAACCAATTCAAGACCTTAACCACATCTGCAAAACCCCTTCCCCACTGCCACATGATGAGAATGATATTCTATCACATTCAAAGGTCCAGAACAGAAGCAAAGGAAAGAAATTATACAGGTGGGAACACCAGCGGGTATAATCTTGGGGGCAAACTTTGAATACTGCCTCAAAATTACTGTTGATTCTCTTCCAACCCAGAGAGTCTGAGGCTGTAATATATAAGGAATAACCGCTTGGGGGTTTAGCAGAAAGTGCTGGGAGAGAAGAAAAAGACTTCGATTCCACCCAGACCATCTACCATGGTCCCAATCCCTCACCTCAGAGCTGGACCCCTATTTCCCCTCAGTGTATCCCATAGTCCCCCATCCTATCCTTTAACCTACATTAACCCTCCCTACCTGGACCCTCTTTCTGAGACCTGTGCACACCGTGGATCACCAATACCTGTCCCAACGCGCTGCTCTGGTCACTTCCAGTGGCTTGGCCTATGACCTTGAGTCTACCTGGAGATTCCCTCTTGTGCATCCTCATTCAGTAACTTGGCTCTTACGCCTTTCCCTCTTTTCTGCTTTCGTCAACACCTAAGGCCACCAAATGCTCCCTTCAATCTACCCTGCTCCAACATCACCTGGCACCTCATATGCCAGCCATGCACCTATAGCTGCCTCCTCACCCGCCTGTACTCACTTCTCCCTCTGCCCATGTTTATCCTACCCCAACCGGGCCCTGGTCTCCTGGCCTCACATCCCCACTCTCTCCTCCTCTGTTCTGTTCGAGGTAAGAATGACTGTGGCTGTGCAAGTAGGAAAATGTGGACAGGTTGGACATTTTAAAAAGAGGAGTACTGTTTTAACACTGGACTTTATTCACAAACCAAATGTTTATTCTTGCATGTTTGTATTAATTTTTACCATGTACATGTATTTTTAAACCTGGATTTATTTCTGAGCAACAGGCAAAAGTTTATTAGAGTATAAGATTAGAAAAGAAGAATAAAAGGAAAGTTCTCTTTATAGAGAGGGGACATTCAAAAGTGAATGCCCCTCAACACTGATACATGTAAATCACATTATTTTCTATTATGATCTTTCAGCGTATTTAGGTTATTTTATGATTGACTCATGTCTGTAATTATGGTCAAAGCTGCATAAAAATATAAAGTGAACAACATATTAGCCTTTTGAGGAACAATTTTTACTAATTTCAAGTACTGATCTATTGAAAGGATTTAATTTTTATTGTTACAAATTCTTCATTAAGCATTCCTGGATCACAACACAAATCTCTATTTTCATCTTACATTGTTTGTAATAGGCCATCTGGCAAAGGTCTGAATACTCTGATGAAGTGTGGGTTATAGGTTTCTCTAGGTAGAGTTTTTTTGTAGTCTCTGCCGTAGCATTTGCTCATGGCGCTTAAAGAACAGATTGCGTGTGATGGCACGTTGTGAAGGCACAGTGACTGTGTGCATACAGTTCTCCCTCTGTGAGCTCTCTGGGGTGGTTAGAGTGGAGTACAAAGGCAGTCCTGCCTCACATTTATCATATGGGTTCTTTCATGCGAACTGAGGTCAGAGACTGATGAAGGCTTTTCCATTCTATGTGATTATTTTAACTAAAGGATAAGACGTTTACCTAGACTTTGGCCACATTCATTTCATACACAGGGCTCCTCTCTGGTGTAAAATTACTCATGCTGTTTAAGGTGACAATTTTGACGAAAAAATTCCTATTATTTCTCTTCAGTTTGACTTCTTTTATGTTGACTGAAGGAGGAAGGATGATAGAAACTTTTTCCACATTTATCACAGATGTGGGTTTTCTCTCCCCTGTGACTTATTTTGTGTGAATAGAAGTTAGCATTCTGGCTGGAGTGTTTCCTATATTTGTTGTATTTATCGGGTTTCTCTCCTCTGTGGGTTCTCTGGTGTATATAAACTGAAGTGATCCAATGGAACCCTTTCCCACATTCTTTACATGTATAAGGTTTCTTTCCTGTGTGGATTTCTTTGGTGTGAGTCAAACTTAGCCTTCTGGCTGAAGCATTTCCCACATTCATTACATTTGTAGGGTTTGTCTCCAGTGTGTGTCCTTTTGTGCACAGAAAGCCAAGTCCTCTGGCAGAATTCCTTCCCACATTCCTTACATTTATAGGGCTCCCCCCTCCCCACACACCACCATGTGATTTAGCACATACTGAGTCACCATGGATCTGTAAGGGAAAACTTCCCCACATTCATCATATTCATAGGTATCCTTTTTAGTGTGAAATCTCCGCTGTTCGAAGATGAGAGGCTGTTAAAGAATTTCTCACATACACTCGTTAATTCTTTTCTCTACACACGACTCCTACTTTGACCATGCAGTGAACATCTCCTGTTAAAATCTTCCCTGTGTTAGTTATACAGGCAATGCCTATTATTTTCTGCAATACAAAGAGATTTCCTTTTTCATAACATCTCAACTGCAGAGATACCAGATTTATTTGAAAGATTTCATTAGTTTCAAAGACTAGATGCATGAGCCATGTTTATGTCTGTCCTTTTAGAAGAACTCATGTGGTGTCTTTGAGCAATACCTTAATTTTTTCCCTAATTTCAAACTACCCAAAGCTCTCTGCTGGGCAGCATTTACTCAAATCACAGTTGTGTGCTGCATTCTAAAATCTGTCAGTCCCATATCATTAATGTTCAGGGAGGGTTCACCCCCTTGAAACTTACCACTGACATGCAATTAGATGGGTCCTTCCTGCAGACATCTTCTTGCCTCATAAGCCTACTTTTTCTGTCTAAAATAATGTAAATAAAATGAACTGCTAGTGTGCCTTAGAGGAAGAAAACTGTTGAAAACATGCAAGGCCTGTGTATGTTTCAAATATTGACTCTTCCACAGGGGAAAAATGTGAAAAGAAGGAATATATCAGTGAGTTGAAAGGCATTTCAGGTAAGTGAAAACTATCAAGTGTTTTCAGGACATAAGATATCTGCTGTTGACATTTCCCTGTCCTGCTCTCCCTGTATCAGGATCTTCCCAGTGCTGAGCACACACAAGCCTGGAGCTCACCTGGAATCACGCCTTGGGGAAATCCTCTCCCTTCCCTCCACAGCTCCACTCCTTGCTGCAACTGGGAAATCACATCTGATTTGCAAACTTGATACCCTGTTTGTGGGGAGTAAAAGACATACCGATTTTAGATCCTGTACAGAGAAACATGAATGATCTTTAATTTCAGGACAGGATACCAAGGAAGAACAAGGTGAACAACAAAGGAGAGCCCAGGGAAGAGCACCTTGAACACTGAAAATACTAAGGTCCTTCACCATAGCAAGAAGAACATCGTGACACCATGCCAACACAGGGAGATTTTCTTGTTGCTGATTTGCAGGACCAAGATCAAAGACAGAGTGAAGAATCTTTAGTGTTTTTCAACAAAGGAGAAATTACATGTTCCCACAGTAGAGTTAAATTAATTTTGAAAAATAAGATAAAAACAGAGAAGGAGGCAAACTATAAGAGACTCTTAAATACAGGAAACAAACAGAGTTGCTGGAGGAGAGTGGGGGTGGTGGTGGTAGACTCAGTGGGTAATGGGCATTGAGGAGGGCACTTGTTGGGATGAGCACTGTTGTATGTAAGTGATGAAAAACTGGGTTCTACTCCTGAAACCAGTATTACACTGTATGTTAATTAACTTGAATTTAAATAAATAAATTAAAAATAAATAAAACAAGTACACAGAAGCTTCACCAGAACAACTTAATTTCTCTCTGAAAATAGGTAAAAGGCTAATAAAACATCGGGCACCTGAGTGGCTCAGTTGGTTAAGCGTCTGACTTAACTCAGGTCATGATCTCATGGTTTGTGAGTTCAAGCCCCACATCGGGATCTATGCTGACAGCTCAGAGCCCACTTTGGCTCCTCTGTGCCCTCTTCTCTCTGCCCTTCCCCTGCTTGCTCTCTCTCTCAAAAATAAACATTAAAAAAATAAGTAATAGGTATAATTTCCACAAACGGATTTTTAACTACCAGTTGACCATATAGAAAACAGTTATTTAGTAATATTTAGTGCTTTCATTCACTTAAAACATTCATTGAATTCCCAGCAGAGTCCTGGGCATTACAGACCTAGAAGCAAGAAAGGCACAAAAGAGGGGTCAGGAAAACTATATTCTTTTGGGGTGACAAAATAGGTGTAGGTAAGTATAAGAAAAAACAAATTACGTTCAAATAGTGTTAAGAACCATGAAAGAATCTGAATGAGGGCTGAGAGGGGAGGGATTAAGTGAAAGCTGGATACTTGCTGAATAAATTTATCAGTGTTGAAAGACTCACCCACAGACACCAGATGACTGATGTTCTCCAGCATCACATCTCTGTACAGCTTCCTCTGGGATGCGTCCAGCAGGGCCCACTCTTCCTGGGTGAAGTCTACAGCTATATCCTTGAAGGTCACAGATTCCTAAAACATCAGAGACATTTTGGTGCAGCCAGGGCCTTCCCTATCAGGGGAGTATGCTGGACATGACAGTGCCGGAGATGAGTGGCTGTATACACAGAAACGTCAAAATCTGCCTGGGGTTCTAGTCACATGTTTCTCTATGCTGCCTCGTCATGTGTCTTTCACACACACTCACACTTTGTAAACATAACTTCATTACAAATCAGTGTCTCATGAGGTGCAGTGGAAATAACCTGGACACAACAGTGCCCAACTTTCTGCAGGACTGAATGGGGCTTCTAACAGAACTTGGACAAGCAAGTGTGGCCTCTCTCATCCCTACGCAACCCACATGCTCCTGAGAAGGCATAAGACATACAGTTCATAAGGAAAACCCCAAGGGACCTAAGACTGCTGTACATAAGGAATGTCCTACCCTGACCCTCCTGTGTTAAGGCTGTGCATTTCAATCTTCTCTGGGACCTCCGAGCCTTGGTTATCACTATCCCTCCTGTAACATGATCCTGTCTAAATGCTAATGGGTAAGGGAAGCCTCTCAATTGAACCTGATCTTTCTAGTCCTGCAAAATTTGCTACAGGACCCTAGGTTTAGTTCTATTATAATCCTTCTCAATGCACAACCCAAATTAGGAAAATATTCGCCAGAAATTTGTTTTCAAATTTGAACAAAGTTTAATTACAAAGAGGGAAATTGGTTTGGAAAAAAAATGGTAAGGAAAATTTTTCTATGCTTAAGTTATTAAAATGCTCAATCAGAGTCTAGAAAAACTTTAGTAAGTTTAAAATTGGGGAAAATAAATAAATGATTGCTCATAGCTCTCTTGCCTCCCACCCCCAGTGTCAATGCTGCAGAGCCCTGCTCTGCAGTATCTGAAACCCTGGATGGATGGAACTCCCCTGAAGAAACACCTGCCTCTCTACAGGCCTGTAAACTTCTGCTCATTCTCATTTCTATCACCTGTATCACCACATGCCTAAGCCCACTGCAGACACTAACACACTTAATGAGTGAGTCACTTCTCAACTGAGGCCATGTGATGGATGAGAAGAAACAACTTTTCTCCAAGGACATACTTAAGGGGATGGGGAATGGAATACAGTAGTGCAATACTGGGTAGGGGATTATTTCTTGATCAAACCCGGACCTGCCACAAGCCTCTCTGAGTCCTGAAGTGTGACTGACATGGGGTGGGGGCACACAGAAGATCCAAGCCATGGAGAGAAATCTGCTCATCCCCCGGAAAAACAGGTGTCCATGAGAAGGAAGAACAAGTCCTACTCACCTGTGGTTGCATGGTCTAGAACTCAGTCGCTCCTCTCTTCCTGCGTATTCTCACCAAGGGACAGTCCAGTAACTAAGCAGACAAAGCTGAGGAAAGAGAAAGCACCCACGAGACTTGTCTTTTCCAATACTCCTAGATATGCCCATCTTGCAAATGCAAATCTTCACACGGTAACGACTTCCCCCTCCCCCAACCCAGTTCAACTCACACGTACCTGCAGAGTAAACAAGAACAAACAGGGAAGGGGGCTCTCCTCTCCAAGAATCAACAATAAGAAGTCAATGATAAAGTCAACAATAAAGAAACTATTAATATCCTCGTTATAGAGATAGCAAAAGCATAGGGGTTTCTAGTGTAATTAGACTTGATACTCAGAGGACTTAATTACATCTCTGGCACCAAAATCCTAGGAGATTCTGACTCCTGTCACATGGAGGTTGTTGTATCCAGAACTAAGGACACCATTTTGGAATTTCATATTTTATCATTCTTGGTGAGGTCCACTAGCATTGTTTTCTAACACCCATCTCAGCTCACGAGGGCCCCATACTCTCCCTCAGTCACCCTGCCTCCTCCACATGTGGGATTCAGGCAGTGTTAGTGCCTCAACCCACCTGTATCACTCACGGCCTTGGACATGTGGCGAAGCAACCATGGAATCTCTTTAAAGTTTGGCTGGAACACTTCAATGACCCAAGCCTTGTTCAAGTGTTCAGTGACTCTGCTATCATGCAAGTCTAGCACATACAACCCCTTGCACAGGAAAGAAGCAGGAGTATATATGTCACAATGCTACACACTACGGATTGCTGCACAATCCCCACAGACCAGATAGGCCCATAAAATATAGACTGAGGGGTTTAGTTTTAGAGGTATCTTATTGACTTCTTGGGGCCTGGAGTTCTAGTTATTTTTATCAACAAGATTATGTCTGCATTTCATGATTTAAGTATATAAAAGAATTTGTCATATCTAAAGTGCTACCTAAAACAATGTTTATAACTAAATATACTGCATCCACATTCACAACACGTCCAGCAAAGGATATGATTAAAACCCACTGACCTTGAGGACCTGGAAAGAGAAAACATCTACCTGTATTAATTGAGACTCTGTGCCAAAGCATAAGAGACTCTTAAAAACTGAGAACAAACTGAGGGTTGATGGGGGGTGGGAGGGAGGGAGGGGAGGATGGGTGATGGGCATGGAGGAGGGCACCTTTTCAGATGAGCACTGGGTGTTGTATGGAAACCAATTTGACAATAAATTTCATATATTGAAAAAAAAGAGACTCTGTGAGTGGAATTTACATATATCTGCTTACATACATTGAACTTAATACTCAACAATAACTCTGCCTTTACAGATTACTTATATATTTAATGAGTTATATGCACCAGATTCAAAAAACTTTATTTATAGGACAAAACTACATGGCTACAAATTGACAGCTAGAATTTAAAATTAACTCTATATATGAATGTGAAATAACTAAAGAATTTCATCTTGAAGGACACCGGGACCAGTTTTACCTACGTATGTCACCGGTCAGATCAATGACCAGACTCTTCTCTCAAAACCTCCTCCTTTCAACTTGTTCACATAATTTCTCCCCATGCCCAGGATGTCCTACTACATGGGAACCTCCATCTTAGTGACCCTAATTTCCAAAATTAGCCTCCACCTCTAATTTGTATTGATCAGCGGAACATACACTTACTCATTCCAACATACACACACCAAGACCAACAATTCAAATGCCCTTTAGTTCTTTCCAACATCTACTACTCAAAACTCCAATTGCAGATGACTCCAATATCTCATAGTCTCGTGGCTGCATCTGTCACAGATCAGAAGGAGGTACTGAGCTGGTCTAAATACAGTGTCACAAATCTGCCAAAAGCTTTTTCTAAATATCTAGCACCTGACTTTGGCTTAACAATTGCTCTGCCATGCTTCACGAATGTGTTAATATTACCTGTGCTTTTCTAATCTCACAAAAAAGTCTCACCTTTTTCCTTAGTTTTCAAAAATGGTTTCATTTCCTACTGCAGAAATGAAACAGATAATTTGAAGAAATATTTCAGCTCACTGGCAAGAAACCTACAATTATTTCCTGATTCCCAACCCATCAGTATTTCCACTCTTGTAAAAACTGAAAAGTCATCGCTATTCCTAATTAAATCCAACTTCTCCAATTGCATCCCCTTCTTTCCTACTTCCTCAAATATTTTATGTTCTTGATTATAAACCAAATTTCTTTTACCAGTAACCCCTTCATCACTTCCCCATCTATCTCCTTAAACTCATTTAGTCTCACCATTCGTCAAAGAAAAACATCTAAACCAATTTATATCTAGCTGCTGATACACGACCTTTTCCCTTCAAAATGAACCTGAAGAAATATTAAATATTTAGTAACAATTTCTTCACATTCTCTCACTTTGAATTACAAAAATTAGTTCTGATTTCCAAGTTAATAAATCTTGTTAAGATCAGTTATTCCCCCATGATTAAATCCAATGAGTGTTTCTCGGCCTTTTACTTGGAATCAAAGCAGTACTGACACATGACCTCTGTTTGGGAACTTTCTTTTTCTAGGCTTTTTTGACAATTCAGATTCCTAACTGCCTTTAAAACAGTCTAGGCACTCCTTCCAGAAGTCCTCTGCAAGGTGATCCTTGAACAACAGTGTTGAAATATCTCCAGGTTCAATTCTACCCCCTTTCTCTCCTCTTACAATACTGTCTTAGAAATCTCACAACACTCTTTCACTTGCTTCAATTTCTCCCATGGTTATTTCTAAACTGAAAACTAAAAACATACCTAGACTCCACTGCTGTGCTGTAATCCCCACCTGCATGTACTGTACGCATGTAAAAGGAAACAGATTTTGAAATGAAGCCATCAACTCTTCCACAATAAAAATTTCTTGTCTTCTAGTCTTCCAAGTCCAGTAACAAATCCACCAGATATCCAAGGATTAATCTTTGACACCACTTTTCAGAACCGCACAACTAAGCACTGCTGTCATCTCTACCCTGAGCACTGTTATCTTTCATTCTACTCTGGTATCTACATATATATGGCCACTTCATACTCGCTAGGTTTCAAATTGAGATTAAATGCCATTTCTTCAGAGACCCCTTCTTTAAACTACTACCTAAGTTCCTTAGGTAGTTTTGCTGCCTTGAGTAGAACCTGACTTTGCTTCCTTCAGGTTACTCATTAATTTCTTACTATGCATTCATTTATTTATTTGCTCCTTTCTTCATTGCCAAAATTACCTGCAGAAAAATCACCTGCAGCATTTTAAGCAAGGGTCTCTTTGATTATGATTTGTGAATTTACATAAATAAACAGAAATTCCATGTCCTCATCACCTAACCTACCCTCAGATGTGGTACTACAAATGGCCCCTGTCATTATAAACAATCATATTCATAATTAATAATTATGGCAAAATAAAGGAGATTGGATCTGATGGGGGAAATTTTTCTTCAATACTCACCAGAACCTAAGCACATGGAAAACCTGGGATATTGTGTGGCTACTGAGTATGCCATCACCACAGACCCAAGCTCAGAACTTCACTTACTTTAGGAATAGACATATATTTATTTGTGGACTCACTTTGATATAGTTGGTAACTTCATCAGATTTATGATGCAATGGACAGACCTTGTTTACCTTGGATGTTAATCGAGATAAATATCACCAAAGAATAACTAGTTTAACAAAAAAATTTCCCCTCTAATTAATTAAATAATTTAGATACAGTTATGAAAAACTGAGTGATTCTTAAACCCTGTTTGTGTTCTAAAGGCACTAAAAGGCCTCACTACATTGTGGGTTTGGGCCTGTTCTGGCAAGTGCTACAGGGAAGTTTACAGCAAGATAATCAGCATTCACCAGTGGGTTTAGCCTACCAAAATAATTCTAGGGCTGCAGGCTTCAATGTGGCAATTCTACTTCTGAGTATTTTACGTGAAGGAAACAAAAACACTAACTCAAAAAGATATATGCCACCCTCATGTTCACTGCAGCATTATTTACAATAACCAAGCCATAGAAGCAAACTTAGTGTCTACCCATGGGTGAATGGATGATAAAGAAAATGCAGTATAGATACACACAATGGAATACTATTCAGCCATTAACAAAAAGGAAATCTTGCCATCTGGGACAATGTAGATGAACCTTACCAGCATTATACTAAGTGGAGTAAGTCAGACGAAGAAAGACCTCACTTATACATGGAATCTTAAAAAACAAAACAAAACAACAAAAACAAAAACAAAAACAAACAAAAAAAACCAAACCCATAGACACAGAGAACAGATTGGTCGTGGCTAGAGGCAGGGGGTAGGAGTGGGCAAAGTGGGTAAAGCTTGTCAAAGGCACGAAATTCCAGTTATAAAGGAAATAAGTAATGGGGATGAAATATACACCATGGTGACTATAATTAATAATGTTGTATTACACATTTGGAAGTTGCTAAGAACAGATCTTAAAAGTCCTCATTATAAGAAAAAAATCTGGGGGCACCTGGGTGTCTCAGTCGGTCAAGCGTCCGGCTTCCGCTCAGGTCATGATCTCATGGCTCGTGAGTTCGAGCCCTGTGTCCAGCTCTGGGCTGACAGCTCGGAGCCTGGAGCCTGCTTCAGATTCTGTGTCTCCTTCTCTCTCTGCCCCTCCCCTGCTCACATGCTGTCTCTCAAAAAATGAATAAACATTAAAAAAAATTTTTAAAGAAAAAATCTGTAACTCTGTGATCATTTTGCAATATATACAAATATCAAATTATGTTGTATACCTGAAATCAATATATTGTTACTCTATCAAGTAAAAAAAGAAGTCTGAGAGGAAGGCAGAAAATGAGCTCTAGCCTTGGCTCATCTATACTTCTTTGTCCTTGGTTACATTCCTAAACCTAGAGTGAATCCTTGTTGTCCCCTTACTAGTCAGAACAGGCCCTATTTTTGAGCCTGGAAAGCTCCTTTGCACCTCTAAAGCTAGACTGCAGACCTTTCGTGGCTGTCTTTGGCACCTGGGGGACACCCCACTCCCTGGGCTCGGGGATGCACAGCTGACCCATAAACTGTTGTGGTAAGTAGCTAATTCAGGAACCTGCTCCTGTCACCTTCGTAACTGAGCGCCACCCCACGAGGTTAAACAGGTTAAGAGGCACTTTTGCAAGTACAGCATTATTGCCTTTCTACAGCACCTTTCTGAGCTGGCAGCTGATCTCCTGCTGCCTGATTTGAACTTATTTTCAAAAATTGAGAAGCACACTGGGGACATTTCTGAAATTAAAATGGGGGGCGGGCATGCGACAGTGTTTATTCTCACACCTCTGATATATTCAAGAATCAGAACATTTTGACGGTTCACTAAGTGCATATTTTTTTAAGGCCTTCCATGCCCAGGGTGCATATTTTAATACAAAGGAAGAGAAAACCAACCCAACCTGCAGCTCTCTGAGGCTATTTAGCTATGTCTTAAGGACTGTAAGTCAATACTTACAAAATGTTAAAAAATACTAGGACCTATCGGGATAACTGAGCCACAATTTAGAAGTGATGGGAGTAGAAGCACAATGCGTTTCAACGGATTTTTTTTAATAAAATAAAATTTAGAATTCAGAGGTCTCAGAATATCTCTGCAATAAAGTAGAACAAACCATTCTGAAGAGATGGTAGGCGTCCTATTTTCATTCTGAGGACAACCTTTCCTTTCAAAATCTGTATTTTCCTTCCTTGTCTTTTTGTAAATATTGTATGAATTCGCCAGGGTCCTAGGCTTATTTCAGATCCACGTGTCACAGTGAGGTCCTACAAAAGACGTTTCGGTGACCCGACTTTTACTTAAAATGATCTACGACTGCTGCCGGGTCACGAGAAAACCTCAGTCGTGGCAAGACCTCACCATGGATATGGGATAAGCTGCTTTAAGGGCGTTGTTTTAAAATACAGACACGGCAACTTCCTTGAGAGCCTGGCAAGTCCAATTATCACCAATTCTCACCCGGATGTGGACAAAATACTGACATTTAAAATAACAGTCGTGCGTTTTAACACACCGACCTTTCTACATTTCGGTACTTTTCGAACTAGGACACTTCCACTTTCTACCACAAACCGCCCCCCCCCACCAAGTGAACGAAGGCCCGTGCAGCGTCGCACGCAGCACCCCATGCAGCCGCACACGGCACCCAACACAGCCTCACGCAGCCACCCACACGGCGCCCCACCCGCCCGCGGCCGGACGCGCCCTCCCCAGGCGCCTCTCGTGCCCCGGCCTCCGTTGAACGCCCCGACATTTTGTTCCGTCCTCTCCCCACGGCCCACGCGGTTTCCCCCTCCCCGGAGCCGCACCGGGGCCCCCCACACCCCCCGAGGCAATCCCGAATCCCTGCACCCGCCCACAGCATGCTGTGATTTCGACCCCACACGCCCCGGATGGACGGACCCGCCCGGCAAACAGGCGCTGGGAAAAGCCTCCACGAGAAAGGGAAGAGGAAGGGAGACACGCGGGGCGGGCAACAGCGAGCTTTTTCAGAGAAACTTGCCGCAGCGGCCGCACAGGGACATCACTCACGGCAGATACGGGGCTCTCGTCCTCCGTGGCGTCGCCTCCTCCGTCGCCCCAGAGGGAACGCGTCTCTGAGCTCTCGTGCGGACGCAGCGTCGAGGGCAAGGGGCGCCACGCGCATGCGTTCCACGCTGGCCCAAGGCGGCGGGTCGGCGCGCCCCCTGCCGGCCTTCAGGGTGCAGCGCACAATGGAAGAGGGATCGGTCATTAGGGTGTTTGGATGGAGGGGCCAAGCGATCTCCAAGTTCAAGTGAAAATTCTTCTGATGTGTGCAGGGTGAGAATAGGATAGCAGAGTTAAGTGGAGTCCCAGAGAGCAGGGGTGGCTCCTACCTACTCGATAGGCTGAAGACCCTATAGGCTGACGCCCACTGAGATTGAGACAGGAATGTTTTTGGTTGTGGTGATCCTGAGACCCAGACACGGAAAAGGCAAGGCACGTGCAGACATGTGGGGATGCCCCAAAGCAGTAGGGCCCGTGGACAGAGGACCGTTTCTGATCCCCAGATCTGTTCCTAATCAGTAGGACTTAGGACCCTGCCCAGGTTCCTGTCTCTTCCTCCACCATGACCTGAGATTGAGGGTTTGCCAAGGGCTCCAGGAAAGAGGATCATAGAGGCTAAACCAACTGAAGTAAAATAAACCCATTTTAGGATACCTTCCTTTAGAAAATGTCACTTTTTAACATGTTTATTTTTAATGTTTATTTTTGAGACAGAGGGAGACAAAGTGTGAGTGCGGGAGGGGCAGAGAGAGAGGGAGACACAGAATCTGAAACAAGCTCCAGGCTCTGAGTTGTCAGCACAGAGCCCGATGCAGGGCTCAAACCCACGGATCATGAGATCATGACCTGAGCCGAAGTCAGACCCTTAACCAAGTGAGCCACCCAGATGCCCCTAAAATGTTTATTTTTGAGAAAGAGAGATTGTGAGCAGGGGAGGGTCAGGGAGAGAGGAAGACACAAAATCGGAAGCAGGATCTAGGCTCCCTGCTGTCAGTGCAGAGCCCCACACAGGGCTCAAACTCACAAACCAGGAGATCATGACCTGAGCTGAAGTTGATGCTAAACTGACTGAGCCACCCAGGTGCCCCAGAAAATGTCATTTAAAAAAATGTCACAAGGAGGTTCAGGGATGGGTTAAAGAGGTGATGGGGATTCAGGGGTGTACGTGCTGTGATGGGCACAGGTGATGTATGGAAGTGTTGAATCACTATATTGTACACCTGAAACTAATATTAAACTGTATGTTAACTGAGATTAAAATAAAAACTTAAAGTAAAAAAAAGTGAAATAAATGTCACAAGGAAATTTGACTTTAAAAAATATGTGTAGATTGGGGGTCCTTGGTGGCTCAGTCAATTAAGCATCCGACTCATGACTCAGGTCATGATCTCATGGTTTGTGGGATCGATCCCTGCATCGGGCTCTGCCCTGAGCATGGAGCCTGCCTTAGATTCTCTCTCTGTTTCTCTCCTTCTTTCCCTGGCTCACATTCTCTCTAAACAAACAAACAAACAAACAAACAAAATACGTGTAGATTAGTTTTCCTAGAATAAAGAACCATTACCCTTCACTCATGTCATTGCCCACTTGGGAAAAGTGGGAGGAAACTCTAAAACGGTTCTGGAACATCTGGATGGTGCTGAAGGAAAATATATAAGCCGATCTTTCTTACAGAGGTATGGATCAAGTATTAATTGAAGTAACCAAAATGAAACCAGTAGTAGATTTAAAATAATTTATTATAAACATTTTCTAAGTAATGAACAAATGCTTTATATATTTCCTTATTTATTTGAAACACACACCCCCCCCATTTGGAAAAAATAAAATGAAACTCTATGTGCCCTTAAGAGAGTTTCAAAAATTACCAACAATTAGCGGTGCTGTATAACTCATTCCAAACTCAGCTTGGTTGGTGAGTAGGTGGGGGGAAGAACCTAGATTCTTGAAAGCAAGCCTGGAATTATATTATTCTTTCCATAAATAATGTACTAGTGAGGAAAAAGTGATCGGATGTGAAAATACATCTGGAAAACCACCTGTCATTCAGGAACACTCTTAATATTAGTTCATTTGTGTGTGTGCGTGCATGTGTGTCATTCAGGGAGATGTGTCTCCTTGAAAGCCTGATGCAGGGACATTACCCCACTCCCCATCCTCTGAAGCCCCCGCCCTCATGCTTAACATTAAGGCTCTAGCACTTTCTCAGCCCTCCCTTCCCTGCTGCCCCTTTCGCCACCTGCTCTTCCCTATCACTTTCAGGTCAGGGTTTATGAGATTGTGCTTTTTAGCCTGGAGCTGTTGACTAGCACCCAAATAGGTTCCTCTTTGCTGTGCATGGTGCTTCCAGTCCAGTAAGGGCTTATACAGGAGGGCAGGAAAAGCAGTTCCATGGTTCTGGGGCATACCTAGAAATACTGCAAATGCTCCAGAGGGTGGGGACCTCCTCTCTAGCCTCCCATACTTGTTCCATCCATTCCTGGTTCTCTATGGGTCTTAGGAAAATTTTCATTGAGCCTGATGGGCCATGGCTGCCCAGCCCCCCAGGTCTTACAGACAGGCACAAGTGGCTGCTGCTCCCAGGAGTGACTCATAATGTTTCTCAGAGGCTCAGGAAGGCCAAGATACCCTCACCAAGCTTCCACTGTCAAAATGACTACTCCAGGACCCTGGAAGGAAACTTGGAAAATTTGTGGATGCTCATATCAGTAAAGGGCACCAGGAGTGACCTGGAAGCATCTGTCAATTTGTATGTATTTTTGGGAAATCTCCATCATCCTCTTCAGTAAACCAGACACCCTTCCTGGATAGAGCAAATTGACTCAGGGTTTTCTATCAGCAGCAGCAACAATAATAAATCATAGTTGCTGTAATAATTATGACCATGGTGATTAACAACAATAATGACAATAGTCTTTATAATGGCAGCCGTAATAATAATAATAACAATAATAATTATTATTATTATATGGAAGAATAGACTATAAACCACCACAGTGTAGGAGAACATGAACTTTCAATGTGACAAGAAAGACAAAGACTTTAAGTAGTTTAAAATTACTTTCAAAATGTAAAAATGTTTCAATCTCCACAGACTGAAAACATGAGCCAGAGTAAAACTCCTCCTTGATAGGATGGTACAAGAAAATATCCTTATCTTGTAATCCCTATCAAAATAACATCAGCATTATTCACAGAGCTAGAAAAAACAATCCTAACATTTCTATGGAACCAGAAAAGACCCCGAGTAGCCAAAGCAATCTTGAAAACGAAAACCAAAGCGGGAAGCATCACAATCCCGGACTTCAAGCTGATTACAAAGCTGTAATCATCACGGCAGTATGGTACTGGCACAAAAACAGACACTCAGATCAATGGAACAGAATAGAAAACCCAGAAATGGACCCACGAATGTATGGCTAACTAATCTTTGACAAAGTAGGAAAGAATATCCAATGGAATAAATACAGTCTCTTCACCAAATGGTGCTGGGAAAACTGGACAGTGACATGCAGAAAAATGAACCTGGACCACTTTCTTATACCATACACAAAAATAAACTCAAAATGGATGAAAGACCTGAAAGTAAGATAGGAAGCCATCAATATCCTCGAGGATAAAGAAGGAAAAAACCTCTTTGACCTTGGCTGCAGCAACTTCTTACTCAACACATCTCCAGAGGCAAGGGAAACAAAACAAAAATGAACTATTGGGACCTCATCAAAACAAAAAAGCTTCTGCACAATGAAGAAACAATAAGCAAAGCTAAAAGGCAACCAATAGAATGGGAGAAGGTATTTGCAGGTGACATATCAGATAAAGGTTAGTATCCAAAAACTATAAAGAACTTATCAAACTCAACACCCAAAGAACAAATAATCCAGTGAAGAAATGGGCAAAAGACATGAATAGACACACTTCCAAAAAAGACATCCAGATGGCCAACTGACACATGAAAAAATGCTCAACATCACTCATCATCAGGGAAATACCACAATGAGATACCACCTCACACCTGTCAGAATGGCTAACATTAACAACTTAGGCAACAATAGATGTTGGCGAGGATGCAGAGAAAGAGGATCTCTTTTGCACTGCTGGTGAGAATGCAAACTGGGTCAGCCATTCTGGAAAACAGCATGGATGTTCCTCAAAAAATTAAACATAGAACTACCCCATGACCCAGCAATTGCACTACTAGATATTCATCCAAGGAATACAGGTGTGTTGTTTTGAAGGGGCACATGCTCCCCAATGTGTATAGCAGCGCTATTGACAAGAGCCAAAGTATGGAAAGAGCCCAAATGTCCATCAATGGATGAATGGATAAAGAAGAGGTGGTATATACACACAATGGAGTATTACTCGGCAGTCAAAAATGAAATCTTGCCATTTGCAACTACATGGATGAAACTAGAGGGTATTATGCTAAATGAAATAAGTCAGTCAGAGAAAGACAAATTTCATATGACTTCACTCATATGAAGAATTTAAGATACAAAACAGATGAGCATAATGGAAGGTAAGCAAAACTAATATAAAAACAGGGAGGGGGACAAAACATAAGAGACTCTTAAATGCAGAGAACAAACAGAGGGTTGCTGGAGGGGTTGTGAGAGGGGGGATGGGCTCAATGGGTAAGGGGCATTAAGGAATCTACTCCTGAAATCATTGTTGCACTATATGCTAACTAATTTGGATGTAAATTTTAAAAATTAATTAATTAATTAATTAATTAATTAAAAACAAAAGAAAAGTCTATCTTTCTTCACCGAGATGGAATATGTGGTGCTCAATTGGTTTAGCAGCCAGAGAGACTGATTCACGCTGAAAACACAAGCAAGCCCACAACCAGCAAAACACCTGTGACTCTCCCTCAAAATAATAAACCTACTACTAATTAAGCATATTGGACAAAGACATTCAGTTTGACATCGTTGTAAGAGGTACAGAAAGGATACAAACATGTTAGCTGAGCACTGAGCAAGCAGTGAAATAATTTGAGGTTCACTTTTGCATGGCAACAATCATGTTAAGGAATGAACTGTGTCTCAGACAGAGGACCCAGAAAGCATTTCAGCCTGTGATTCTTTTCATTATTTTTAGAAGATTATGTATCGTAACATTATCAATCTTAACAATTTTGGATTAAACAGTTCAGTGATATTACATTCGTACTGTTGTCCAACCATTACCACCATCGACCACCTGAACTCTTTTCATTTTGCTAAACTGGAACTCTACCCATTATATGCAAACTCTCCATTTCCCCCTCCCCCATCCCCTGGTGACCACCATTCTACCTTCTGTCTCTGTGAATATGATTATTCCAGGCACCTCGTATAAGTGTAATCACACAGTATCTGCCTTTTTGTGACTGCCTGATTACACATAGTTTAATGTCCTCCAGGTTTATGTGTGTTGCAACATGTGTCAGAATTTCCTTCCTTTCCTTTCTTTTAAGGCTGAATAATACTCCATTGTATGGATAGACCACATTTTGCTTATCAATTTATCTTTAGCCTATGATTTTAACTTACAAACATAATATGAATTGATGCTTCTAAAAAGTGTGGAGGTGTGTTAAATGAATGATGGCTGGCTCTAACTCTGTGTGTGGTGACAAATTTTTAGCTTGGATGAAATTTTTAGCTTGGATGAAATGGAGAGGGATCAGGAAAGAGAAGAAATATGAGATAAGTCCACCATCTCTACAGAAAGACATCACTTCGTACAAAAAAAAAAATCTCAAGCAGACAAACATTTTTCTAGAGGATCAGTCTGGCAAAGGAAGTCCTCCTCAGGGTTCTACTATCATATCATCACAGACGTGTCAATGCCTCTAGAGGGGGACATGCAAAATTTCAGGAGGCTCCCTGGAGGAACACACTTTAATTCATACAGTGGGGACATAGAAGTGAGTGTGTGAATTGTAGGTCTTCTGGAGAATCCTTTATAATCATCATCAAAAAGTCTGACCCATTTTATGAAAAGAGAGACTATAGGGGTGCTTGGGTGGTTCAGTCAGTTAAGTGTACAACTCTTGATTTTGGCTCAAGTCATTATCTCATGGTTTCTGAGATTAAGCCCCATGTTGGGCTCTGCGCTGACAGTGCAGAGCCTGCTTGGGATTCTCTTTCTTCTTTTCTCTCTCTGCCCCTCCCCCACTCATGCACACACACATTCTCTCTCTCTCTCTCTCTCTCTCTTTCTATCTCTCAAAATAAAGAAACAAACTTTAAAAAAAAAGAGAGACTATAAAATGTAGTATGGCATCAACAAAAATAATTCATGATAAAAAATTTACTGATAAAGAATTACAATAGTCATCATTAATAATATTAATTACACTGCTATTAATATGGGAAATACTGATAATTAAGCAAGTTGGGTGTAGCATCCCCTAAGTGAATGACAAAGTGACTGTACCAAGCTTTATGGGATGGATTGGGTTTAGAGCCCTAGGTCTGCACATGAAATCTGTTACATGAGGAAAAGGTGAACCACCAGAGGGGGAAAAAAGCCAGCCTGGAGGAGGGTCTGGGACAAATTGGAAAACTGCATGCAAATCCTATTGGGAGGGGAGAAGAGGGAGGGGGATCCTGAGTATGCTTGCAAAAGGATGGCCACCAGATTTCATGAGTTTGGTCCCCATTGAAGCAGACAGGACTGCATGCCCACACCGGCACAAAAAATCCCATTGTCAAATGGACACTCAAACTGTCATTACTATTTAAGCCCCCACTGCTCGGGACCCGTTCTGCATTTTCTCCACTCAGCACTTGGAGCTCCAGACTTCTCAGTTCACACCTTCAAGGTCACTTAAAAATATTTGCAGAGGATCAGACTGGACTGGGCTGTAGGAGGGTATCACCTACAGTGCCCCTATACCAACAGGGAGGACACAGCCTTCAGTGTGGTCCCTAGATTCCTATGGAAGATTTAGAAAACTTGTGGGGTGTGCAGGATGGCAGCTCCCAGTCTCCAAAGTGTCTTCGAGTACTGCACCAGTGTACCCTGGACTTAGATGACTTCCTGGACTCAGGCTGGGCAAGAAAGCCATTCTTATACCTCCATGTTTAGCTATGGTGGTTCCAGGGCTCCACATCACATACAGCAGCTTCCGTGGAGGTTCACATGAGCGGAGACACCATCTCCCATTTTTCTGAGAAGAAAGAGTGGTTGTGGGGCCCCGTTTGAACTAAAATAACATTGTGGCAGTTCAGTTGGTCAAGGACAACTTTCTGGGGCTTCTAGGCTGGCATTAGCAGTTGGTGGGCCATAGTAGGGATTTTAAATTTCAACGGATGAAGTGTGCCAAGGATACCGTTCCAGAAGCTTCCATGGTATCAAGGGTAAATCGCACTTCTAGAGGACAACTTGGAATATTTAAGGATGCTCCCCAGAAAAATAAATAAATCGTATGAGGTACAGCAGGAATTACCCGAACAGTTGGATGCTGAAAATGCCTATCATGATAGTACTTCTCTAAACAAGGTACCTGCTTCCAAGACGTTGAGTATGCACACTTGCTCCAAGGTCCTGATGCTGGTATTGAAACGATTCTGCCATTTCACGGGCAGCAAACTGGCTAAGGAAGTGCAATATCCTGAGTGCCTTGACATGCGACGATACGTGTCTGGGCAGAACGGGGGGTCGCTGACTTATGTGCTCTATGCCGTGCTGGTGCACGCGGGCTGGAATTGTCACAGCGGACATTACTTCTGTTACATCAAAGCTGGGAACGGCCAGTGGTACAAAATGGATGATGCGAAGGTAACCGCCAGTGATGCGACGTCTGCCCTGAGCCAACATGCCTATGTCCTCTTTTACATCCAGAAGAGCGAATTGGAAAGAGACCGTGGGAGTGAGCCAGGTGCTGGGGAATCCACATCCCTCCAGGCTGACCACGCAGGCACGGCTGCGGCCCAAGGGGGGCCTGAAACCGACCCCAACATCGAGGTGCCACAATTGGAGGATCACGTGGAAGAGACACCACCGCCAGCAATCACGTTAGACCAGTGGAGATTCCTCCAAGAAAGCCACCGTCCCAAGTCTGGATTCAACCTCAGGAAATTAGAATTTGCCCTTCCCCCCGACGCAGTCCTGATTCACCAGTCCAAATACAGAGATGAGATGGGAAAGGATCACCGTGAACCAAACATCTACCGGCTCAACAGTTCAGCCAGGGACGTCCCACCTCAGAGGGCAACGGCCATTAACCAAGTCCCTTGTCTCCCCGGCAGAGCCAGAGCTACCAAGAGGAAGAACAAGAAGGGACAGAGGTCTCAGGAAGCAGTGCAGGGATCCCACTACAGGCTTTGAGATACATGCCTGCCCACGTGCACACTCACCCGCCCTCACGCACTACTCACTCACTCACAGTCCCTTGTAGGCCATATTTTGTGTGTTGTAGGTGGGTGTGATCCGGACATGTGGAGGGACCATGAATCTGGCTGGATTCATGGGGTATGGCGTTCCAGTGGAGCTGGAGAATCCTGAGCTTTAAGGCTGGCTGTCTGTAATGAGGCTATTGGAGAGGTGTGGATTATGCAGGGGACTCGGAAGGTTTCTCCCCTCCATCAGCACCGAGGATCATCGGGCACTCTCAGAGCCTGAAAGGGTCAGAGGAAGTGGCCAATGAGGCATGAAGGTGGAAAGAAGGCAGAGCACCGGGGGTCCCTGTGAAAATGCCTGGGACTCACGGTCCCATCATCCCATTCCCTACTCTCTGTGTATTGGTAACGTACATGTGCCCAAACATGTGCGTGTGGGGACTCTCGGTGATATCCACACATGCACCGGCAGGGGAAGGAGTTTGAAACAATCTCAGTGCTTCCACACGGAGAAGTGGCAAATGACCAGGAAACTGGAAGAACTCTAGCTCTACGTGGGAGCAGACAGCCTTTTCAGGAATGTTTTGTGTCAGAAGGAGAGGAGCAGAAGGAAACACGAATTCATAACTGTGCAAAGTGTTTCCTTGTATACATAATATATTGTGTAAAGTCTCCACATGTTCATGTGAACATTGGCCAATTGCCTGGAAATGGCAAAGAGCAAATAAATGCTTATTTCTCAGGAGACGGGTGGGTGGAGCCTTCCTGGCCCATGTTCATTAGATTCGGTTCCCTTAACAATCCCCCTCCCATGAGGCAGCAGAGCAAACGGGGGAAAGGAACCTTCTTCCACCTCTTATTGCTGAGCCACCAAGCAGCTCTACCTTGTTCCGCAGCGTTGACCACCATCCCCCCATTGGACAATCTCCTCCACAAGGGAGGAGGCTCAGGCATTTCTGGTCAGTTGCATTGCAATCTTGGTCCTCGGTTGTACACCTCAGAAAAACAGTCTCAAGTGGACACCGAGGCAACAATGTGGTATTTCAGGTCAGGGTATGGATGGATGCTCTAAGTCACAACTGTATTTCTCAGGAGCGAGAGACTCACTAAATACAATGTTGAGGGGCGCCTGGGTGGCGCAGTCGGTTAAGCGTCCGACTTCAGCCAGGTCACGATCTCGCGGTCCGTGAGTTCGAGCCCCGCGTCAGGCTCTGGGCTGATGGCTCGGAGCCTGGAGCCTGTTTCCGATTCTGTGTCTCCCTCTCTCTCTGCCCCTCCCCCGTTCATACTCTGTCTCTCTCTGTCCCAAAAATAAATAAAAAATGTTGAAAAAAAAAATTTAAAAAATAAATACATTGTTGAATGGGAATTAGTGCATGATCCTTCAATTCCCCCTGGGAGAGGGGGGCCATATAGGAGATCTCTGGTCGTTTGCGAAAGGCACTGACAGGGTAAAGCCTGTTGTTGCTGCTGCTGCTGCTGCTGCTGTTGTTGTTGTTGTTGTTGTTTCCAGTCTGCATTAAACATACACACCACACTTAGTGGGAACTAATGTCAGTATTTGAATTTTGTACAGGAAACCATATTGAATTCTGGATGTTCAAATATCAGAGCCGATAGAGGAAAAATACTTTTTCTTAATCCACTTTTAAAATTTATTGGTCTGTTGTTTTCATGTTTTAAACATGAAATAAAACGTTTAAATAAACAGAGAGACACACACACACAAACAGAGACAGAGTGTGAGCATGGGAGGGGCAGAGAGAGAGAGAGAAACACAGAATCCAAAGCAGCTCCAGGCTCTGAGCTGTCAGCACAGAGCCCAACGTGGAGCTCAACCCCACGAACCATGAGATCCTGACCTGAGCTGAGGTTGGACACTCAACCGACCGAGGCACCCAGTCCCCCCTCCATTTTCCAAATTCAAATCAAATTTAGTTAACATTGAGTGCAGTCTTGGTTTCAGGGGTGGAATTTAGGGCTTCGTCGCTTACATGAAACACCCACTGCCAACCCCCACAGGGGCCCTCCATAACGCCAGATGCAAATGGAGCCCACCCACTCTTACCCTCTAGCAACCCTCACTTTCTTCTCTACACTTCAGGGTTCTCCTGGGGCACGTGGGTGTCTCAGCCGGTGTGGACTCTGATTCCGTCAGCTCATGACCTCAGGGTTTGAGACTTCAAGCCCCGTGTCCGGCGCTGTGATGACAGCTCAGAGCCTGGAGCCTGCTCTGGATTCTGTTGCACGCCTCCCTCTGACACTCCCCTCGTCATGCTCTGTATCTCTGTCTCTGTCTCTGTCTCTGTCTCTCTCTCTAAGATAAAGAGAAAACAAAATTTTTTGAAGAGTCTCCTATGGCTTGCCCCCCGCTGTGATTTTATCTTATTTTATTTTTTCTTCGCTTGCCCTATGTTCTTCTATTTTGTTTTTTATTCCACAGATGAGTGATAGCATGGCACTTTCTCAGTCAAAGAGTTCAACAGGGCTAGCTGGATGTTCGATCTCAAAAGACATGCACACGTGAAATCTATCTTTCCTGTGGATTTGATTCTAAAGTGGGCAGAATCGTGGGTAAAATGCAAACAGTGTATGTGCAACTGAGCCACGAAGGGAAAAGCCACAGAAAATAACCATGCTAGGTCATCCTGTAGAAATTTTGGGATCCAACTTTCTCTTCCTGGATTAAAACCTGTATATCACACGCACACACACACACACACACACACACGGACAATATTTGATCTGGATCTCAAGACGGCCTCCATAAGCATCCAGTCAGCTCCCCAGATGACTAGGACCAGCTCTTCCTGGGTGGCCGTGTGTCACGTGTTTCACCCACACATGATGAAGTCCACACCCCTGGCTCTGTAATCCGTGGGGGAGGTCACAAGAGGGAGTCTTGCACACTGCTCTGTGTCCAGCAGGGGGCGCCGCTGGCCAGCACGGGCATTGCCTAGACTTCCAGGAGGACCTGGCATTGGGCACTTGCTCAGGCTGGCAGGTCGGAGTCTCCATGCCTTGCACTGCAGCCTGAGCATTTCGTGGGGGCATAAAGGCGACCATGAACATTTACAGAAGGTCTGGTGGGTCTAGGATTCCCTCCTTGTGACTTCACTTTGGCCGTGCTGGACCCTGGACTCTGAGCTAAAATAGACAACCTTGAGCTGCTCGGGCCACTGGTGACGATATATTTTCCAGGCATTCCAGGAACTTTTCTTTCAAAATATAAATCCAGTGAAGTCAAGACATTCAATTTTAAAAACTGTTGACAATTAGCAAAGAAGATTGCATATGGAAAACCAGGAGGTGGCCTCACGTGCGGTGATGTGGGAGCAATCATGGCAATAGGAACAGCGTTATTTGGTCTCGCCAAATCCAGCCAGCCTCATCTGGATTTCTCACGGAAAGCTTAATTCAGAGAAGTCACCCTGCAATTCCTAAGGGTATTGGTGACGATACAGAAAAGGCAGTGTGGGGGGAGGGGCCAAGATGGCAGAAGAGCATGGAAGGTTTCTTTGCGTCTTGCATCCATAACATGCAGCCACATCAACACAAAACCATCCTGCACGCCTCGAAAACTGATCTGAGGATTCACGCAACAGGTTGCCCAACCTGAACCACAGAACTCAGTGGGGACGAGGCGCAGAGAGGTGAACTGGGGAAGAGAGAAGCCACAGAGGGCAGGGAGCTGTTTTTGCCTGCAGAGAGAGGACGGAGACAGGGGCAGAATATGGGGAAAGCAATCCCCTCGCCCTCCCCTCTCCCCGCCAAAAGCAGCTGGGGAGAAAGTGGAAATGTGGAAAGAGCCACAGGCACTGAACCAAAAAGGGAGGAAGGAGAAAGGAGCGGGTTTAAATTCCATGAAGACTGTACAAACAGGGGGAGGGCAGAGTGCGAAACTCCGCTTCTGATACCTGGCGGTGCTCTGGTCGGAAGGGCGAATCCCGAGAGCAGAGTGAAGACTGGGGGGTGGAGGAGGGGTGTCTCGAACCACGCGGAGAAAGGCGGTTCCCCTGCTGCGAGGACACGAGGTAGAGTCTGTGTGGCCACCCCAGCCGACCCCAGAGGTCCCAGCAGACCCCGGAGAACAGCCACATTCGCTGGTGCTGGAACAAGGTCGTTAAGGGGGAAGCCCGCTACCAGAAGTGTGTGGTGATTTTCCATAGTCCTCGAAACGCTGCTGCTACACCATCGCGTGAACGTTTTCGGGCGCAGGCTGGCATCCAGCCGCAGTCTCTGGGCATCGGCAGCGGCACGGTGTTGCCGATGTTCCTGGGTGCGGCCGGCACCCGGCCAGTGCTCGCTGAGACCCTGACGCAGAGGATCTGAGCAGGTCTCAGCCGCGGGCCCTCAGAAGGGAGGGGTCGGGAAACACAGCCGCCTGGGAGGTAAATCCCACGAGGAAGGTGCCGCCTGGCAACGTGACGGCTGGGCCACGGACAGTGTAAAAGCGGCCAGTGGACAGAAGCCGGAGAGAAAGGACGGGGGTAGGATTGCTGGTCGCAGACAGCCGAGTTCAGATACTACAGACTGGGCACCTGAGTGACGCCAAGGGCTCCGCTCCCGCGCATGCGCATCTGCACCTCCAAGCGCCCCAGCAATCCGCACTTGTAGGCTAGCTGCGCCATCTAGTGGAGAACAGAGCCGTGACACTTAGCACCGCCCAACTGGGCCAACCTGGCTCTTCAGGAACCCAAGTCTCTCCGCCTTCTGAGTGTATGGACTACAAAGTGCTTCATCCTTTGACTTCTAGGGGACAACAATGTAACTTCAATCGTATTTCAGTCTGTTCGCTGGTCCATCTCTTTTCTTGTCTTTTTCATTTCTTTTCTTTTTCAGGAAGACAGAAAGAGAAAAAACATGTGGTTATTTTCCAGGGTTTAAAATAATTTCCTTGAGTTTTTTTTTCGACTATATTCGTTTAATTTTTTGTAAATGTGTCAAATTCTATTTGAATTCCATCATTTCAGTTTATCCTATTTCACTGTGTTCTTTTTTCCAAATTTTCAAACGGTTTCCTTTTTTTATGTTCTTTCCCCTTTTCCTCTAATCTATCAAGCCCATTTCAACAACCAGACCACAACTCACCTAGGATCTAGCATCATTTGTGTGATTTGTGTGTGTGTGTGTGTGTGTTGTTTCTTATTTTTTAATTTTGCATTCTTTTATCTTCTTCATTCCTTTCCTTCCATCAAAATGACGAAGAAACGGAATTCACCCCAATAGAAAGAGCAGGAAGAAAGGACAGCCAGGCCCTTAACCAACACAGATACAAACAAGCAAGATGTTTGCACCAGAATTTAGAATCACGATAATAAGAATACCAGCTGGGGTCGAAAGTAGATGAGAATGCCTTTCTGTGGGGATAAAAGAAGTAAGCGCTAGCCAGGATGAAATAAACAATGCTACAAGCGAGCTGCCATCTGGAACAGATGCCACAGCGGCAAGGATGATAAGGCTGAGCAGGAAACCAGCGATAGAGGGGACGAAGCAATGGAGAATAACGAAGCAGAAGGAAAGAGGGAGACTAAAGCAAAAGAGCAGGATTTCAGAATTCGGGAACTCAGCGACTCATTGAAAAGGAATAACATCACAATCATAGGGGTCCCAGAAGACGAGGAGAGAGAAAAGGGGGTAGAAGGGTTATGTGAGCACATCACAGCAGAAAACTTTCCTAACCTGGGAAAGACACACAAAATCCAGGAAGCACGGAAGACTCCCATTAGATTTGACAACGTCCAACCATCAACAAGGCAGAGCCTAGTGGAGTTCACAAAATACTCAGGCAAGGAAAGAATCATGAAAGCAGCAAGGGAAACAAAAGTCCTTCCCCTACAAGGGACGACTGACCACATTTGCAGCAGACCTATCCACAGAAACCTGGCAGCCCAGAAATGAGTGGCAGGCTATATTCATTGCACCGAATCCTAAAAGTATGCGGCCAAAACTTATTTGTCCAGCAAAGCTGTCATTCCAAATAGAAGTAGAGATGGAAAGTTTCCCAAGCAAAAATTAAAGGAGTTCCTGACCACTCAACCAGCCCTGCAAGACATTTGAAGGCGGACTCTCCCAGGGGACAAAAGACATAAAAGAAAAAAACAGACCACAGGCAGAAAACACTGGCAAGGATCAGCGAACACCACCAGCAACTCCAACTCTACAAGCAACACAATGGCAATAACTTCATACCTTTCAGTACTCACTCCAAACGTCAATGGACTCAATGCTCCAATCAAAACACATAGGGTAACAGAATGGGTGAGAAAAGAAGATCATCCATATGCTGCTTACAAGGGACCCACTTGAGACCTAAAGACGCCTTCAGATTGAAAGCAAGGGGATGGAAAACCATCTCTCATGCTCATGGTTGGCAAAAGAAAGCAGGAGGAGCCATACTTATATCGGGCAATCTAGACTTTAAAATAAAGACTCTAACGAGACACGTAGAAGGGCGTTATATCATAATTATTGGGGCTGTGCTCCAAGAAGGCCTCACGATTGTAAACATTTATGCACCAAATGTGGTGCGCCCAAATAGATACATCCATGCATCACACACATAAAGAAACTCATTGAGAATGATACCATCCTAGGAGGGAACCTCAACACCCCACTTACAGCAATGGACAGCTCACCTAAACCTACAATCAACAAGGAAGCAATGGTTCTGAATGACACCATTCAGACCAGATGGACTTGACAGATATAGTCAGAACATTTCATCCTAAAGCAGGCAAATATACATTCTTCTCCAGTGCACACGGAACATTCTCCACAATAGATCACATACTGGGACACAAATCAGCCCTCAACAAGGACAAAAAGATCGACACCATATCGTGCATATTCTCAGACCACAATGCTATGAAACTCGAAATCACGACAAGAAACAATGTGGAAATGTAACAAATACTTGGAGACTAAAGAACACCCTACTTAAGAGTGAATGGGCTAACCAAGATGTTAAAGAGGAAATTAAACAGTCCATGGAAGCCAAGGAGAACGGTAACACCACAGGCCAAAACCTCTGGGACGCAGCAAAGGGGGTCATTCGAGGGAAGTATATAGCAATCCAGGCCTTCCGAAAGAAAGAAGAAACGGCTCAGAGACACAACCTAACCGTTCACCTTAAAGTGTTGGAAAAAGAACAGCAAAGAAAACCCCAAACCAGCAGAGACAGGATATAATGCAGATTAGAGCAGAAATCAATGCTACGGAAACCAAAAAAAAAAAAACAAAACACAAAAACAAACACAAGTACAAAAAGAAAAAAAAAAAACCAACAACACTAGAACGGATCAGTGAAACCAGAGCTGATTCGTTGAAAGAATTCACAAAATGGATAAATCCCTAGCCAGTCTGCTCAAAAAGAAAAAGGAAAGGACCCAAATAAAGGCAATCAAGAATGAAAGAGGAGAGATCACAACCAACACAGCAGAAATGCAAACAATACTACGAGAACATTGTGAGCAATTATACACCAATAAAATGGGCAATCTGGGAGAAATGGACAAATCCCAAGAAACATATAAACTACCAACACTGAAACAGGAAGAAAGAAACTTTGAACAGACCAAAAGAAGTAAAGAAAATGAATTAGTAATCAAAAATCTCCCCCTCCCCCCACCCCCACGAAAAGAAAAATACAGAGTCCAGGCCCAGACGGCTTTCCAGGGGAATTCTCCCAAACATTTAGAGAAGAGTTCACATCTATTCTCTTGAAGCTGCTCCAAAAGAGAGACACGGAAGGAAAACTTCCGAGCTCTTTCTACGAAGCCAGTATTTCCTTGATTCCAAACCCAGACAGAGACCCCACGACAAAGGAGAACGATGGACCCATTTCCCTGATGAACATGGATGCAAAACTGCTCAACAAGTTGTCAGCCGATCGGATCCAACAATAATATATCCAAAAAATGATTCGCCACGACCAGGTGGGATCTATACCTGGGATGCAGATCTGGTTCGATATGCACAAAACAATCAATGTGATTCATCACACACATCTAAGAAAAGAAAGGACAAGAACCACACGATCCTCTCAATCGATGTGGAGAAACCATGGGACAACATACAACATCCTATCTTGATACAAACCCTCAAGAAAGTAGGGCTAGAAGGATCATATAAGTCATATACGAAAGACCCAACGCGAATATCATCCCCCATGGGGAAAACCCGAGAGCTTTCCCCCTAAGGACAGGGACAAGACAGGGAGGTCCACTCTTGCCACTGTTACTCACCATCGCATTGGAAGCCTTAGCCTCAGCCATCAGACAACACAAAGAACTCAATGGCCTCCAAATTGGCCGGGAGAGGTCAAACGTTCCCTCTTGGCGGACGACATGATAGTCTATATGGAAAACCCAAAAGATTCCACCACAAACTGCTAGAACTGATCCATGAATTCAGCAAAGGTGCAGGATGTGAAATCAATGCACAGAAACGGGCTGCATTCCGATACACCAATGATGAAGCAACAGGAAGAAAAATCAAGCATCGGTCCCATTGACAATTGCACCCAGAATCATACAATACCTAGGAATAAATCTAACCAAAGAGATGAAAAACCTATACACTGAAAACTACATGAAATTTTAGAAGACAGAAAACATAATGGAAAAAGATTCCACGCTCCTGGTTGGGAGGAACAAATATGGGTAAAATGTCAGTACCACCCAAAGCAATCTACATACTCAAAGCAACACCTATCCAAAGAACACCAGCACTCCTCGCAGAGCTGGAACAGACAATACTAGAATTTGGATGGGCCCAGAAAAGACCCTGAAGAGCCAAAGCACTGTTGAAAAAGAAAGGAAAGCTGGATGCATCACAATCGCAGACCTCAAGCTGTAATTACACAGCTGTCATCATCAAGACAGTATGGTACTGGCACAAAAACGGACACTCAGCTCAAGAGAACAGAAACGGACCCACAAATGGATGGCCAACTATCCCTTGACAAAGCAGGAAAGAATATCCAATGGAATAAAGACAGTCTCTTCAACAAGTGGTGCTGGGAAAACTGGACAGCGACATGCAGAAAAAGGAGCCCGCACCACTTTCTGACACCGTACACATAAAGAAACTCAAAAGGGAGGAACGTCCTAAGTGTAAGACAGGAAGCCATCAAAACCCTCGAGGAGAAAGCAGGGAAAAGCCTCTGTGATCTGGGCCACAGCAACTTCTTACTCAACACGTCTCCGGAGGCAAGGGAAACAAAAGGAAAAACGACCTATTGAGAACTCATCCAAAGAAAACTCTCCTGCACCGTGAAGGAAACAGATCAGCTACACCAACAAACCAGCTCAATCATCAATGGTAGAAGATATTTGCGAACGACACATCAGAGAAAGGCTCAGTATACAAATCGATAAAGAACTGATCACACTCAACAGCCAAAAACCAACGAATCCAGCGAAGAAATGGGCAAAAGTCATGAATAGACACTGCTCCAGGAAGACATCCAGATGGTCAACTGACACATGAAAAAATGCTCAACCTCACTCATCATCAGGGAAATCCATAGCAAGATCACAATGAGCTACCACTTCACACGTGTCATAATGGCTAACATTAACAAGTCAGGCAACAACCGATGTTGGCCAGGGTGCGGAGCAACAGGATCTCTTTTGCACTGCTGGCGGGAATGCAAACTGGCGCCGCCACTCTGGAAAACAGCATGGAGGTTCCTCAAACAACTGAAAGCACAGCGACCCTAGGAGCCAGCAATTGCACGACTAGGTATTTATCCAAGGGATATGGGTGTGCTGTTTCCAAGGGGCACCTGCACCCAAACGCCCCCAAAAGCTTCTAGCAGTACCATCAACAATAGCCAAAGTATGGAAAGAGCCCGAATGTCCATAGATGCATGGAATGGAAAAAGAAGAGGTGGCACATATATACGCAATGGAACATTACGAGGCGATCGAAAGGAAAAACAGGGTGCCATTCGCAACGATGTGGCTAGAAGGAGAGGGTATTCTCCTCAGCGAAATGAGTCAGAGAAAGAAAACTATCACATGACTTCACTCATATGAAGGCTCCAAGGTGCAAAACAGATGAGCATCAGGGAAGGGAAGGAAAAATAATATAAAAACAGGGAGGGGTACAAAACCAAGCAGGGAGGGGGCCAACGGATATTTGAAGAACAGCGAAAGGTGTGCTTGTGCCCTGGCCTCGCCCGCCCCCTCCCCCGCCCCCACTATCTGGGGGCTTCTCCCTGGGGAGTGGTCCTGAGAGTGTCCGGCGCCAGGCTGGCCCCGTGGAGCCACGGCCTGGAAGCGAGGCCAAGCCAACGGAGGTTTGAGAGCATTGGGAAAGGGTGTGGGCATGGGTGTGGCAGGGGTAAGGATGCTGCGTGTAAGGGTGGGGCCGGGGTATGGTGCCATGGAGTGAGGAGGCCAGGCAGAGGCTGAAGGAAGCGGTGGGCGGGGCTGGAGGGCACCAGGTTGGGGGAGGGCCATGCCTTGAGGGCAGTGGACAGAGGCCACAGGAGCAGCCTCCCGGAGAAGATAGGAAAGGCCAAAGGAAAAGCGCGCACGACGCCCAATACACGCCAATGTTCAAGGAGGGAAACCATCCAGGGTGCCCACGGCACTGCCGACGCAGGCCCTCCGCCTCGGCCAGTGGGGCCGCTAGCTTTTGCACTGCTGTGGGAGAAAGGTGCTCGCTTGCACGACACTCAGGAATGCCCCGCCGATGGGGTTGCACCTTGTCCCTTGGGTCTGGCCCTTCGGGATCCCAAAGACATCTCCCTGACACAGTGTCCGTGGCTGAGGCCAGCCAGGCCAGGCCAGGAGAAATGGTGGCAATCACACCAACATCCCCCAATGGGAGCAAAAGCGAAACAGAACGTCCGAGTTGATGGGCAACAACAAAGAGCCCCAAACGAGGGGCGTCGGACACAGGGAGCCCCCCCGCGTCAACACAGGGACTTGTCAGGAACAGCGACTTGGGTCACGAGACCAAGCGCCAAGGCAGCTAGTTCCCAGGGGACACGGGACATAGGATCCCATTCCTCCGAAGGTCCCAGCAAGCGCAGTCACCGCCCTAGAGACAGAAAGGGGAACGGGGAGGGCAGGGCAGGGTGTGGAGTGAAGGGACACTGCAAATAGCTCATGGACACACCGCTCCCCGTTGGGAAAGGGAGAAGCTTGGACACGGAGGACGCCGAAGGGGCCCCCAACCACAGGAACGTACGTGAGGCCAGGGGCCCCGCAAGCTTCCCTGGAGGCCCACGAGAAACACCAGTTTACGAATGAAACAGGCATGCACACACGAGTCTCTTTTTCCAAGGGTGAAGATGTGTTCTGAAACGTCTATCTCCACATGCATGCATACCAGTTACAACGGCAAGAAATCGCTAAACCTCCAGGATTCGTTCCTAGTGTGGAGACGTGAGGAGCACCAAGGTGATGGGCCGCATGGGATTAAAGTGCCCGAGAGGTCACGTGACCTTGGGCGGGTCTAAGCGTCCGGGTAGGAAGGAAGTGTCCCTCACTGACCGTCCCTCGGGCACGCCGGACGCTGAGTCTCCGCCACGGCAGTCCGCCTGCCACCCGCCGCTCTGGACGTCTCCTGACACACAGGAGGAGCACGTTGGCGTTTCAGGTGGGTTGGGACGATCTGGGGCTCACACGAGCTGGCACAGAAGTGGGACAGGGAGCAAATGGAGGTTGTGATGCGCCTCGACTCACCAGGTGAAGGACGCTTTAGTGTTGAAGACGCTTGTGAGAACAGAGACTGAGGAAAGGCGTGGCTCTCGGTGTTCCTGAGCACATGAGGTTCTGCTTCCAAAGGAACTGAACCCCAGAGTCGGACTGGTGTGAGGGCGTGCGGGAGCAGTGACAGCATCCTGCTCCATGTCGCCGTGGGGCCTGAGAGCCTAAGGAACTTTCTTGTTCACCCGAATTTCACGGCAAATACTCATTTGCCACGGCTGACACGTGAGTTCAGCGTGGGGCCCCGTAAAGGCCACATGAAAGAAAAGGGTTCAGGCCCTGCGTGGGGAAGCTTCCAGTCGAGTCGAGCAGAAACGAAACGTTTTCATTGACTTTGTCTTTGAGGGTGGTTTCTCTGGAGGTCAAGTAGGAGAGGCACATTCTGGAGAGGCAAGCATCCTTCTCGGTGCACATGCAACCCTGGGTGCCACAGGGAGTATCGCCGTAGCGTGGATTGCGGTGTCCGTGGGGGCCAGGACTTTGTGTGTGGTTTTCCTTCCGGAGGGCCCTGGGAGAGACTTCCCGAAAGTCTCTCCGGTGAGTCACGCAAGACCACCTCCACGGCCTTGCCTGAGGGTGCCGTCCTGCGGGTGGGTCCACGGGAGAGCGTGTAGAACATGCAGGAGGGAGAGGTCCCACCTCCCAGGTGAGGACCGTGTCTGACCTGGTGGGCATGATGCCCCCTCGTGCCCGCTGGGGGAGGAAGGTTCATGAAGGAGTCGTTGTGTCTGTGGGAATGACTCTCCTTTTCCCATTGACTCAGGAAGTCCAGAAACCCATCTTCAAGCAAGGCTGACTTGACCCATCAAGGAGGTGGGGCAGATGGCGGGTGGGCACACCCAGCACGCACCTTCCAGACCCTTGAAAGCCCCAAACGGGAAGAGGCAACGGGGAGCAGCCATGGCGCCCAGGGTTCCCAGGCTAGAGGACGAGGATCCTCGGGTAAGTGGAGCCCTGGAGGCGTGGTGAACCAGTGGGCGGGTTGGAGGGGCTGGGTCGGGTGGGGGTGGGGGAGCCATGCCTCTGAAGCCGGGGATCGCACATGACGAGGGAATGAAGGCTCTGTGTCCGGAAGTCGGTCGTCCTTTCCTAGCCCACGGTGGCCTGCGTTGGCATCTCAGCAGCCTGCCCGTTGGGATAAGCTCCCTCGGCCGTAGGATCACGTCCAGCCTGGTGTTTGTCCCCATCGTGGCGTGGGGCTCATTCTACGCGGCCTGAGACCTGCAATCCCAACTCCCGGTCCGTCCCTCACAGAGGCTTGGGTAGAATCCTAGGAACTTCCATCTCCTGGCACCTCCCGAGCCGTCCACGATGTGCCCTGTCCCACACCAGTCCTCCGCTCCCCGAGTGTGTCCTTGTCATGTCCTTTGCAGTTGGACTGTGATTGGTGCTGATTCACTGAGCCCCCCCCGCTTGGTCCGCAGCTCAAGTGTAAGGACTGCGGAGCCTTTGGGCACAACGCATCCAGCACCAGGTGCCCCATGAAGCGCTGGGACGGGTGCCTGGCCCCCCAGGCCTTTGTCCCCAGGAAGCCGAAGGAGAATGTGGAACCACGCCAGCAGCAGGACCAGCACAAGCCCGGGCCCTTCAACCGGGCTGCGAGGGACATGGAAGAGGGACAAAGGTGAGGATGCGGCCGGCTCCGGCCTGCCCGTGGGCTGGCAGCTCAGGTCGCTGAGTCTCTGTACCCGGACACTGGGTGCTGTGTCGTCTTCACACACACACAGGGGTGCGGGAGGCAGAGAAAGGAGCTCCCCGCCCCCCCAGGGGACCTCACGAGCCTATTGTGCTGCTCTGGGGGACTCCCTGAGGCTGTGTGTCGTGGGGTAGGGAGACAGGGGGAGGCGGCAAATGACAGGCAGTGGCGCACACGGCTCTCGACACAAGGACGTCTTGGGCCAACCTGGACGGCTCGCTGGAGTGGGAGCCAGGGGGGCGGATGAAGAAAGGAGATCTTGCCCAAGCCCCATCACTCGCTCCCCAGGTGAACACACGAAATGCCGCTCCTTCACCTTCCCGTTCTTGGTCGTGCAGGCGAGAAGCCCAGCAGAGGAAGGCGCTGCTGCAGAGATTCCCCAGGATAGCCCCTGGAAGGCAGCAGCGAGCCTGGAGGGACTCCACAGAATCCTGTGACTATGTGAGGGTGAGTGTCCCCCGTCCCTGCTCTCGTTCTCTCCTGGGGACGGGGATGTGACGGGCTTGCCGGCCCTCCTGGCTGAGGAAGGGGGTCCACCCCGATTCTCAACATTGGGATTTCCGTGCGGGTCCTTTCCAGCCACGTTTGCCGGGTGTCCATGATCCGGCAGGATTCCTTGCATGTGTGCTAACCGGGTGCCGGCTGGGCGTGCCAACATAATTTCGGGACGCTGTGCCCACACCTAGGCCTCTTGGGAGGCACAGGCATCTTTCCCTGGTGACACACAGACCCGCCCCATTGGCCATCCAAACTCAGTAGCCCCCACCGCGAACCTCCACCTGCAGGACGCCTGTACTTTCCCTAGAAGCCTGAATGGACGTGCTTGTCCACTTCGGGAGGCAGGCACGATGCACAACCTTTCTGGTCCGTCGCTCCCATGGAATCAAAGCATCAAGGGGCTACTGCCCAGTGTTTCTTCCCGATCGACGCTGAGCTGGAGGCCCTTGTCCTCTGTCAGTACAATCCTTTCCCGTCTCTCCCGGTTGTTTGCGTTTCTGTCGGTTTCTTTGCTGTGCTTGTCGTGCATGTGTCCTTGGTGGGGAGGAAGGACCAATGGCCGTTGTCTGTGTGTTGTGTGTTCCCACAGCATCTGCACAGGCCGATGCCCGTGTACACCACCAAGAGGGTGTCCGTGCTGGAGCCGCCCGTCCCGGCTGAGCCTCCTAGCGGGACGCCTGACACGACACAGCTGTCCCCGTCGGCTGCTCCTCTCGGGAGACCTGCGGCGAGCACCTTCCCGCCTGCTGGCCGACAGGATGCCCAGCAAGTGGGGACCCCTGCCCCGCCTGCCCCGCCTGCCCCGGCACACCAACGCTCTGCCCGGGATCCAGGCCTCGGTGTCCAGCTGAGACAACACCGGCCCCGATGTGCCTCCCTCGAAGCTTCCAGGGCCGTCTCCAAGGCGCGTGGCATTGGCCACGCCCAGGCACCAGCCAAGCGTCCTGAGGGGAGCCCTGATCCTCCTCCAACCCGTTTGGCTCCGAGTCCCCAGCCCCACATCCAGACACCAGGCAAGAGATGGGCCCCGCTCCCTGACGACACGTGCCAGAACCCCCGAAAGAAACCACGTTGCAGCCCCTTCCAGCCACCCCACAAGAGCACAGGGAGCACCCATGTGGGGCTGCGCCAGAGTCTGTGTCGTCCAGCAAGGAGAAGTGCATGTGGTCCCACGGGGGCAGCCCAACTGACCAGGAAGACACCTGCCTCGGTGCAAAGCAGGGGCCTCCAGCCTCCACGCCCCCAACCTCACCTGGACACTCTCCAGGCGTGCACCTGGCCTCCGTGTCCGCCCTGTCCGCAGGCACCCGGCCAGCCCCTGCGAATGGTCTTCAGCCGCCTGGACAAAGGCGGCTGGAGCTCCAGGTTCATAGCAGCTCCCTGTCTGCCACCTCCCGAGAGGCCAGTCCCCCCTGGCCAGGGCCCGCCCATCACACACCAGTCTGAGGGAGGCTGTCTGCCTGTCTCCCTGAGCATCCTCCACGATGACCTGCAGCTTTCCTCGTCCTCGGAGGAGAGCGACCGGGAGTGAGACACCTCATGTCCTCGGACACTCGTCCTCTGGCCCTTGTGACCCCGAGCAGGTGACTGCGGAGCGGAGGCCAAGGCAGGGCCGTGACTTTTTTTTGCTAAAGCAGCAATTCCCCCAAAGACCTGCAAGGACAAAAACTTGCGTCCACACTGTGTTTGGTGTCCTGCTTGGGGCGGGGAGTGGGTTGAGTGCCCACGTGCAGACGCTCGTGGCGCACTTTTCCTTTATGCATCTACACCTTCTGGTTCACCTGCTCCGTCTCAAACAACAAGGTCTCGTTTCTCGCGTTTCAATAGATTCTATGAGAAATTCAGCGCCAGGAGAGCAAGAGGTCGTCCACTCGAATGTAAAGTTAAGGATCTACGAAATGACTGTGTATTGGGTTTGCGAATGTCTGAATTTGGGGACACCGGAGGAATGATTCCAGTCTGGGCTGGGCAAGTGGAGGCAATCTTTGGTTTAGAATAGTTCACTGATATCGTTTTTCTGCAGATCATATCGGGGACTATTTTACATGCTGTCTGCATTTTTGTTTTTCCCTGGTAGTGCAACGTTGTGTGTAGTGTTACCACAACTAATAAAATTTGCTCAGAGACGACCGAATGTGCATGGTTTTCTTTTTTGTGTGTACACTGTAGTTTCCCGTCACGTCGAGTAGAATCCTGCATTTGTTCCCAAGTGCACTTGGGACTTGGATCCTCACCTAGTGGAGAACAACTAAGTATTCAGAAGCAGCAAAGAAACACGGGTTAACCTCTCTTCTCCTTTCAAGATAAAGTCTCTCCAAGTGTCCTGGGAACAAGACAATGCTAGAGGTGAATTTGAAACCGATGAGGGTCGGGATGCCTGGGTGGCTCAGTCAGAGAAGTGTCTGACCTGGAGGCGGCTCAGGTCATGATCTCAGGGTTGGGGAGATTGAACTTTGAGTTTCCCTCCTTCCTCGGGATCGCCTCTCTCCTTTTCTCTCTAACCCTCCCCCACATTCTCCCTCCCTCCCTCCCTCCCTCCCTCCCTCTCTCTCTGTCTCTCTGTCTGTCTGTCTCTCTCTCTCTGTCTGTCGACATAAAATCCCATGAACTGAAAGAACATGTGCATGGGAAATCAATCAGCGTTAGGGGCTGCTGTCCACATGTCTCTCAAAGGCATTTTCATTCACAAGTCACGTCAAGGAGGGTGGCATAGAAGAGATACAAAGGAAAGGATGAGAAAGACATTCCACAGATAGATACTAGAGAGGGGAAGGAGACGCGAGAGTTAGGAGATAGACACATAGAGTGATGAGCGATTGATGAGAGAGGACAGAGAATTAGGTGGTCAAAGGGTTCTTTGGAAGCAATTCTGCAGGCCTCTTTGCCCACGTGGCAGGTGGCCAGGGCTGAGGCTAGAGAAGCAAGGGGGTGTTCGTGGAGTCTGAAGACCGGCAGGCTCCAGACCTGGGGAGAATGGCCTTGTCGGGGCCAGGCACTCAGACAGGAGCAGGTGTCTCGTCTTGGGACAGGGGTCAGCTTTATGCTCCAGGAAGGTCTGGAATGGACTGGCTCAAGTCACTACGTTAAATAGGGCAACTTGCTTTGCTCAGACCAGTCACGTGAGAGTTCCTACCATCTAACACCGTCCAGTGAAAACACAACCGGTTTTCTAGGACGAGATGACAACCAAAGGGAGAGATGATTCCTTGCAGAAACAGGTCCAAACTTGGTGCCTGCCAACGGATATTTGAAGAACAGGGAAAGGTGTGCTTGTGCCCTGGCCTCGCTCGCCCCCCTCCTCTGCCCACTCTCTGGTAGATTCTCCTTGGGGTGTGGTCCTGAGAGTGGCTGGTGCCAGGCTGGCCCGGTGGAGCAAAGGCCTGGACGTGAGGCCGGGCCAACTGAGGCCGGAGAGCATTGGGATGAGGTGTGGGCATGGGTGTGGCAGGGGTAAGCATGCTGCGGGTAAGGGTGGGGCCGTGGTCCGGTCCCATGCAGTGAGGCCAGGCAGAGGCTGGAGGAAGCCGTGGGTGGGGCTGGAGGGCACCAGGCAGGGAGAGGGCCGTGTCTTCAGGCTGTGGTCACAAGAGTCTGAAGACTCCTTTTGTGCATCCCATTGTGTGTCCTCCTTGACCCCTTGCCCCTTTCCTTCCCCTCACATGAGTGTGTTTGGCACTGAGACACCTCACGTGCTCGCAGCCTTTTCCTCCTAGTTGGTGACCCCGAGGAGGTGACTGTTTAATTGAGGATCCTCTCTCCCTCTCTCTCTGTCTCTCCCTGGCTTGTCCACACGAGCGCTCTCTCTCGCTCTCTGTCTCTCTCTGTCTCTGTCTCTCTCTCTCAAAACAAATCAATTAAAATCAATTAAAAATCAAATAAATCAATTAAATCAATTAAAAGTGAAAAACAAACAAACATTAGAGAAGAAAGCACATTTCCAGTAGACCTGGTCAGTTCTGAAATCTGGTCTAGAGATACTGACACATTAAAGCCACAGTTTCCTCGAGGGGACATTGTTCCTTGCATGTCTAAATTCCCATTTCAAACCGTCTATAAATGTCACAAATCCACAACAAACATGTCCTGAACCACGGGAACCTATACCTACCTTGCTATGTGATTTGCTAGTAATACCAGTGACAATTTGGCAAATGATGGGTTTAGGATTTGTTCTCCTATTGGGAAGGGAGCTACAAAATGAAGAAAGCATTTACAAAGCCTGCAACCAGGCCAAGGATATTTCTTGGGACAATTTCTCGGCCACCCCTTGGTAGACAGACGTGTTTCAAAGGACCTTCGTGATAGTTGTATACACAGATCCTATGGAGACAGTTCAGGAGTTTTAGAATCAAATCCATGGACAGTAATCATTCCAGAATAATTTGCTGGTGTCCCATACATTCTGGCTGACGGAGAGGAGGTGCTCCTACATGATACCAGAGCTCAATTGGTAAAATGATTTCCATAGCCTAAAAAATTCATGGCCGTCATTCCTTGACACTTTGTGTTATCTAAAAGCAAAGTGGATACTCAAAAAAGGATTTCCTCTAGGTTGGAAATGCTCAAGTCTGTCTGTCCAGAGAGGGAGCAATGGAAATGAGGGAGGTGGAGAAAGTGGTGAAACGTGTGTGTGTGTGTGTGTGTGTGTGTGTGTGTGTGTGTGTGCCTCTTGAGGAGGGAGGGGCAGGAGGAAGGCTGGGCTGAGTCGTCTGTCTGCAGAAGAGTGGCCACACCCTAAGACCCTTCATCCAACTCCAGCTGGTGGCTGATTGGATGACGTGGTCCTAGTCAGGTGGGTGGGGCGAGCTTTACGAGGGCTGAGGAGAGGGCCACAGCTATCATTCTGAGACTGGCCTCCTGAGAGAAGCATCGCTCTGCAACGTGAGGCTCCACGTTTCAGGAGACATGGAGACGCCCTCTCCCCACTGCCGAGAGGAGTCTCAGTTCCATGTCTTTCCAAACCTCAACTCTTGCGGGTCAAATACGGGTGGTGCTGAAGGCCACGGAGGACCCACTCTACCTGAGAAGCCGTCACCGTCATCGCACACACCCTGCGACCTGCCTAACGGTTGGGCTCCCGCGTCAATAGGTCTGCCCCCCGCAAAGAAACCTGCGAGTTGGAGGAGACCTTCTGTGGTTGGGGCTGGCCTGCAGAACCTGGGGAACACGTGCTATGCGAATGCAGCGCTGCAGTGTCTGACGTACACACCACCCCTCGCCGGCTACATGCTGTCCCAGGAGCACTCCCGAAGCTGTGGGAGGCAGCCATTCTGCGTGCTGTGTGCTCTGCAGGCTCACGTGACCCGGGCCCTCTGCCGTCCGGGAGATGTGATCCGGCCTCCGCCAAAACTGCTCGCTGCCTTCCACACACACAGGCAGGAGGATGCCCATGAGTTTCTGATGTTCACTCTGGATGCTATGCAGGAAGCGTGTTTGCGTGAGGACAAGCCTTCAGAGCCTCAGGCTCAGGACGCCACCCTCATCCAGCAAATCTTTGGCGGGTACTGGAGGTCTCAAATCCAGTGTCTCCACTGCCAGGGTGTCTCCAGCACTTTGGACCCTTACCTGGACATTAGCCTGGATATCAGGGCAGCTCAGAGTGTGAGCCAAGCTTTGCAACACTTGGTGAAGCCCGAACGGTTGGATGGTGAAAATGCCTATCGTTGTAGTACTTGTCTCGACAAGGTACCTGCTTCCAAGACGTTGACTTTGCACACTTGCCCCAAGGTCCTGATGCTGGTATTGAAACGATTCTGCCATTTCACGGGCAGCAAACTGGCTAAGGAAGTGCAATATCCTGAGCGCCTTGACATGCGACGATACGTGTCTGGGCAGAACGGGGGGTCGCTGACTTATGTGCTCTATGCCGTGCTGGTGCACGCGGGCTGGAATTGTCACAGCGGACATTACTTCTGTTACATCAAAGCTGGGAACGGCCAGTGGTACAAAATGGATGATGCGAAGGTAACCGCCAGTGATGCGACGTCTGCCCTGAGCCAACATGCCTATGTCCTCTTTTACATCCAGAAGAGTGAATTGGAAAGAGACCGTGGGAGTGAGCCAGGTGCTGGGGAATCCACATCCCTCCAGGCTGACCACGCAGGCACGGCTGCGGCCCAAGGGGGGTCTGAAACCGACCCCAACATCGAGGTGCCACAACTGGAGGATCACGTGGAAGAGACACCACCGCCAGCAATCACGTTAGACCAGTGGAGATTCCTCCAAGAAAGCCACCGTCCCAAGTCTGGATTCAACCTCAGGAAATTAGAATTTGCCCTTCCCCCCGACGCAGTCCTGATTCACCAGTCCAAATACAGAGATGAGATGGGAAAGGATCACCGTGAACCAAACATCTACCGGCTCAACAGTTCAGCCAGGGACGTCCCACCTCAGAGGGCAACGGCCATTAACCAAGTCCCTTGTCTCCCCGGCAGAGCCAGAGCTACCAAGAGGAAGAACAAGAAGGGACAGAGGTCTCAGGAAGCAGTGCAGGGATCCCACTACAGGCTTTGAGATACATGCCTGCCCACGTGCACACTCACCCGCCCTCACGCACTACTCACTCACTCACAGTCCCTTGTAGGCCATATTTTGTGTGTTGTAGGTGGGTGTGATCCGGACATGTGGAGGGACCATGAATCTGGCTGGATTCATGGGGTATGGCGTTCCAGTGGAGCTGGAGAATCCTGAGCTTTAAGGCTGGCTGTCTGTAATGAGGCTATTGGAGAGGTGTGGATTATGCAGGGGACTCGGAAGGTTTCTCCCCTCCATCAGCACCGAGGATCATCGGGCACTCTCAGAGCCTGAAAGGGTCAGAGGAAGTGGCCAATGAGGCATGAAGGTGGAAAGAAGGCAGAGCACCGGGGGTCCCTGTGAAAATGCCTGGGACTCACGGTCCCATCATCCCATTCCCTACTCTCTGTGTATTGGTAACGTACATGTGCCCAAACATGTGCGTGTGGGGACTCTCGGTGATATCCACACATGCACCGGCAGGGGAAGGAGTTTGAAACAATCTCAGTGCTTCCACACGGAGAAGTGGCAAATGACCAGGAAACTGGAAGAACTCTAGCTCTACGTGGGAGCAGACAGCCTTTTCAGGAATGTTTTGTGTCAGAAGGAGAGGAGCAGAAGGAAACACGAATTCATAACTGTGCAAAGTGTTTCCTTGTATACATAATATATTGTGTAAAGTCTCCACATGTTCATGTGAACATTGGCCAATTGCCTGGAAATGGCAAAGAGCAAATAAATGCTTATTTCTCAGGAGACGGGTGGGTGGAGCCTTCCTGGCCCATGTTCATTAGATTCGGTTCCCTTAACAATCCCCCTCCCATGAGGCAGCAGAGCAAACGGGGGAAAGGAACCTTCTTCCACCTCTTATTGCTGAGCCACCAAGCAGCTCTACCTTGTTCCGCAGCGTTGACCACCATCCCCCCATCGGACAATCTCCTCCACAAGGGAGGAGGCTCAGGCATTTCTGGTCAGTTGCATTGCAATCTTGGTCCTCGGTTGTACACCTCAGAAAAACAGTCTCAAGTGGACACCGAGGCAACAATGTGGTATTTCAGGTCAGGGTATGGATGGATGCTCTAAGTCACAACTGTATTTCTCAGGAGCGAGAGACTCACTAAATACAATGTTGAGGGGCGCCTGGGTGGCGCAGTCGGTTAAGCGTCCGACTTCAGCCAGGTCACGATCTCGCGGTCCGTGAGTTCGAGCCCCGCGTCAGGCTCTGGGCTGATGGCTCGGAGCCTGGAGCCTGTTTCCGATTCTGTGTCTCCCTCTCTCTCTGCCCCTCCCCCGTTCATACTCTGTCTCTCTCTGTCCCAAAAATAAATAAAAAATGTTGAAAAAAAAATTTAAAAAATAAATACATTGTTGAATGGGAATTAGTGCATGATCCTTCAATTCCCCCTGGGAGAGGGGGGCCATATAGGAGATCTCTGGTCGTTTGCGAAAGGCACTGACAGGGTAAAGCCTGTTGTTGCTGCTGCTGCTGCTGCTGCTGCTGTTGTTGTTGTTGTTGTTGTTTCCAGTCTGCATTAAACATACACACCACACTTAGTGGGAACTAATGTCAGTATTTGAATTTTGTACAGGAAACCATATTGAATTCTGGATGTTCAAATATCAGAGCCGATAGAGGAAAAATACTTTTTCTTAATCCACTTTTAAAATTTATTGGTCTGTTGTTTTCATGTTTTAAACATGAAATAAAACGTTTAAATAAACAGAGAGACACACACACACAAACAGAGACAGAGTGTGAGCATGGGAGGGGCAGAGAGAGAGAGAGAAACACAGAATCCAAAGCAGCTCCAGGCTCTGAGCTGTCAGCACAGAGCCCAACGTGGAGCTCAACCCCACGAACCATGAGATCCTGACCTGAGCTGAGGTTGGACACTCAACCGACCGAGGCACCCAGTCCCCCCTCCATTTTCCAAATTCAAATCAAATTTAGTTAACATTGAGTGCAGTCTTGGTTTCAGGGGTGGAATTTAGGGCTTCGTCGCTTACATGAAACACCCACTGCCAACCCCCACAGGGGCCCTCCATAACGCCAGATGCAAATGGAGCCCACCCACTCTTACCCTCTAGCAACCCTCACTTTCTTCTCTACACTTCAGGGTTCTCCTGGGGCACGTGGGTGTCTCAGCCGGTGTGGACTCTGATTCCGTCAGCTCATGACCTCAGGGTTTGAGACTTCAAGCCCCGTGTCCGGCGCTGTGATGACAGCTCAGAGCCTGGAGCCTGCTCTGGATTCTGTTGCACGCCTCTCTCTGACACTCCCCTCGTCATGCTCTGTATCTCTGTCTCTGTCTCTGTCTCTGTCTCTCTCTCTAAGATAAAGAGAAAACAAAATTTTTTGAAGAGTCTCCTATGGCTTGCCCCCCGCTGTGATTTTATCTTATTTTATTTTTTCTTCGCTTGCCCTATGTTCTTCTATTTTGTTTTTTATTCCACAGATGAGTGATAGCATGGCACTTTCTCAGTCAAAGAGTTCAACAGGGCTAGCTGGATGTTCGATCTCAAAAGACATGCACACGTGAAATCTATCTTTCCTGTGGATTTGATTCTAAAGTGGGCAGAATCGTGGGTAAAATGCAAACAGTGTATGTGCAACTGAGCCACGAAGGGAAAAGCCACAGAAAATAACCATGCTAGGTCATCCTGTAGAAATTTTGGGATCCAACTTTCTCTTCCTGGATTAAAACCTGTATATCACACGCACACACACACACACACACACACACGGACAATATTTGATCTGGATCTCAAGACGGCCTCCATAAGCATCCAGTCAGCTCCCCAGATGACTAGGACCAGCTCTTCCTGGGTGGCCGTGTGTCACGTGTTTCACCCACACATGATGAAGTCCACACCCCTGGCTCTGTAATCCGTGGGGGAGGTCACAAGAGGGAGTCTTGCACACTGCTCTGTGTCCAGCAGGGGGCGCCGCTGGCCAGCACGGGCATTGCCTAGACTTCCAGGAGGACCTGGCATTGGGCACTTGCTCAGGCTGGCAGGTCGGAGTCTCCATGCCTTGCACTGCAGCCTGAGCATTTCGTGGGGGCATAAAGGCGACCATGAACATTTACAGAAGGTCTGGTGGGTCTAGGATTCCCTCCTTGTGACTTCACTTTGGCCGTGCTGGACCCTGGACTCTGAGCTAAAATAGACAACCTTGAGCTGCTCGGGCCACTGGTGACGATATATTTTCCAGGCATTCCAGGAACTTTTCTTTCAAAATATAAATCCAGTGAAGTCAAGACATTCAATTTTAAAAACTGTTGACAATTAGCAAAGAAGATTGCATATGGAAAACCAGGAGGTGGCCTCACGTGCGGTGATGTGGGAGCAATCATGGCAATAGGCACGGCGTTATTTGGTCTCGCCAAATCCAGCCAGCCTCATCTGGATTTCTCACGGAAAGCTTAATTCAGAGAAGTCACCCTGCAATTCCTAAGGGTATTGGTGACGATACAGAAAAGGCAGTGTGGGGGGAGGGGCCAAGATGGCAGAAGAGCATGGAAGGTTTCTTTGCGTCTTGCATCCATAACATGCAGCCACATCAACACAAAACCATCCTGCACGCCTCGAAAACTGATCTGAGGATTCACGCAACAGGTTGCCCAACCTGAACCACAGAACTCAGTGGGGACGAGGCGCAGAGAGGTGAACTGGGGAAGAGAGAAGCCACAGGGGGCAGGGAGCTGTTTTTGCCTGCAGAGAGAGGACGGAGACAGGGGCAGAATATGGGGAAAGCAATCCCCTCGCCCTCCCCTCTCCCCGCCAAAAGCAGCTGGGGAGAAAGTGGAAATGTGGAAAGAGCCACAGGCACTGAACCAAAAAGGGAGGAAGGAGAAAGGAGCGGGTTTAAATTCCATGAAGACTGTACAAACAGGGGGAGGGCAGAGTGCGAAACTCCGCATCTGATACCTGGCGGTGCTCTGGTCGGAAGGGCGAATCCCGAGAGCAGAGTGAAGACTGGGGGGTGGAGGAGGGGTGTCTCGAACCACGCGGAGAAAGGCGGTTCCCCTGCTGCGAGGACACGAGGTAGAGTCTGTGTGGCCACCCCAGCCGACCCCAGAGGTCCCAGCAGACCCCGGAGAACAGCCACATTCGCTGGTGCTGGCACAAGGTCGTTAAGGGGGAAGCCCGCTACCAGAAGTGTGTGGTGATTTTCCATAGTCCTCGAAACGCTGCTGCTACACCATCGCGTGAACGTTTTCGGGCGCAGGCTGGCACCCAGCCGCAGTCTCTGGGCATCGGCAGCGGCACGGTGTTGCCGATGTTCCTGGGTGCGGCCGGCACCCGGCCAGTGCTCGCTGAGACCCTGACGCAGAGGATCTGAGCAGGTCTCAGCCGCGGGCCCTCAGAAGGGAGGGGTCGGGAAACACAGCCGCCTGGGAGGTAAATCCCACGAGGAAGGTGCCGCCTGGCAACGTGACGGCTGGGCCACGGACAGTGTAAAAGCGGCCAGTGGACAGAAGCCGGAGAGAAAGGACGGGGGTAGGATTGCTGGTCGCAGACAGCCGAGTTCAGATACTACAGACTGGGCACCTGAGTGACGCCAGGGGCTCCGCTCCCGCGCATGCGCATCTGCACCTCCAAGCGCCCCAGCAATCCGCACTTGTAGGCTAGCTGCGCCATCTAGTGGAGAACAGAGCCGTGACACTTAGCACCGCCCAACTGGGCCAACCTGGCTCTTCAGGAACCCAAGTCTCTCCGCCTTCTGAGTGTATGGACTACAAAGTGCTTCATCCTTTGACTTCTAGGGGACAACAATGTAACTTCAATCGTATTTCAGTCTGTTCGCTGGTCCATCTCTTTTCTTGTCTTTTTCATTTCTTTCTTTTTCATGAAGACAGAAAGAGAAAAAATATGTGGTTATTTTCCAGGGTTTAAAATAATTTCCTTGAGTTTTTTTCCGACTACATTCGTTTAATTTTTTGTAAATGTGTCAAATTCTATTTGAATTCCATCATTTCAGTTTATCCTATTCCACTGTGTTCTTTTTTCCAAATTTTCAAACGGTTTCCTTTTTTTATGTTCTTTCCCTTTTTCCTCTAATCTATCAAGCCCATTTCAACAACCAGACCACAACTCACCTAGGATCTAGCATCATTTGTGTGATTTGTGTGTGTGTGTGTGTGTGTGTGTGTGTTGTTTCTTATTTTTTAATTTTGCATTCTTTTATCTTCTTCATTCCTTTCCTTCCGTCAAAATGACGAAGCAACGGAATTCACCCCAACAGAAAGAGCAGGAAGAAAGGACAGCCAGGCCCTTAACCAACACAGATGCAAACAAGCAAGATGTTTGCACCAGAATTTAGAATCACGATAATAAGAATACCAGCTGGGGTCGAAAGTAGATGAGAATGCCTTTCTGTGGGGATAAAAGAAGTAAGCGCTAGCCAGGATGAAATAAACAATGCTACAAGCGAGCTGCCATCTGGAACAGATGCCACAGCGGCAAGGATGATAAGGCTGAGCAGGAAACCAGCGATAGAGGGGACGAAGCAATGGAGAATAACGAAGCAGAAGGAAAGAGGGAGACTAAAGCAAAAGAGCAGGATTTCAGAATTCGGGAACTCAGCGACTCATTGAAAAGGAATAACATCACAATCATAGGGGTCCCAGAAGACGAGGAGAGAGAAAAGGGGGTAGAAGGGTTATGTGAGCACATCACAGCAGAAAACTTTCCTAACCTGGGAAAGACACACAAAATCCAGGAAGCACGGAAGACTCCCATTAGATTTGACAACGTCCAACCATCAACAAGGCAGAGCCTAGTGGAGTTCACAAAATACTCAGGCAAGGAAAGAATCATGAAAGCAGCAAGGGAAACAAAAGTCCTTCCCCTACAAGGGACGACTGACCACATTTGCAGCAGACCTATCCACAGAAACCTGGCAGCCCAGAAATGAGTGGCAGGCTATATTCATTGCACCGAATCCTAAAAGTATGCGGCCAAAACTTATTTGTCCAGCAAAGCTGTCATTCCAAATAGAAGTAGAGATGGAAAGTTTCCCAAGCAAAAATTAAAGGAGTTCCTGACCACTCAACCAGCCCTGCAAGACATTTGAAGGCGGACTCTCCCAGGGGACAAAAGACATAAAAGAAAAAAACAGACCACAGGCAGAAAACACTGGCAAGGATCAGCGAACACCACCAGCAACTCCAACTCTACAAGCAACACAATGGCAATAACTTCATACCTTTCAGTACTCACTCCAAACGTCAATGGACTCAATGCTCCAATCAAAACACATAGGGTAACAGAATGGGTGAGAAAAGAAGATCATCCATATGCTGCTTACAAGGGACCCACTTGAGACCTAAAGACGCCTTCAGATTGAAAGCAAGGGGATGGAAAACCATCTCTCATGCTCATGGTTGGCAAAAGAAAGCAGGAGGAGCCATACTTATATCGGGCAATCTAGACTTTAAAATAAAGACTCTAACGAGACACGTAGAAGGGCGTTATATCATAATTATTGGGTCTGTGCACCAAGAAGGCCTCACGATTGTAAACATTTATGCACCAAATGTGGTGCGCCCAAACAGATACATCAATGCATCGCAAACATAAAGAAACCCATTGAGAATGATACCATCCTAGGAGGGAACCTCAACACCCCACTTACAGCAACGGACAGCTCACCTAAACCTACAATCAACAAGGAAGCAATGGTTCTGAATGACACACTGGACCAGATGGACTTGACAGATATAGTCAGAACATTTCATCCTAAAGCAGGCAAATATACATTCTTCTCCAGTGCACACGGAACATTCTCCACAATAGATCACATACTGGGACACAAATCAGCCCTCAACAAGGACAAAAAGATCGACACCATATCGTGCATATTCTCAGACCACAATGCTATGAAACTCGAAATCACGACAAGAAACAATGTGGAAATGTAACAAATACTTGGAGACTAAAGAACACCCTACTTAAGAGTGAATGGGCTAACCAAGATGTTAAAGAGGAAATTAAACAGTCCATGGAAGCCAAGGAGAACGGTAACACCACAGGCCAAAACCTCTGGGATGCAGCAAAGGGGGTCATTCGAGGGAAGTATATAGCAATCCAGGCCTTCCGAAAGAAAGAAGAAACGGCTCAGAGACACAACCTAACCGTTCACCTTAAAGTGTTGGAAAAAGAACAGCAAAGAAAACCCCAAACCAGCAGAGACAGGATATAATGCAGATTAGAGCAGAAATCAATGCTACGGAAACCAAAAAAAAAAAAACAAAACACAAAAACAAACACAAGTACAAAAAGAAAAAAAAAAAACCAACAACACTAGAACGGATCAGTGAAACCAGAGCTGATTCGTTGAAAGAATTCACAAAATGGATAAATCCCTAGCCAGTCTGCTCAAAAAGAAAAAGGAAAGGACCCAAATAAAGGCAATCAAGAATGAAAGAGGAGAGATCACAACCAACACAGCAGAAATGCAAACAATACTACGAGAACATTGTGAGCAATTATACACCAATAAAATGGGCAATCTGGGAGAAATGGACAAATCCCAAGAAACATATAAACTACCAACACTGAAACAGGAAGAAAGAAACTTTGAACAGACCAAAAGAAGTAAAGAAAATGAATTAGTAATCAAAAATCTCCCCCTCCCCCCACCCCCACGAAAAGAAAAATACAGAGTCCAGGCCCAGACGGCTTTCCAGGGGAATTCTCCCAAACATTTAGAGAAGAGTTCACATCTATTCTCTTGAAGCTGCTCCAAAAGAGAGACACGGAAGGAAAACTTCCGAGCTCTTTCTACGAAGCCAGTATTTCCTTGATTCCAAACCCAGACAGAGACCCCACGACAAAGGAGAACGATGGACCCATTTCCCTGATGAACATGGATGCAAAACTGCTCAACAAGTTGTCAGCCGATCGGATCCAACAATAATATATCCAAAAAATGATTCGCCACGACCAGGTGGGATCTATACCTGGGATGCAGATCTGGTTCGATATGCACAAAACAATCAATGTGATTCATCACACACATCTAAGAAAAGAAAGGACAAGAACCACACGATCCTCTCAATCGATGTGGAGAAACCATGGGACAACATACAACATCCTATCTTGATACAAACCCTCAAGAAAGTAGGGCTAGAAGGATCATATAAGTCATATACGAAAGACCCAACGCGAATATCATCCCCCATGGGGAAAACCCGAGAGCTTTCCCCCTAAGGACAGGGACAAGACAGGGAGGTCCACTCTTGCCACTGTTACTCACCATCGCATTGGAAGCCTTAGCCTCAGCCATCAGACAACACAAAGAACTCAAAGGCCTCCAAATTGGCCGGGAGAGGTCAAACGTTCCCTCTTGGCGGACGACATGATAGTCTATATGGAAAACCCAAAAGATTCCACCACAAACTGCTAGAACTGATCCATGAATTCAGCAAAGGTGCAGGATGTGAAATCAATGCACAGAAACGGGCTGCATTCCGATACACCAATGATGAAGCAACAGGAAGAAAAATCAAGCATCGGTCCCATTGACAATTGCACCCAGAATCATACAATACCTAGGAATAAATCTAACCAAAGAGATGAAAAACCTATACACTGAAAACTACATGAAATTTTAGAAGACAGAAAACATAATGGAAAAAGATTCCACGCTCCTGGTTGGGAGGAACAAATATGGGTAAAATGTCAGTACCACCCAAAGCAATCTACATACTCAAAGCAACACCTATCCAAAGAACACCAGCACTCCTCGCAGAGCTGGAACAGACAATACTAGAATTTGGATGGGCCCAGAAAAGACCCTGAAGAGCCAAAGCACTGTTGAAAAAGAAAGGAAAGCTGGATGCATCACAATCGCAGACCTCAAGCTGTAATTACACAGCTGTCATCATCAAGACAGTATGGTACTGGCACAAAAACGGACACTCAGCTCAAGAGAACAGAAACGGACCCACAAATGGATGGCCAACTATCCCTTGACAAAGCAGGAAAGAATATCCAATGGAATAAAGACAGTCTCTTCAACAAGTGGTGCTGGGAAAACTGGACAGCGACATGCAGAAAAAGGAGCCCGCACCACTTTCTGACACCGTACACATAAAGAAACTCAAAAGGGAGGAACGTCCTAAGTGTAAGACAGGAAGCCATCAAAACCCTCGAGGAGAAAGCAGGGAAAAGCCTCTGTGATCTGGGCCACAGCAACTTCTTACTCAACACGTCTCCGGAGGCAAGGGAAACAAAAGGAAAAACGACCTATTGAGAACTCATCCAAAGAAAACTCTCCTGCACCGTGAAGGAAACAGATCAGCTACACCAACAAACCAGCTCAATCATCAATGGTAGAAGATATTTGCGAACGACACATCAGAGAAAGGCTCAGTATACAAATCGATAAAGAACTGATCACACTCAACAGCCAAAAACCAACGAATCCAGCGAAGAAATGGGCAAAAGTCATGAATAGACACTGCTCCAGGAAGACATCCAGATGGTCAACTGACACATGAAAAAATGCTCAACCTCACTCATCATCAGGGAAATCCATAGCAAGATCACAATGAGCTACCACTTCACACGTGTCATAATGGCTAACATTAACAAGTCAGGCAACAACCGATGTTGGCCAGGGTGCGGAGCAACAGGATCTCTTTTGCACTGCTGGCGGGAATGCAAACTGGCGCCGCCACTCTGGAAAACAGCATGGAGGTTCCTCAAACAACTGAAAGCACAGCGACCCTAGGAGCCAGCAATTGCACGACTAGGTATTTATCCAAGGGATATGGGTGTGCTGTTTCCAAGGGGCACCTGCACCCAAACGCCCCCAAAAGCTTCTAGCAGTACCATCAACAATAGCCAAAGTATGGAAAGAGCCCGAATGTCCATAGATGCATGGAATGGAAAAAGAAGAGGTGGCACATATATACGCAATGGAACATTACGAGGCGATCGAAAGGAAAAACAGGGTGCCATTCGCAACGATGTGGCTAGAAGGAGAGGGTATTCTCCTCAGCGAAATGAGTCAGAGAAAGACAACTATCACATGACTTCACTCATATGAAGGCTCCAAGGTGCAAAACAGATGAGCATCAGGGAAGGGAAGGAAAAATAATATAAAAACAGGGAGGGGTACAAAACCAAGCAGGGAGGGGGCCAACGGATATTTGAAGAACAGCGAAAGGTGTGCTTGTGCCCTGGCCTCGCCCGCCCCCTCCCCCGCCCCCACTATCTGGGGGCTTCTCCCTGGGGAGTGGTCCTGAGAGTGTCCGGCGCCAGGCTGGCCCCGTGGAGCCACGGCCTGGAAGCGAGGCCAAGCCAACGGAGGTTTGAGAGCATTGGGAAAGGGTGTGGGCATGGGTGTGGCAGGGGTAAGGATGCTGCGTGTAAGGGTGGGGCCGGGGTATGGTGCCATGGAGTGAGGAGGCCAGGCAGAGGCTGAAGGAAGCGGTGGGCGGGGCTGGAGGGCACCAGGTTGGGGGAGGGCCATGCCTTGAGGGCAGTGGACAGAGGCCACAGGAGCAGCCTCCCGGAGAAGATAGGAAAGGCCAAAGGAAAAGCGCGCACGACGCCCAATACACGCCAATGTTCAAGGAGGGAAACCATCCAGGGTGCCCACGGCACTGCCGACGCAGGCCCTCCGCCTCGGCCAGTGGGGCCGCTAGCTTTTGCACTGCTGTGGGAGAAAGGTGCTCGCTTGCACGACACTCAGGAATGCCCCGCCGATGGGGTTGCACCTTGTCCCTTGGGTCTGGCCCTTCGGGATCCCAAAGACATCTCCCTGACACAGTGTCCGTGGCTGAGGCCAGCCAGGCCAGGCCAGGAGAAATGGTGGCAATCACACCAACATCCCCCAATGGGAGCAAAAGCGAAACAGAACGTCCGAGTTGATGGGCAACAACAAAGAGCCCCAAACGAGGGGCGTCGGACACAGGGAGCCCCCCCGCGTCAACACAGGGACTTGTCAGGAACAGCGACTTGGGTCACGAGACCAAGCGCCAAGGCAGCTAGTTCCCAGGGGACACGGGACATAGGATCCCATTCCTCCGAAGGTCCCAGCAAGCGCAGTCACCGCCCTAGAGACAGAAAGGGGAACGGGGAGGGCAGGGCAGGGTGTGGAGTGAAGGGACACTGCAAATAGCTCATGGACACACCGCTCCCCGTTGGGAAAGGGAGAAGCTTGGACACGGAGGACGCCGAAGGGGCCCCCAACCACAGGAACGTACGTGAGGCCAGGGGCCCCGCAAGCTTCCCTGGAGGCCCACGAGAAACACCAGTTTACGAATGAAACAGGCATGCACACACGAGTCTCTTTTTCCAAGGGTGAAGATGTGTTCTGAAACGTCTATCTCCACATGCATGCATACCAGTTACAACGGCAAGAAATCGCTAAACCTCCAGGATTCGTTCCTAGTGTGGAGACGTGAGGAGCACCAAGGTGATGGGCCGCATGGGATTAAAGTGCCCGAGAGGTCACGTGACCTTGGGCGGGTCTAAGCGTCCGGGTAGGAAGGAAGTGTCCCTCACTGACCGTCCCTCGGGCACGCCGGACGCTGAGTCTCCGCCACGGCAGTCCGCCTGCCACCCGCCGCTCTGGACGTCTCCTGACACACAGGAGGAGCACGTTGGCGTTTCAGGTGGGTTGGGACGATCTGGGGCTCACACGAGCTGGCACAGAAGTGGGACAGGGAGCAAATGGAGGTTGTGATGCGCCTCGACTCACCAGGTGAAGGACGCTTTAGTGTTGAAGACGCTTGTGAGAACAGAGACTGAGGAAAGGCGTGGCTCTCGGTGTTCCTGAGCACATGAGGTTCTGCTTCCAAAGGAACTGAACCCCAGAGTCGGACTGGTGTGAGGGCGTGCGGGAGCAGTGACAGCATCCTGCTCCATGTCGCCGTGGGGCCTGAGAGCCTAAGGAACTTTCTTGTTCACCCGAATTTCACGGCAAATACTCATTTGCCACGGCTGACACGTGAGTTCAGCGTGGGGCCCCGTAAAGGCCACATGAAAGAAAAGGGTTCAGGCCCTGCGTGGGGAAGCTTCCAGTCGAGTCGAGCAGAAACGAAACGTTTTCATTGACTTTGTCTTTGAGGGTGGTTTCTCTGGAGGTCAAGTAGGAGAGGCACATTCTGGAGAGGCAAGCATCCTTCTCGGTGCACATGCAACCCTGGGTGCCACAGGGAGTATCGCCGTAGCGTGGATTGCGGTGTCCGTGGGGGCCAGGACTTTGTGTGTGGTTTTCCTTCCGGAGGGCCCTGGGAGAGACTTCCCGAAAGTCTCTCCGGTGAGTCACGCAAGACCACCTCCACGGCCTTGCCTGAGGGTGCCGTCCTGCGGGTGGGTCCACGGGAGAGCGTGTAGAACATGCAGGAGGGAGAGGTCCCACCTCCCAGGTGAGGACCGTGTCTGACCTGGTGGGCATGATGCCCCCTCGTGCCCGCTGGGGGAGGAAGGTTCATGAAGGAGTCGTTGTGTCTGTGGGAATGACTCTCCTTTTCCCATTGACTCAGGAAGTCCAGAAACCCATCTTCAAGCAAGGCTGACTTGACCCATCAAGGAGGTGGGGCAGATGGCGGGTGGGCACACCCAGCACGCACCTTCCAGACCCTTGAAAGCCCCAAACGGGAAGAGGCAACGGGGAGCAGCCATGGCGCCCAGGGTTCCCAGGCTAGAGGACGAGGATCCTCGGGTAAGTGGAGCCCTGGAGGCGTGGTGAACCAGTGGGCGGGTTGGAGGGGCTGGGTCGGGTGGGGGTGGGGGAGCCATGCCTCTGAAGCCGGGGATCGCACATGACGAGGGAATGAAGGCTCTGTGTCCGGAAGTCGGTCGTCCTTTCCTAGCCCACGGTGGCCTGCGTTGGCATCTCAGCAGCCTGCCCGTTGGGATAAGCTCCCTCGGCCGTAGGATCACGTCCAGCCTGGTGTTTGTCCCCATCGTGGCGTGGGGCTCATTCTACGCGGCCTGAGACCTGCAATCCCAACTCCCGGTCCGTCCCTCACAGAGGCTTGGGTAGAATCCTAGGAACTTCCATCTCCTGGCACCTCCCGAGCCGTCCACGATGTGCCCTGTCCCACACCAGTCCTCCGCTCCCCGAGTGTGTCCTTGTCATGTCCTTTGCAGTTGGACTGTGATTGGTGCTGATTCACTGAGCCCCCCCCGCTTGGTCCGCAGCTCAAGTGTAAGGACTGCGGAGCCTTTGGGCACAACGCATCCAGCACCAGGTGCCCCATGAAGCGCTGGGACGGGTGCCTGGCCCCCCAGGCCTTTGTCCCCAGGAAGCCGAAGGAGAATGTGGAACCACGCCAGCAGCAGGACCAGCACAAGCCCGGGCCCTTCAACCGGGCTGCGAGGGACATGGAAGAGGGACAAAGGTGAGGATGCGGCCGGCTCCGGCCTGCCCGTGGGCTGGCAGCTCAGGTCGCTGAGTCTCTGTACCCGGACACTGGGTGCTGTGTCGTCTTCACACACACACAGGGGTGCGGGAGGCAGAGAAAGGAGCTCCCCGCCCCCCCAGGGGACCTCACGAGCCTATTGTGCTGCTCTGGGGGACTCCCTGAGGCTGTGTGTCGTGGGGTAGGGAGACAGGGGGAGGCGGCAAATGACAGGCAGTGGCGCACACGGCTCTCGACACAAGGACGTCTTGGGCCAACCTGGACGGCTCGCTGGAGTGGGAGCCAGGGGGGCGGATGAAGAAAGGAGATCTTGCCCAAGCCCCATCACTCGCTCCCCAGGTGAACACACGAAATGCCGCTCCTTCACCTTCCCGTTCTTGGTCGTGCAGGCGAGAAGCCCAGCAGAGGAAGGCGCTGCTGCAGAGATTCCCCAGGATAGCCCCTGGAAGGCAGCAGCGAGCCTGGAGGGACTCCACAGAATCCTGTGACTATGTGAGGGTGAGTGTCCCCCGTCCCTGCTCTCGTTCTCTCCTGGGGACGGGGATGTGACGGGCTTGCCGGCCCTCCTGGCTGAGGAAGGGGGTCCACCCCGATTCTCAACATTGGGATTTCCGTGCGGGTCCTTTCCAGCCACGTTTGCCGGGTGTCCATGATCCGGCAGGATTCCTTGCATGTGTGCTAACCGGGTGCCGGCTGGGCGTGCCAACATAATTTCGGGACGCTGTGCCCACACCTAGGCCTCTTGGGAGGCACAGGCATCTTTCCCTGGTGACACACAGACCCGCCCCATTGGCCATCCAAACTCAGTAGCCCCCACCGCGAACCTCCACCTGCAGGACGCCTGTACTTTCCCTAGAAGCCTGAATGGACGTGCTTGTCCACTTCGGGAGGCAGGCACGATGCACAACCTTTCTGGTCCGTCGCTCCCATGGAATCAAAGCATCAAGGGGCTACTGCCCAGTGTTTCTTCCCGATCGACGCTGAGCTGGAGGCCCTTGTCCTCTGTCAGTACAATCCTTTCCCGTCTCTCCCGGTTGTTTGCGTTTCTGTCGGTTTCTTTGCTGTGCTTGTCGTGCATGTGTCCTTGGTGGGGAGGAAGGACCAATGGCCGTTGTCTGTGTGTTGTGTGTTCCCACAGCATCTGCACAGGCCGATGCCCGTGTACACCACCAAGAGGGTGTCCGTGCTGGAGCCGCCCGTCCCGGCTGAGCCTCCTAGCGGGACGCCTGACACGACACAGCTGTCCCCGTCGGCTGCTCCTCTCGGGAGACCTGCGGCGAGCACCTTCCCGCCTGCTGGCCGACAGGATGCCCAGCAAGTGGGGACCCCTGCCCCGCCTGCCCCGCCTGCCCCGGCACACCAACGCTCTGCCCGGGATCCAGGCCTCGGTGTCCAGCTGAGACAACACCGGCCCCGATGTGCCTCCCTCGAAGCTTCCAGGGCCGTCTCCAAGGCGCGTGGCATTGGCCACGCCCAGGCACCAGCCAAGCGTCCTGAGGGGAGCCCTGATCCTCCTCCAACCCGTTTGGCTCCGAGTCCCCAGCCCCACATCCAGACACCAGGCAAGAGATGGGCCCCGCTCCCCGACGACACGTGCCAGAACCCCCGAAAGAAACCACGTTGCAGCCCCTTCCAGCCACCCCACAAGAGCACAGGGAGCACCCATGTGGGGCTGCGCCAGAGTCTGTGTCGTCCAGCAAGGAGAAGTGCATGTGGTCCCACGGGGGCAGCCCAACTGACCAGGAAGACACCTGCCTCGGTGCAAAGCAGGGGCCTCCAGCCTCCACGCCCCCAACCTCACCTGGACACTCTCCAGGCGTGCACCTGGCCTCCGTGTCCGCCCTGTCCGCAGGCACCCGGCCAGCCCCTGCGAATGGTCTTCAGCCGCCTGGACAAAGGCGGCTGGAGCTCCAGGTTCATAGCAGCTCCCTGTCTGCCACCTCCCGAGAGGCCAGTCCCCCCTGGCCAGGGCCCGCCCATCACACACCAGTCTGAGGGAGGCTGTCTGCCTGTCTCCCTGAGCATCCTCCACGATGACCTGCAGCTTTCCTCGTCCTCGGAGGAGAGCGACCGGGAGTGAGACACCTCATGTCCTCGGACACTCGTCCTCTGGCCCTTGTGACCCCGAGCAGGTGACTGCGGAGCGGAGGCCAAGGCAGGGCCGTGACTTTTTTTTGCTAAAGCAGCAATTCCCCCAAAGACCTGCAAGGACAAAAACTTGCGTCCACACTGTGTTTGGTGTCCTGCTTGGGGCGGGGAGTGGGTTGAGTGCCCACGTGCAGACGCTCGTGGCGCACTTTTCCTTTATGCATCTACACCTTCTGGTTCACCTGCTCCGTCTCAAACAACAAGGTCTCGTTTCTCGCGTTTCAATAGATTCTATGAGAAATTCAGCGCCAGGAGAGCAAGAGGTCGTCCACTCGAATGTAAAGTTAAGGATCTACGAAATGACTGTGTATTGGGTTTGCGAATGTCTGAATTTGGGGACACCGGAGGAATGATTCCAGTCTGGGCTGGGCAAGTGGAGGCAATCTTTGGTTTAGAATAGTTCACTGATATCGTTTTTCTGCAGATCATATCGGGGACTATTTTACATGCTGTCTGCATTTTTGTTTTTCCCTGGTAGTGCAACGTTGTGTGTAGTGTTACCACAACTAATAAAATTTGCTCAGAGACGACCGAATGTGCATGGTTTTCTTTTTTGTGTGTACACTGTAGTTTCCCGTCACGTCGAGTAGAATCCTGCATTTGTTCCCAAGTGCACTTGGGACTTGGATCCTCACCTAGTGGAGAACAACTAAGTATTCAGAAGCAGCAAAGAAACACGGGTTAACCTCTCTTCTCCTTTCAAGATAAAGTCTCTCCAAGTGTCCTGGGAACAAGACAATGCTAGAGGTGAATTTGAAACCGATGAGGGTCGGGATGCCTGGGTGGCTCAGTCAGAGAAGTGTCTGACCTGGAGGCGGCTCAGGTCATGATCTCAGGGTTGGGGAGATTGAACTTTGAGTTTCCCTCCTTCCTCGGGATGGCCTCTCTCCTTTTCTCTCTAACCCTCCCCCACATTCTCCCTCCCTCCCTCCCTCCCTCCCTCCCTCTCTCTCTGTCTCTCTGTCTGTCTGTCTCTCTCTCTCTGTCTGTCGACATAAAATCCCATGAACTGAAAGAACATGTGCATGGGAAATCAATCAGCGTTAGGGGCTGCTGTCCACATGTCTCTCAAAGGCATTTTCATTCACAAGTCACGTCAAGGAGGGTGGCATAGAAGAGATACAAAGGAAAGGATGAGAAAGACATTCCACAGATAGATACTAGAGAGGGGAAGGAGACGCGAGAGTTAGGAGATAGACACATAGAGTGATGAGCGATTGATGAGAGAGGACAGAGAATTAGGTGGTCAAAGGGTTCTTTGGAAGCAATTCTGCAGGCCTCTTTGCCCACGTGGCAGGTGGCCAGGGCTGAGGCTAGAGAAGCAAGGGGGTGTTCGTGGAGTCTGAAGACCGGCAGGCTCCAGACCCGGGGAGAATGGCCTTGTCGGGGCCAGGCACTCAGACAGGAGCAGGTGTCTCGTCTTGGGACAGGGGTCAGCTTTATGCTCCAGGAAGGTCTGGAATGGACTGGCTCAAGTCACTACGTTAAATAGGGCAACTTGCTTTGCTCAGACCAGTCACGTGAGAGTTCCTACCATCTAACACCGTCCAGTGAAAACACAACCGGTTTTCTAGGACGAGATGACAACCAAAGGGAGAGATGATTCCTTGCAGAAACAGGTCCAAACTTGGTGCCTGCCAACGGATATTTGAAGAACAGGGAAAGGTGTGCTTGTGCCCTGGCCTCGCTCGCCCCCCTCCTCTGCCCACTCTCTGGTAGATTCTCCTTGGGGTGTGGTCCTGAGAGTGGCTGGTGCCAGGCTGGCCCGGTGGAGCAAAGGCCTGGACGTGAGGCCGGGCCAACTGAGGCCGGAGAGCATTGGGATGAGGTGTGGGCATGGGTGTGGCAGGGGTAAGCATGCTGCGGGTAAGGGTGGGGCCGTGGTCCGGTCCCATGCAGTGAGGCCAGGCAGAGGCTGGAGGAAGCCGTGGGTGGGGCTGGAGGGCACCAGGCAGGGAGAGGGCCGTGTCTTCAGGCTGTGGTCACAAGAGTCTGAAGACTCCTTTTGTGCATCCCATTGTGTGTCCTCCTTGACCCCTTGCCCCTTTCCTTCCCCTCACATGAGTGTGTTTGGCACTGAGACACCTCACGTGCTCGCAGCCTTTTCCTCCTAGTTGGTGACCCCGAGGAGGTGACTGTTTAATTGAGGATCCTCTCTCCCTCTCTCTCTGTCTCTCCCTGGCTTGTCCACACGAGCGCTCTCTCTCGCTCTCTGTCTCTCTCTGTCTCTGTCTCTCTCTCTCAAAACAAATCAATTAAAATCAATTAAAAATCAAATAAATCAATTAAATCAATTAAAAGTGAAAAACAAACAAACATTAGAGAAGAAAGCACATTTCCAGTAGACCTGGTCAGTTCTGAAATCTGGTCTAGAGATACTGACACATTAAAGCCACAGTTTCCTCGAGGGGACATTGTTCCTTGCATGTCTAAATTCCCATTTCAAACCGTCTATAAATGTCACAAATCCACAACAAACATGTCCTGAACCACGGGAACCTATACCTACCTTGCTATGTGATTTGCTAGTAATACCAGTGACAATTTGGCAAATGATGGGTTTAGGATTTGTTCTCCTATTGGGAAGGGAGCTACAAAATGAAGAAAGCATTTACAAAGCCTGCAACCAGGCCAAGGATATTTCTTGGGACAATTTCTCGGCCACCCCTTGGTAGACAGACGTGTTTCAAAGGACCTTCGTGATAGTTGTATACACAGATCCTATGGAGACAGTTCAGGAGTTTTAGAATCAAATCCATGGACAGTAATCATTCCAGAATAATTTGCTGGTGTCCCATACATTCTGGCTGACGGAGAGGAGGTGCTCCTACATGATACCAGAGCTCAATTGGTAAAATGATTTCCATAGCCTAAAAAATTCATGGCCGTCATTCCTTGACACTTTGTGTTATCTAAAAGCAAAGTGGATACTCAAAAAAGGATTTCCTCTAGGTTGGAAATGCTCAAGTCTGTCTGTCCAGAGAGGGAGCAATGGAAATGAGGGAGGTGGAGAAAGTGGTGAAACGTGTGTGTGTGTGTGTGTGTGTGTGTGTGTGTGTGTGTGCCTCTTGAGGAGGGAGGGGCAGGAGGAAGGCTGGGCTGAGTCGTCTGTCTGCAGAAGAGTGGCCACACCCTAAGACCCTTCATCCAACTCCAGCTGGTGGCTGATTGGATGACGTGGTCCTAGTCAGGTGGGTGGGGCGAGCTTTACGAGGGCTGAGGAGAGGGCCACAGCTATCATTCTGAGACTGGCCTCCTGAGAGAAGCATCGCTCTGCAACGTGAGGCTCCACGTTTCAGGAGACATGGAGACGCCCTCTCCCCACTGCCGAGAGGAGTCTCAGTTCCATGTCTTTCCAAACCTCAACTCTTGCGGGTCAAATACGGGTGGTGCTGAAGGCCACGGAGGACCCACTCTACCTGAGAAGCCGTCACCGTCATCGCACACACCCTGCGACCTGCCTAACGGTTGGGCTCCCGCGTCAATAGGTCTGCCCCCCGCAAAGAAACCTGCGAGTTGGAGGAGACCTTCTGTGGTTGGGGCTGGCCTGCAGAACCTGGGGAACACGTGCTATGCGAATGCAGCGCTGCAGTGTCTGACGTACACACCACCCCTCGCCGGCTACATGCTGTCCCAGGAGCACTCCCGAAGCTGTGGGAGGCAGCCATTCTGCGTGCTGTGTGCTCTGCAGGCTCACGTGACCCGGGCCCTCTGCCGTCCGGGAGATGTGATCCGGCCTCCGCCAAAACTGCTCGCTGCCTTCCACACACACAGGCAGGAGGATGCCCATGAGTTTCTGATGTTCACTCTGGATGCTATGCAGGAAGCGTGTTTGCGTGAGGACAAGCCTTCAGAGCCTCAGGCTCAGGACGCCACCCTCATCCAGCAAATCTTTGGCGGGTACTGGAGGTCTCAAATCCAGTGTCTCCACTGCCAGGGTGTCTCCAGCACTTTGGACCCTTACCTGGACATTAGCCTGGATATCAGGGCAGCTCAGAGTGTGAGCCAAGCTTTGCAACACTTGGTGAAGCCCGAACGGTTGGATGGTGAAAATGCCTATCGTTGTAGTACTTGTCTCGACAAGGTACCTGCTTCCAAGACGTTGACTTTGCACACTTGCCCCAAGGTCCTGATGCTGGTATTGAAACGATTCTGCCATTTCACGGGCAGCAAACTGGCTAAGGAAGTGCAATATCCTGAGCGCCTTGACATGCGACGATACGTGTCTGGGCAGAACGGGGGGTCGCTGACTTATGTGCTCTATGCCGTGCTGGTGCACGCGGGCTGGAATTGTCACAGCGGACATTACTTCTGTTACATCAAAGCTGGGAACGGCCAGTGGTACAAAATGGATGATGCGAAGGTAACCGCCAGTGATGCGACGTCTGCCCTGAGCCAACATGCCTATGTCCTCTTTTACATCCAGAAGAGTGAATTGGAAAGAGACCGTGGGAGTGAGCCAGGTGCTGGGGAATCCACATCCCTCCAGGCTGACCACGCAGGCACGGCTGCGGCCCAAGGGGGGTCTGAAACCGACCCCAACATCGAGGTGCCACAACTGGAGGATCACGTGGAAGAGACACCACCGCCAGCAATCACGTTAGACCAGTGGAGATTCCTCCAAGAAAGCCACCGTCCCAAGTCTGGATTCAACCTCAGGAAATTAGAATTTGCCCTTCCCCCCGACGCAGTCCTGATTCACCAGTCCAAATACAGAGATGAGATGGGAAAGGATCACCGTGAACCAAACATCTACCGGCTCAACAGTTCAGCCAGGGACGTCCCACCTCAGAGGGCAACGGCCATTAACCAAGTCCCTTGTCTCCCCGGCAGAGCCAGAGCTACCAAGAGGAAGAACAAGAAGGGACAGAGGTCTCAGGAAGCAGTGCAGGGATCCCACTACAGGCTTTGAGATACATGCCTGCCCACGTGCACACTCACCCGCCCTCACGCACTACTCACTCACTCACAGTCCCTTGTAGGCCATATTTTGTGTGTTGTAGGTGGGTGTGATCCGGACATGTGGAGGGACCATGAATCTGGCTGGATTCATGGGGTATGGCGTTCCAGTGGAGCTGGAGAATCCTGAGCTTTAAGGCTGGCTGTCTGTAATGAGGCTATTGGAGAGGTGTGGATTATGCAGGGGACTCGGAAGGTTTCTCCCCTCCATCAGCACCGAGGATCATCGGGCACTCTCAGAGCCTGAAAGGGTCAGAGGAAGTGGCCAATGAGGCATGAAGGTGGAAAGAAGGCAGAGCACCGGGGGTCCCTGTGAAAATGCCTGGGACTCACGGTCCCATCATCCCATTCCCTACTCTCTGTGTATTGGTAACGTACATGTGCCCAAACATGTGCGTGTGGGGACTCTCGGTGATATCCACACATGCACCGGCAGGGGAAGGAGTTTGAAACAATCTCAGTGCTTCCACACGGAGAAGTGGCAAATGACCAGGAAACTGGAAGAACTCTAGCTCTACGTGGGAGCAGACAGCCTTTTCAGGAATGTTTTGTGTCAGAAGGAGAGGAGCAGAAGGAAACACGAATTCATAACTGTGCAAAGTGTTTCCTTGTATACATAATATATTGTGTAAAGTCTCCACATGTTCATGTGAACATTGGCCAATTGCCTGGAAATGGCAAAGAGCAAATAAATGCTTATTTCTCAGGAGACGGGTGGGTGGAGCCTTCCTGGCCCATGTTCATTAGATTCGGTTCCCTTAACAATCCCCCTCCCATGAGGCAGCAGAGCAAACGGGGGAAAGGAACCTTCTTCCACCTCTTATTGCTGAGCCACCAAGCAGCTCTACCTTGTTCCGCAGCGTTGACCACCATCCCCCCATCGGACAATCTCCTCCACAAGGGAGGAGGCTCAGGCATTTCTGGTCAGTTGCATTGCAATCTTGGTCCTCGGTTGTACACCTCAGAAAAACAGTCTCAAGTGGACACCGAGGCAACAATGTGGTATTTCAGGTCAGGGTATGGATGGATGCTCTAAGTCACAACTGTATTTCTCAGGAGCGAGAGACTCACTAAATACAATGTTGAGGGGCGCCTGGGTGGCGCAGTCGGTTAAGCGTCCGACTTCAGCCAGGTCACGATCTCGCGGTCCGTGAGTTCGAGCCCCGCGTCAGGCTCTGGGCTGATGGCTCGGAGCCTGGAGCCTGTTTCCGATTCTGTGTCTCCCTCTCTCTCTGCCCCTCCCCCGTTCATACTCTGTCTCTCTCTGTCCCAAAAATAAATAAAAAATGTTGAAAAAAAAATTTAAAAAATAAATACATTGTTGAATGGGAATTAGTGCATGATCCTTCAATTCCCCCTGGGAGAGGGGGGCCATATAGGAGATCTCTGGTCGTTTGCGAAAGGCACTGACAGGGTAAAGCCTGTTGTTGCTGCTGCTGCTGCTGCTGCTGCTGTTGTTGTTGTTGTTGTTGTTTCCAGTCTGCATTAAACATACACACCACACTTAGTGGGAACTAATGTCAGTATTTGAATTTTGTACAGGAAACCATATTGAATTCTGGATGTTCAAATATCAGAGCCGATAGAGGAAAAATACTTTTTCTTAATCCACTTTTAAAATTTATTGGTCTGTTGTTTTCATGTTTTAAACATGAAATAAAACGTTTAAATAAACAGAGAGACACACACACACAAACAGAGACAGAGTGTGAGCATGGGAGGGGCAGAGAGAGAGAGAGAAACACAGAATCCAAAGCAGCTCCAGGCTCTGAGCTGTCAGCACAGAGCCCAACGTGGAGCTCAACCCCACGAACCATGAGATCCTGACCTGAGCTGAGGTTGGACACTCAACCGACCGAGGCACCCAGTCCCCCCTCCATTTTCCAAATTCAAATCAAATTTAGTTAACATTGAGTGCAGTCTTGGTTTCAGGGGTGGAATTTAGGGCTTCGTCGCTTACATGAAACACCCACTGCCAACCCCCACAGGGGCCCTCCATAACGCCAGATGCAAATGGAGCCCACCCACTCTTACCCTCTAGCAACCCTCACTTTCTTCTCTACACTTCAGGGTTCTCCTGGGGCACGTGGGTGTCTCAGCCGGTGTGGACTCTGATTCCGTCAGCTCATGACCTCAGGGTTTGAGACTTCAAGCCCCGTGTCCGGCGCTGTGATGACAGCTCAGAGCCTGGAGCCTGCTCTGGATTCTGTTGCACGCCTCTCTCTGACACTCCCCTCGTCATGCTCTGTATCTCTGTCTCTGTCTCTGTCTCTGTCTCTCTCTCTAAGATAAAGAGAAAACAAAATTTTTTGAAGAGTCTCCTATGGCTTGCCCCCCGCTGTGATTTTATCTTATTTTATTTTTTCTTCGCTTGCCCTATGTTCTTCTATTTTGTTTTTTATTCCACAGATGAGTGATAGCATGGCACTTTCTCAGTCAAAGAGTTCAACAGGGCTAGCTGGATGTTCGATCTCAAAAGACATGCACACGTGAAATCTATCTTTCCTGTGGATTTGATTCTAAAGTGGGCAGAATCGTGGGTAAAATGCAAACAGTGTATGTGCAACTGAGCCACGAAGGGAAAAGCCACAGAAAATAACCATGCTAGGTCATCCTGTAGAAATTTTGGGATCCAACTTTCTCTTCCTGGATTAAAACCTGTATATCACACGCACACACACACACACACACACACACGGACAATATTTGATCTGGATCTCAAGACGGCCTCCATAAGCATCCAGTCAGCTCCCCAGATGACTAGGACCAGCTCTTCCTGGGTGGCCGTGTGTCACGTGTTTCACCCACACATGATGAAGTCCACACCCCTGGCTCTGTAATCCGTGGGGGAGGTCACAAGAGGGAGTCTTGCACACTGCTCTGTGTCCAGCAGGGGGCGCCGCTGGCCAGCACGGGCATTGCCTAGACTTCCAGGAGGACCTGGCATTGGGCACTTGCTCAGGCTGGCAGGTCGGAGTCTCCATGCCTTGCACTGCAGCCTGAGCATTTCGTGGGGGCATAAAGGCGACCATGAACATTTACAGAAGGTCTGGTGGGTCTAGGATTCCCTCCTTGTGACTTCACTTTGGCCGTGCTGGACCCTGGACTCTGAGCTAAAATAGACAACCTTGAGCTGCTCGGGCCACTGGTGACGATATATTTTCCAGGCATTCCAGGAACTTTTCTTTCAAAATATAAATCCAGTGAAGTCAAGACATTCAATTTTAAAAACTGTTGACAATTAGCAAAGAAGATTGCATATGGAAAACCAGGAGGTGGCCTCACGTGCGGTGATGTGGGAGCAATCATGGCAATAGGCACGGCGTTATTTGGTCTCGCCAAATCCAGCCAGCCTCATCTGGATTTCTCACGGAAAGCTTAATTCAGAGAAGTCACCCTGCAATTCCTAAGGGTATTGGTGACGATACAGAAAAGGCAGTGTGGGGGGAGGGGCCAAGATGGCAGAAGAGCATGGAAGGTTTCTTTGCGTCTTGCATCCATAACATGCAGCCACATCAACACAAAACCATCCTGCACGCCTCGAAAACTGATCTGAGGATTCACGCAACAGGTTGCCCAACCTGAACCACAGAACTCAGTGGGGACGAGGCGCAGAGAGGTGAACTGGGGAAGAGAGAAGCCACAGGGGGCAGGGAGCTGTTTTTGCCTGCAGAGAGAGGACGGAGACAGGGGCAGAATATGGGGAAAGCAATCCCCTCGCCCTCCCCTCTCCCCGCCAAAAGCAGCTGGGGAGAAAGTGGAAATGTGGAAAGAGCCACAGGCACTGAACCAAAAAGGGAGGAAGGAGAAAGGAGCGGGTTTAAATTCCATGAAGACTGTACAAACAGGGGGAGGGCAGAGTGCGAAACTCCGCATCTGATACCTGGCGGTGCTCTGGTCGGAAGGGCGAATCCCGAGAGCAGAGTGAAGACTGGGGGGTGGAGGAGGGGTGTCTCGAACCACGCGGAGAAAGGCGGTTCCCCTGCTGCGAGGACACGAGGTAGAGTCTGTGTGGCCACCCCAGCCGACCCCAGAGGTCCCAGCAGACCCCGGAGAACAGCCACATTCGCTGGTGCTGGCACAAGGTCGTTAAGGGGGAAGCCCGCTACCAGAAGTGTGTGGTGATTTTCCATAGTCCTCGAAACGCTGCTGCTACACCATCGCGTGAACGTTTTCGGGCGCAGGCTGGCACCCAGCCGCAGTCTCTGGGCATCGGCAGCGGCACGGTGTTGCCGATGTTCCTGGGTGCGGCCGGCACCCGGCCAGTGCTCGCTGAGACCCTGACGCAGAGGATCTGAGCAGGTCTCAGCCGCGGGCCCTCAGAAGGGAGGGGTCGGGAAACACAGCCGCCTGGGAGGTAAATCCCACGAGGAAGGTGCCGCCTGGCAACGTGACGGCTGGGCCACGGACAGTGTAAAAGCGGCCAGTGGACAGAAGCCGGAGAGAAAGGACGGGGGTAGGATTGCTGGTCGCAGACAGCCGAGTTCAGATACTACAGACTGGGCACCTGAGTGACGCCAGGGGCTCCGCTCCCGCGCATGCGCATCTGCACCTCCAAGCGCCCCAGCAATCCGCACTTGTAGGCTAGCTGCGCCATCTAGTGGAGAACAGAGCCGTGACACTTAGCACCGCCCAACTGGGCCAACCTGGCTCTTCAGGAACCCAAGTCTCTCCGCCTTCTGAGTGTATGGACTACAAAGTGCTTCATCCTTTGACTTCTAGGGGACAACAATGTAACTTCAATCGTATTTCAGTCTGTTCGCTGGTCCATCTCTTTTCTTGTCTTTTTCATTTCTTTCTTTTTCATGAAGACAGAAAGAGAAAAAATATGTGGTTATTTTCCAGGGTTTAAAATAATTTCCTTGAGTTTTTTTCCGACTACATTCGTTTAATTTTTTGTAAATGTGTCAAATTCTATTTGAATTCCATCATTTCAGTTTATCCTATTTCACTGTGTTCTTTTTTCCAAATTTTCAAACGGTTTCCTTTTTTTATGTTCTTTCCCTTTTTCCTCTAATCTATCAAGCCCATTTCAACAACCAGACCACAACTCACCTAGGATCTAGCATCATTTGTGTGATTTGTGTGTGTGTGTGTGTGTGTGTGTGTGTTGTTTCTTATTTTTTAATTTTGCATTCTTTTATCTTCTTCATTCCTTTCCTTCCGTCAAAATGACGAAGCAACGGAATTCACCCCAACAGAAAGAGCAGGAAGAAAGGACAGCCAGGCCCTTAACCAACACAGATGCAAACAAGCAAGATGTTTGCACCAGAATTTAGAATCACGATAATAAGAATACCAGCTGGGGTCGAAAGTAGATGAGAATGCCTTTCTGTGGGGATAAAAGAAGTAAGCGCTAGCCAGGATGAAATAAACAATGCTACAAGCGAGCTGCCATCTGGAACAGATGCCACAGCGGCAAGGATGATAAGGCTGAGCAGGAAACCAGCGATAGAGGGGACGAAGCAATGGAGAATAACGAAGCAGAAGGAAAGAGGGAGACTAAAGCAAAAGAGCAGGATTTCAGAATTCGGGAACTCAGCGACTCATTGAAAAGGAATAACATCACAATCATAGGGGTCCCAGAAGACGAGGAGAGAGAAAAGGGGGTAGAAGGGTTATGTGAGCACATCACAGCAGAAAACTTTCCTAACCTGGGAAAGACACACAAAATCCAGGAAGCACGGAAGACTCCCATTAGATTTGACAACGTCCAACCATCAACAAGGCAGAGCCTAGTGGAGTTCACAAAATACTCAGGCAAGGAAAGAATCATGAAAGCAGCAAGGGAAACAAAAGTCCTTCCCCTACAAGGGACGACTGACCACATTTGCAGCAGACCTATCCACAGAAACCTGGCAGCCCAGAAATGAGTGGCAGGCTATATTCATTGCACCGAATCCTAAAAGTATGCGGCCAAAACTTATTTGTCCAGCAAAGCTGTCATTCCAAATAGAAGTAGAGATGGAAAGTTTCCCAAGCAAAAATTAAAGGAGTTCCTGACCACTCAACCAGCCCTGCAAGACATTTGAAGGCGGACTCTCCCAGGGGACAAAAGACATAAAAGAAAAAAACAGACCACAGGCAGAAAACACTGGCAAGGATCAGCGAACACCACCAGCAACTCCAACTCTACAAGCAACACAATGGCAATAACTTCATACCTTTCAGTACTCACTCCAAACGTCAATGGACTCAATGCTCCAATCAAAACACATAGGGTAACAGAATGGGTGAGAAAAGAAGATCATCCATATGCTGCTTACAAGGGACCCACTTGAGACCTAAAGACGCCTTCAGATTGAAAGCAAGGGGATGGAAAACCATCTCTCATGCTCATGGTTGGCAAAAGAAAGCAGGAGGAGCCATACTTATATCGGGCAATCTAGACTTTAAAATAAAGACTCTAACGAGACACGTAGAAGGGCGTTATATCATAATTATTGGGTCTGTGCACCAAGAAGGCCTCACGATTGTAAACATTTATGCACCAAATGTGGTGCGCCCAAACAGATACATCAATGCATCGCAAACATAAAGAAACCCATTGAGAATGATACCATCCTAGGAGGGAACCTCAACACCCCACTTACAGCAACGGACAGCTCACCTAAACCTACAATCAACAAGGAAGCAATGGTTCTGAATGACACACTGGACCAGATGGACTTGACAGATATAGTCAGAACATTTCATCCTAAAGCAGGCAAATATACATTCTTCTCCAGTGCACACGGAACATTCTCCACAATAGATCACATACTGGGACACAAATCAGCCCTCAACAAGGACAAAAAGATCGACACCATATCGTGCATATTCTCAGACCACAATGCTATGAAACTCGAAATCACGACAAGAAACAATGTGGAAATGTAACAAATACTTGGAGACTAAAGAACACCCTACTTAAGAGTGAATGGGCTAACCAAGATGTTAAAGAGGAAATTAAACAGTCCATGGAAGCCAAGGAGAACGGTAACACCACAGGCCAAAACCTCTGGGATGCAGCAAAGGGGGTCATTCGAGGGAAGTATATAGCAATCCAGGCCTTCCGAAAGAAAGAAGAAACGGCTCAGAGACACAACCTAACCGTTCACCTTAAAGTGTTGGAAAAAGAACAGCAAAGAAAACCCCAAACCAGCAGAGACAGGATATAATGCAGATTAGAGCAGAAATCAATGCTATGGAAACCAAAAAAAAAAAAAACAAAACACAAAAACAAACACAAGTACAAAAAGAAAAAAAAAAAACCAACAACACTAGAACGGATCAGTGAAACCAGAGCTGATTCGTTGAAAGAATTCACAAAATGGATAAATCCCTAGCCAGTCTGCTCAAAAAGAAAAAGGAAAGGACCCAAATAAAGGCAATCAAGAATGAAAGAGGAGAGATCACAACCAACACAGCAGAAATGCAAACAATACTACGAGAACATTGTGAGCAATTATACACCAATAAAATGGGCAATCTGGGAGAAATGGACAAATCCCAAGAAACATATAAACTACCAACACTGAAACAGGAAGAAAGAAACTTTGAACAGACCAAAAGAAGTAAAGAAAATGAATTAGTAATCAAAAATCTCCCCCTCCCCCCACCCCCACGAAAAGAAAAATACAGAGTCCAGGCCCAGACGGCTTTCCAGGGGAATTCTCCCAAACATTTAGAGAAGAGTTCACATCTATTCTCTTGAAGCTGCTCCAAAAGAGAGACACGGAAGGAAAACTTCCGAGCTCTTTCTACGAAGCCAGTATTTCCTTGATTCCAAACCCAGACAGAGACCCCACGACAAAGGAGAACGATGGACCCATTTCCCTGATGAACATGGATGCAAAACTGCTCAACAAGTTGTCAGCCGATCGGATCCAACAATAATATATCCAAAAAATGATTCGCCACGACCAGGTGGGATCTATACCTGGGATGCAGATCTGGTTCGATATGCACAAAACAATCAATGTGATTCATCACACACATCTAAGAAAAGAAAGGACAAGAACCACACGATCCTCTCAATCGATGTGGAGAAACCATGGGACAACATACAACATCCTATCTTGATACAAACCCTCAAGAAAGTAGGGCTAGAAGGATCATATAAGTCATATACGAAAGACCCAACGCGAATATCATCCCCCATGGGGAAAACCCGAGAGCTTTCCCCCTAAGGACAGGGACAAGACAGGGAGGTCCACTCTTGCCACTGTTACTCACCATCGCATTGGAAGCCTTAGCCTCAGCCATCAGACAACACAAAGAACTCAAAGGCCTCCAAATTGGCCGGGAGAGGTCAAACGTTCCCTCTTGGCGGACGACATGATAGTCTATATGGAAAACCCAAAAGATTCCACCACAAACTGCTAGAACTGATCCATGAATTCAGCAAAGGTGCAGGATGTGAAATCAATGCACAGAAACGGGCTGCATTCCGATACACCAATGATGAAGCAACAGGAAGAAAAATCAAGCATCGGTCCCATTGACAATTGCACCCAGAATCATACAATACCTAGGAATAAATCTAACCAAAGAGATGAAAAACCTATACACTGAAAACTACATGAAATTTTAGAAGACAGAAAACATAATGGAAAAAGATTCCACGCTCCTGGTTGGGAGGAACAAATATGGGTAAAATGTCAGTACCACCCAAAGCAATCTACATACTCAAAGCAACACCTATCCAAAGAACACCAGCACTCCTCGCAGAGCTGGAACAGACAATACTAGAATTTGGATGGGCCCAGAAAAGACCCTGAAGAGCCAAAGCACTGTTGAAAAAGAAAGGAAAGCTGGATGCATCACAATCGCAGACCTCAAGCTGTAATTACACAGCTGTCATCATCAAGACAGTATGGTACTGGCACAAAAACGGACACTCAGCTCAAGAGAACAGAAACGGACCCACAAATGGATGGCCAACTATCCCTTGACAAAGCAGGAAAGAATATCCAATGGAATAAAGACAGTCTCTTCAACAAGTGGTGCTGGGAAAACTGGACAGCGACATGCAGAAAAAGGAGCCCGCACCACTTTCTGACACCGTACACATAAAGAAACTCAAAAGGGAGGAACGTCCTAAGTGTAAGACAGGAAGCCATCAAAACCCTCGAGGAGAAAGCAGGGAAAAGCCTCTGTGATCTGGGCCACAGCAACTTCTTACTCAACACGTCTCCGGAGGCAAGGGAAACAAAAGGAAAAACGACCTATTGAGAACTCATCCAAAGAAAACTCTCCTGCACCGTGAAGGAAACAGATCAGCTACACCAACAAACCAGCTCAATCATCAATGGTAGAAGATATTTGCGAACGACACATCAGAGAAAGGCTCAGTATACAAATCGATAAAGAACTGATCACACTCAACAGCCAAAAACCAACGAATCCAGCGAAGAAATGGGCAAAAGTCATGAATAGACACTGCTCCAGGAAGACATCCAGATGGTCAACTGACACATGAAAAAATGCTCAACCTCACTCATCATCAGGGAAATCCATAGCAAGATCACAATGAGCTACCACTTCACACGTGTCATAATGGCTAACATTAACAAGTCAGGCAACAACCGATGTTGGCCAGGGTGCGGAGCAACAGGATCTCTTTTGCACTGCTGGCGGGAATGCAAACTGGCGCCGCCACTCTGGAAAACAGCATGGAGGTTCCTCAAACAACTGAAAGCACAGCGACCCTAGGAGCCAGCAATTGCACGACTAGGTATTTATCCAAGGGATATGGGTGTGCTGTTTCCAAGGGGCACCTGCACCCAAACGCCCCCAAAAGCTTCTAGCAGTACCATCAACAATAGCCAAAGTATGGAAAGAGCCCGAATGTCCATAGATGCATGGAATGGAAAAAGAAGAGGTGGCACATATATACGCAATGGAACATTACGAGGCGATCGAAAGGAAAAACAGGGTGCCATTCGCAACGATGTGGCTAGAAGGAGAGGGTATTCTCCTCAGCGAAATGAGTCAGAGAAAGACAACTATCACATGACTTCACTCATATGAAGGCTCCAAGGTGCAAAACAGATGAGCATCAGGGAAGGGAAGGAAAAATAATATAAAAACAGGGAGGGGTACAAAACCAAGCAGGGAGGGGGCCAACGGATATTTGAAGAACAGCGAAAGGTGTGCTTGTGCCCTGGCCTCGCCCGCCCCCTCCCCCGCCCCCACTATCTGGGGGCTTCTCCCTGGGGAGTGGTCCTGAGAGTGTCCGGCGCCAGGCTGGCCCCGTGGAGCCACGGCCTGGAAGCGAGGCCAAGCCAACGGAGGTTTGAGAGCATTGGGAAAGGGTGTGGGCATGGGTGTGGCAGGGGTAAGGATGCTGCGTGTAAGGGTGGGGCCGGGGTATGGTGCCATGGAGTGAGGAGGCCAGGCAGAGGCTGAAGGAAGCGGTGGGCGGGGCTGGAGGGCACCAGGTTGGGGGAGGGCCATGCCTTGAGGGCAGTGGACAGAGGCCACAGGAGCAGCCTCCCGGAGAAGATAGGAAAGGCCAAAGGAAAAGCGCGCACGACGCCCAATACACGCCAATGTTCAAGGAGGGAAACCATCCAGGGTGCCCACGGCACTGCCGACGCAGGCCCTCCGCCTCGGCCAGTGGGGCCGCTAGCTTTTGCACTGCTGTGGGAGAAAGGTGCTCGCTTGCACGACACTCAGGAATGCCCCGCCGATGGGGTTGCACCTTGTCCCTTGGGTCTGGCCCTTCGGGATCCCAAAGACATCTCCCTGACACAGTGTCCGTGGCTGAGGCCAGCCAGGCCAGGCCAGGAGAAATGGTGGCAATCACACCAACATCCCCCAATGGGAGCAAAAGCGAAACAGAACGTCCGAGTTGATGGGCAACAACAAAGAGCCCCAAACGAGGGGCGTCGGACACAGGGAGCCCCCCCGCGTCAACACAGGGACTTGTCAGGAACAGCGACTTGGGTCACGAGACCAAGCGCCAAGGCAGCTAGTTCCCAGGGGACACGGGACATAGGATCCCATTCCTCCGAAGGTCCCAGCAAGCGCAGTCACCGCCCTAGAGACAGAAAGGGGAACGGGGAGGGCAGGGCAGGGTGTGGAGTGAAGGGACACTGCAAATAGCTCATGGACACACCGCTCCCCGTTGGGAAAGGGAGAAGCTTGGACACGGAGGACGCCGAAGGGGCCCCCAACCACAGGAACGTACGTGAGGCCAGGGGCCCCGCAAGCTTCCCTGGAGGCCCACGAGAAACACCAGTTTACGAATGAAACAGGCATGCACACACGAGTCTCTTTTTCCAAGGGTGAAGATGTGTTCTGAAACGTCTATCTCCACATGCATGCATACCAGTTACAACGGCAAGAAATCGCTAAACCTCCAGGATTCGTTCCTAGTGTGGAGACGTGAGGAGCACCAAGGTGATGGGCCGCATGGGATTAAAGTGCCCGAGAGGTCACGTGACCTTGGGCGGGTCTAAGCGTCCGGGTAGGAAGGAAGTGTCCCTCACTGACCGTCCCTCGGGCACGCCGGACGCTGAGTCTCCGCCACGGCAGTCCGCCTGCCACCCGCCGCTCTGGACGTCTCCTGACACACAGGAGGAGCACGTTGGCGTTTCAGGTGGGTTGGGACGATCTGGGGCTCACACGAGCTGGCACAGAAGTGGGACAGGGAGCAAATGGAGGTTGTGATGCGCCTCGACTCACCAGGTGAAGGACGCTTTAGTGTTGAAGACGCTTGTGAGAACAGAGACTGAGGAAAGGCGTGGCTCTCGGTGTTCCTGAGCACATGAGGTTCTGCTTCCAAAGGAACTGAACCCCAGAGTCGGACTGGTGTGAGGGCGTGCGGGAGCAGTGACAGCATCCTGCTCCATGTCGCCGTGGGGCCTGAGAGCCTAAGGAACTTTCTTGTTCACCCGAATTTCACGGCAAATACTCATTTGCCACGGCTGACACGTGAGTTCAGCGTGGGGCCCCGTAAAGGCCACATGAAAGAAAAGGGTTCAGGCCCTGCGTGGGGAAGCTTCCAGTCGAGTCGAGCAGAAACGAAACGTTTTCATTGACTTTGTCTTTGAGGGTGGTTTCTCTGGAGGTCAAGTAGGAGAGGCACATTCTGGAGAGGCAAGCATCCTTCTCGGTGCACATGCAACCCTGGGTGCCACAGGGAGTATCGCCGTAGCGTGGATTGCGGTGTCCGTGGGGGCCAGGACTTTGTGTGTGGTTTTCCTTCCGGAGGGCCCTGGGAGAGACTTCCCGAAAGTCTCTCCGGTGAGTCACGCAAGACCACCTCCACGGCCTTGCCTGAGGGTGCCGTCCTGCGGGTGGGTCCACGGGAGAGCGTGTAGAACATGCAGGAGGGAGAGGTCCCACCTCCCAGGTGAGGACCGTGTCTGACCTGGTGGGCATGATGCCCCCTCGTGCCCGCTGGGGGAGGAAGGTTCATGAAGGAGTCGTTGTGTCTGTGGGAATGACTCTCCTTTTCCCATTGACTCAGGAAGTCCAGAAACCCATCTTCAAGCAAGGCTGACTTGACCCATCAAGGAGGTGGGGCAGATGGCGGGTGGGCACACCCAGCACGCACCTTCCAGACCCTTGAAAGCCCCAAACGGGAAGAGGCAACGGGGAGCAGCCATGGCGCCCAGGGTTCCCAGGCTAGAGGACGAGGATCCTCGGGTAAGTGGAGCCCTGGAGGCGTGGTGAACCAGTGGGCGGGTTGGAGGGGCTGGGTCGGGTGGGGGTGGGGGAGCCATGCCTCTGAAGCCGGGGATCGCACATGACGAGGGAATGAAGGCTCTGTGTCCGGAAGTCGGTCGTCCTTTCCTAGCCCACGGTGGCCTGCGTTGGCATCTCAGCAGCCTGCCCGTTGGGATAAGCTCCCTCGGCCGTAGGATCACGTCCAGCCTGGTGTTTGTCCCCATCGTGGCGTGGGGCTCATTCTACGCGGCCTGAGACCTGCAATCCCAACTCCCGGTCCGTCCCTCACAGAGGCTTGGGTAGAATCCTAGGAACTTCCATCTCCTGGCACCTCCCGAGCCGTCCACGATGTGCCCTGTCCCACACCAGTCCTCCGCTCCCCGAGTGTGTCCTTGTCATGTCCTTTGCAGTTGGACTGTGATTGGTGCTGATTCACTGAGCCCCCCCCTGCTTGGTCCGCAGCTCAAGTGTAAGGACTGCGGAGCCTTTGGGCACAACGCATCCAGCACCAGGTGCCCCATGAAGCGCTGGGACGGGTGCCTGGCCCCCCAGGCCTTTGTCCCCAGGAAGCCGAAGGAGAATGTGGAACCACGCCAGCAGCAGGACCAGCACAAGCCCGGGCCCTTCAACCGGGCTGCGAGGGACATGGAAGAGGGACAAAGGTGAGGATGCGGCCGGCTCCGGCCTGCCCGTGGGCTGGCAGCTCAGGTCGCTGAGTCTCTGTACCCGGACACTGGGTGCTGTGTCGTCTTCACACACACACAGGGGTGCGGGAGGCAGAGAAAGGAGCTCCCCGCCCCCCCAGGGGACCTCACGAGCCTATTGTGCTGCTCTGGGGGACTCCCTGAGGCTGTGTGTCGTGGGGTAGGGAGACAGGGGGAGGCGGCAAATGACAGGCAGTGGCGCACACGGCTCTCGACACAAGGACGTCTTGGGCCAACCTGGACGGCTCGCTGGAGTGGGAGCCAGGGGGGCGGATGAAGAAAGGAGATCTTGCCCAAGCCCCATCACTCGCTCCCCAGGTGAACACACGAAATGCCGCTCCTTCACCTTCCCGTTCTTGGTCGTGCAGGCGAGAAGCCCAGCAGAGGAAGGCGCTGCTGCAGAGATTCCCCAGGATAGCCCCTGGAAGGCAGCAGCGAGCCTGGAGGGACTCCACAGAATCCTGTGACTATGTGAGGGTGAGTGTCCCCCGTCCCTGCTCTCGTTCTCTCCTGGGGACGGGGATGTGACGGGCTTGCCGGCCCTCCTGGCTGAGGAAGGGGGTCCACCCCGATTCTCAACATTGGGATTTCCGTGCGGGTCCTTTCCAGCCACGTTTGCCGGGTGTCCATGATCCGGCAGGATTCCTTGCATGTGTGCTAACCGGGTGCCGGCTGGGCGTGCCAACATAATTTCGGGACGCTGTGCCCACACCTAGGCCTCTTGGGAGGCACAGGCATCTTTCCCTGGTGACACACAGACCCGCCCCATTGGCCATCCAAACTCAGTAGCCCCCACCGCGAACCTCCACCTGCAGGACGCCTGTACTTTCCCTAGAAGCCTGAATGGACGTGCTTGTCCACTTCGGGAGGCAGGCACGATGCACAACCTTTCTGGTCCGTCGCTCCCATGGAATCAAAGCATCAAGGGGCTACTGCCCAGTGTTTCTTCCCGATCGACGCTGAGCTGGAGGCCCTTGTCCTCTGTCAGTACAATCCTTTCCCGTCTCTCCCGGTTGTTTGCGTTTCTGTCGGTTTCTTTGCTGTGCTTGTCGTGCATGTGTCCTTGGTGGGGAGGAAGGACCAATGGCCGTTGTCTGTGTGTTGTGTGTTCCCACAGCATCTGCACAGGCCGATGCCCGTGTACACCACCAAGAGGGTGTCCGTGCTGGAGCCGCCCGTCCCGGCTGAGCCTCCTAGCGGGACGCCTGACACGACACAGCTGTCCCCGTCGGCTGCTCCTCTCGGGAGACCTGCGGCGAGCACCTTCCCGCCTGCTGGCCGACAGGATGCCCAGCAAGTGGGGACCCCTGCCCCGCCTGCCCCGCCTGCCCCGGCACACCAACGCTCTGCCCGGGATCCAGGCCTCGGTGTCCAGCTGAGACAACACCGGCCCCGATGTGCCTCCCTCGAAGCTTCCAGGGCCGTCTCCAAGGCGCGTGGCATTGGCCACGCCCAGGCACCAGCCAAGCGTCCTGAGGGGAGCCCTGATCCTCCTCCAACCCGTTTGGCTCCGAGTCCCCAGCCCCACATCCAGACACCAGGCAAGAGATGGGCCCCGCTCCCCGACGACACGTGCCAGAACCCCCGAAAGAAACCACGTTGCAGCCCCTTCCAGCCACCCCACAAGAGCACAGGGAGCACCCATGTGGGGCTGCGCCAGAGTCTGTGTCGTCCAGCAAGGAGAAGTGCATGTGGTCCCACGGGGGCAGCCCAACTGACCAGGAAGACACCTGCCTCGGTGCAAAGCAGGGGCCTCCAGCCTCTACGCCCCCAACCTCACCTGGACACTCTCCAGGCGTGCACCTGGCCTCCGTGTCCGCCCTGTCCGCAGGCACCCGGCCAGCCCCTGCGAATGGTCTTCAGCCGCCTGGACAAAGGCGGCTGGAGCTCCAGGTTCATAGCAGCTCCCTGTCTGCCACCTCCCGAGAGGCCAGTCCCCCCTGGCCAGGGCCCGCCCATCACACACCAGTCTGAGGGAGGCTGTCTGCCTGTCTCCCTGAGCATCCTCCACGATGACCTGCAGCTTTCCTCGTCCTCGGAGGAGAGCGACCGGGAGTGAGACACCTCATGTCCTCGGACACTCGTCCTCTGGCCCTTGTGACCCCGAGCAGGTGACTGCGGAGCGGAGGCCAAGGCAGGGCCGTGACTTTTTTTTGCTAAAGCAGCAATTCCCCCAAAGACCTGCAAGGACAAAAACTTGCGTCCACACTGTGTTTGGTGTCCTGCTTGGGGCGGGGAGTGGGTTGAGTGCCCACGTGCAGACGCTCGTGGCACACTTTTCCTTTATGCATCTACACCTTCTGGTTCACCTGCTCCGTCTCAAACAACAAGGTCTCGTTTCTCGCGTTTCAATAGATTCTATGAGAAATTCAGCGCCAGGAGAGCAAAAGGTCGTCCACTCGAATGTAAAGTTAAGGATCTACGAAATGACTGTGTATTGGGTTTGCAAATGTCTGAATTTGGGGACACCGGAGGAATGATTCCAGTCTGGGCTGGGCAAGTGGAGGCAATCTTTGGTTTAGAATAGTTCACTGATATCGTTTTTCTGCAGATCATATCGGGGACTATTTTACATGCTGTCTGCATTTTTGTTTTTCCCTGGTAGTGCAACGTTGTGTGTAGTGTTACCACAACTAATAAAATTTGCTCAGAGACGACCGAATGTGCATGGTTTTCTTTTTTGTGTGTACACTGTAGTTTCCCGTCACGTCGAGTAGAATCCTGCATTTGTTCCCAAGTGCACTTGGGACTTGGATCCTCACCTAGTGGAGAACAACTAAGTATTCAGAAGCAGCAAAGAAACACGGGTTAACCTCTCTTCTCCTTTCAAGATAAAGTCTCTCCAAGTGTCCTGGGAACAAGACAATGCTAGAGGTGAATTTGAAACCGATGAGGGTCGGGATGCCTGGGTGGCTCAGTCAGAGAAGTGTCTGACCTGGAGGCGGCTCAGGTCATGATCTCAGGGTTGGGGAGATTGAACTTTGAGTTTCCCTCCCTCCTTGGGATCGCCTCTCTCCTTTTCTCTCTAACCCTCCCCCACATTCTCCCTCCCTCCCTCCCTCCCTCCCTCTCTCTCTCTCTCTCTGTCTCTCTGTCTGTCTGTCTCTCTCTCTCTGTCTGTCGACATAAAATCCCATGAACTGAAAGAACATGTGCATGGGAAATCAATCAGCGTTAGGGGCTGCTGTCCACATGTCTCTCAAAGGCATTTTCATTCACAAGTCACGTCAAGGAGGGTGGCATAGAAGAGATACAAAGGAAAGGATGAGAAAGACATTCCACAGATAGATACTAGAGAGGGGAAGGAGACGCGAGAGTTAGGAGATAGACACATAGAGTGATGAGCGATTGATGAGAGAGGACAGAGAATTAGGTGGTCAAAGGGTTCTTTGGAAGCAATTCTGCAGGCCTCTTTGCCCACGTGGCAGGTGGCCAGGGCTGAGGCTAGAGAAGCAAGGGGGTGTTCGTGGAGTCTGAAGACCGGCAGGCTCCAGACCCGGGGAGAATGGCCTTGTCGGGGCCAGGCACTCAGACAGGAGCAGGTGTCTCGTCTTGGGACAGGGGTCAGCTTTATGCTCCAGGAAGGTCTGGAATGGACTGGCTCAAGTTACTACGTTAAATAGGGCAACTTGCTTTGCTCAGACCAGTCACGTGAGAGTTCCTACCATCTAACACCGTCCAGTGAAAACACAACCGGTTTTCTAGGACGAGATGACAACCAAAGGGAGAGATGATTCCTTGCAGAAACAGGTCCAAACTTGGTGCCTGCCAACGGATATTTGAAGAACAGGGAAAGGTGTGCTTGTGCCCTGGCCTCGCTCGCCCCCCTCCTCTGCCCACTCTCTGGTAGATTCTCCTTGGGGTGTGGTCCTGAGAGTGGCTGGTGCCAGGCTGGCCCGGTGGAGCAAAGGCCTGGACGTGAGGCCGGGCCAACTGAGGCCGGAGAGCATTGGGATGAGGTGTGGGCATGGGTGTGGCAGGGGTAAGCATGCTGCGGGTAAGGGTGGGGCCGTGGTCCGGTCCCATGCAGTGAGGCCAGGCAGAGGCTGGAGGAAGCCGTGGGTGGGGCTGGAGGGCACCAGGCAGGGAGAGGGCCGTGTCTTCAGGCTGTGGTCACAAGAGTCTGAAGACTCCTTTTGTGCATCCCATTGTGTGTCCTCCTTGACCCCTTGCCCCTTTCCTTCCCCTCACATGAGTGTGTTTGGCACTGAGACACCTCACGTGCTCGCAGCCTTTTCCTCCTAGTTGGTGACCCCGAGGAGGTGACTGTTTAATTGAGGATCCTCTCTCCCTCTCTCTCTGTCTCTCCCTGGCTTGTCCACACGAGCGCTCTCTCTCGCTCTCTGTCTCTCTCTGTCTCTGTCTCTCTCTCTCAAAACAAATCAATTAAAATCAATTAAAAATCAAATAAATCAATTAAATCAATTAAAAGTGAAAAACAAACAAACATTAGAGAAGAAAGCACATTTCCAGTAGACCTGGTCAGTTCTGAAATCTGGTCTAGAGATACTGACACATTAAAGCCACAGTTTCCTCGAGGGGACATTGTTCCTTGCATGTCTAAGTTCCCATTTCAAACCGTCTATAAATGTCACAAATCCACAACAAACATGTCCTGAACCACGGGAACCTATACCTACCTTGCTATGTGATTTGCTAGTAATACCAGTGACAATTTGGCAAATGATGGGTTTAGGATTTGTTCTCCTATTGGGAAGGGAGCTACAAAATGAAGAAAACATTTACAAAGCCTGCAACCAGGCCAAGGATATTTCTTGGGACAATTTCTCGGCCACCCCTTGGTAGACAGACGTGTTTCAAAGGACCTTCGTGATAGTTGTATACACAGATCCTATGGAGACAGTTCAGGAGTTTTAGAATCAAATCCATGGACAGTAATCATTCCAGAATAATTTGCTGGTGTCCCATACATTCTGGCTGACGGAGAGGAGGTGCTCCTACATGATACCAGAGCTCAATTGGTAAAATGATTTCCATAGCCTAAAAAATTCATGGCCGTCATTCCTTGACACTTTGTGTTATCTAAAAGCAAAGTGGATACTCAAAAAAGGATTTCCTCTAGGTTGGAAATGCTCAAGTCTGTCTGTCCAGAGAGGGAGCAATGGAAATGAGGGAGGTGGAGAAAGTGGTGAAACGTGTGTGTGTGTGTGTGTGTGTGTGTGTGTGTGTGTGTGTGTGCCTCTTGAGGAGGGAGGGGCAGGAGGAAGGCTGGGCTGAGTCGTCTGTCTGCAGAAGAGTGGCCACACCCTAAGACCCTTCATCCAACTCCAGCTGGTGGCTGATTGGATGACGTGGTCCTAGTCAGGTGGGTGGGGCGAGCTTTACGAGGGCTGAGGAGAGGGCCACAGCTATCATTCTGAGACTGGCCTCCTGAGAGAAGCATCGCTCTGCAACGTGAGGCTCCACGTTTCAGGAGACATGGAGACGCCCTCTCCCCACTGCCGAGAGGAGTCTCAGTTCCATGTCTTTCCAAACCTCAACTCTTGCGGGTCAAATACGGGTGGTGCTGAAGGCCACGGAGGACCCACTCTACCTGAGAAGCCGTCACCGTCATCGCACACACCCTGCGACCTGCCTAACGGTTGGGCTCCCGCGTCAATAGGTCTGCCCCCCGCAAAGAAACCTGCGAGTTGGAGGAGACCTTCTGTGGTTGGGGCTGGCCTGCAGAACCTGGGGAACACGTGCTATGCGAATGCAGCGCTGCAGTGTCTGACGTACACACCACCCCTCGCCGGCTACATGCTGTCCCAGGAGCACTCCCGAAGCTGTGGGAGGCAGCCATTCTGCGTGCTGTGTGCTCTGCAGGCTCACGTGACCCGGGCCCTCTGCCGTCCGGGAGATGTGATCCGGCCTCCGCCAAAACTGCTCGCTGCCTTCCACACACACAGGCAGGAGGATGCCCATGAGTTTCTGATGTTCACTCTGGATGCTATGCAGGAAGCGTGTTTGCGTGAGGACAAGCCTTCAGAGCCTCAGGCTCAGGACGCCACCCTCATCCAGCAAATCTTTGGCGGGTACTGGAGGTCTCAAATCCAGTGTCTCCACTGCCAGGGTGTCTCCAGCACTTTGGACCCTTACCTGGACATTAGCCTGGATATCAGGGCAGCTCAGAGTGTGAGCCAAGCTTTGCAACACTTGGTGAAGCCCGAACGGTTGGATGGTGAAAATGCCTATCGTTGTAGTACTTGTCTCGACAAGGTACCTGCTTCCAAGACGTTGACTTTGCACACTTGCCCCAAGGTCCTGATGCTGGTATTGAAACGATTCTGCCATTTCACGGGCAGCAAACTGGCTAAGGAAGTGCAATATCCTGAGCGCCTTGACATGCGACGATACGTGTCTGGGCAGAACGGGGGGTCGCTGACTTATGTGCTCTATGCCGTGCTGGTGCACGCGGGCTGGAATTGTCACAGCGGACATTACTTCTGTTACATCAAAGCTGGGAACGGCCAGTGGTACAAAATGGATGATGCGAAGGTAACCGCCAGTGATGCGACGTCTGCCCTGAGCCAACATGCCTATGTCCTCTTTTACATCCAGAAGAGTGAATTGGAAAGAGACCGTGGGAGTGAGCCAGGTGCTGGGGAATCCACATCCCTCCAGGCTGACCACGCAGGCACGGCTGCGGCCCAAGGGGGGCCTGAAACCGACCCCAACATCGAGGTGCCACAATTGGAGGATCACGTGGAAGAGACACCACCGCCAGCAATCACGTTAGACCAGTGGAGATTCCTCCAAGAAAGCCACCGTCCCAAGTCTGGATTCAACCTCAGGAAATTAGAATTTGCCCTTCCCCCCGACGCAGTCCTAATTCACCAGTCCAAATACAGAGATGAGATGGGAAAGGATCACCGTGAACCAAACATCTACCGGCTCAACAGTTCAGCCAGGGACGTCCCACCTCAGAGGGCAACGGCCATTAACCAAGTCCCTTGTCTCCCCGGCAGAGCCAGAGCTACCAAGAGGAAGAACAAGAAGGGACAGAGGTCTCAGGAAGCAGTGCAGGGATCCCACTACAGGCTTTGAGATACATGCCTGCCCACGTGCACACTCACCCGCCCTCACTCACTACTCACTCACTCACAGTCCCTTGTAGGCCATATTTTGTGTGTTGTAGGTGGGTGTGATCCGGACATGTGGAGGGACCATGAATCTGGCTGGATTCATGGGGTATGGCGTTCCAGTGGAGCTGGAGAATCCTGAGCTTTAAGGCTGGCTGTCTGTAATGAGGTTATTGGAGAGGTGTGGATTATGCAGGGGACTCGGAAGGTTTCTCCCCTCCATCAGCACCGAGGATCATCGGGCACTCTCAGAGCCTGAAAGGGTCAGAGGAAGTGGCCAATGAGGCATGAAGGTGGAAAGAAGGCAGAGCACCGGGGGTCCCTGTGAAAATGCCTGGGACTCACGGTCCCATCATCCCATTCCCTACTCTCTGTGTATTGGTAACGTACATGTGCCCAAACATGTGCGTGTGGGGACTCTCGGTGATATCCACACATGCACCGGCAGGGGAAGGAGTTTGAAACAATCTCAGTGCTTCCACACGGAGAAGTGGCAAATGACCAGGAAACTGGAAGAACTCTAGCTCTACGTGGGAGCAGACAGCCTTTTCAGGAATGTTTTGTGTCAGAAGGAGAGGAGCAGAAGGAAACACGAATTCATAACTGTGCAAAGTGTTTCCTTGTATACATAATATATTGTGTAAAGTCTCCACATGTTCATGTGAACATTGGCCAATTGCCTGGAAATGGCAAAGAGCAAATAAATGCTTATTTCTCAGGAGACGGGTGGGTGGAGCCTTCCTGGCCCATGTTCATTAGATTCGGTTCCCTTAACAATCCCCCTCCCATGAGGCAGCAGAGCAAACGGGGGAAAGGAACCTTCTTCCACCTCTTATTGCTGAGCCACCAAGCAGCTCTACCTTGTTCCGCAGCGTTGACCACCATCCCCCCATCGGACAATCTCCTCCACAAGGGAGGAGGCTCAGGCATTTCTGGTCAGTTGCATTGCAATCTTGGTCCTCGGTTGTACACCTCAGAAAAACAGTCTCAAGTGGACACCAAGGCAACAATGTGGTATTTCAGGTCAGGGTATGGATGGATGCTCTAAGTCACAACTGTATTTCTCAGGAGCGAGAGACTCACTAAATACATTGTTGAATGGGAATTAGTGCATGATCCTTCAATTCCCCCTGGGAGAGGGGGGCCATATAGGAGATCTCTGGTCGTTTGCGAAAGGCACTGACAGGGTAAAGCCTGTTGTTGCTGCTGCTGCTGCTGCTGTTGTTGTTGTTGTTGTTGTTGTTGTTTCCAGTCTGCATTAAACATACACACCACACTTAGTGGGAACTAATGTCAGTATTTGAATTTTGTACAGGAAACCATATTGAATTCTGGATGTTCAAATATCAGAGCCGATAGAGGAAAAATACTTTTTCTTAATCCACTTTTAAAATTTATTGGTCTGTTGTTTTCATGTTTTAAACATGAAATAAAACGTTTAAATAAACAGAGAGACACACACACACAAACAGAGACAGAGTGTGAGCATGGGAGGGGCAGAGAGAGAGAGAGAAACACAGAATCCAAAGCAGCTCCAGGCTCTGAGCTGTCAGCACAGAGCCCAACGTGGAGCTCAACCCCACGAACCATGAGATCCTGACCTGAGCTGAGGTTGGACACTCAACCGACCGAGGCACCCAGTCCCCCCTCCATTTTCCAAATTCAAATCAAATTTAGTTAACATTGAGTGCAGTCTTGGTTTCAGGGGTGGAATTTAGGGCTTCGTCGCTTACATGAAACACCCACTGCCAACCCCCACAGGGGCCCTCCATAACGCCAGATGCAAATGGAGCCCACCCACTCTTACCCTCTAGCAACCCTCACTTTCTTCTCTACACTTCAGGGTTCTCCTGGGGCACGTGGGTGTCTCAGCCGGTGTGGACTCTGATTCCGTCAGCTCATGACCTCAGGGTTTGAGACTTCAAGCCCCGTGTCCGGCGCTGTGATGACAGCTCAGAGCCTGGAGCCTGCTCTGGATTCTGTTGCACGCCTCTCTCTGACACTCCCCTCGTCATGCTCTGTATCTCTGTCTCTGTCTCTGTCTCTGTCTCTGTCTCTCTCTCTAAGATAAAGAGAAAACAAAATTTTTTGAAGAGTCTCCTATGGCTTGCCCCCCGCTGTGATTTTATCTTATTTTATTTTTTCTTCGCTTGCCCTATGTTCTTCTATTTTGTTTTTTATTCCACAGATGAGTGATAGCATGGCACTTTCTCAGTCAAAGAGTTCAACAGGGCTAGCTGGATGTTCGATCTCAAAAGACATGCACACGTGAAATCTATCTTTCCTGTGGATTTGATTCTAAAGTGGGCAGAATCGTGGGTAAAATGCAAACAGTGTATGTGCAACTGAGCCACGAAGGGAAAAGCCACAGAAAATAACCATGCTAGGTCATCCTGTAGAAATTTTGGGATCCAACTTTCTCTTCCTGGATTAAAACCTGTATATCACACGCACACACACACACACACACACACACGGACAATATTTGATCTGGATCTCAAGACGGCCTCCATAAGCATCCAGTCAGCTCCCCAGATGACTAGGACCAGCTCTTCCTGGGTGGCCGTGTGTCACGTGTTTCACCCACACATGATGAAGTCCACACCCCTGGCTCTGTAATCCGTGGGGGAGGTCACAAGAGGGAGTCTTGCACACTGCTCTGTGTCCAGCAGGGGGCGCCGCTGGCCAGCACGGGCATTGCCTAGACTTCCAGGAGGACCTGGCATTGGGCACTTGCTCAGGCTGGCAGGTCGGAGTCTCCATGCCTTGCACTGCAGCCTGAGCATTTCGTGGGGGCATAAAGGCGACCATGAACATTTACAGAAGGTCTGGTGGGTCTAGGATTCCCTCCTTGTGACTTCACTTTGGCCGTGCTGGACCCTGGACTCTGAGCTAAAATAGACAACCTTGAGCTGCTCGGGCCACTGGTGACGATATATTTTCCAGGCATTCCAGGAACTTTTCTTTCAAAATATAAATCCAGTGAAGTCAAGACATTCAATTTTAAAAACTGTTGACAATTAGCAAAGAAGATTGCATATGGAAAACCAGGAGGTGGCCTCACGTGCGGTGATGTGGGAGCAATCATGGCAATAGGCACGGCGTTATTTGGTCTCGCCAAATCCAGCCAGCCTCATCTGGATTTCTCACGGAAAGCTTAATTCAGAGAAGTCACCCTGCAATTCCTAAGGGTATTGGTGACGATACAGAAAAGGCAGTGTGGGGGGAGGGGCCAAGATGGCAGAAGAGCATGGAAGGTTTCTTTGCGTCTTGCATCCATAACATGCAGCCACATCAACACAAAACCATCCTGCACGCCTCGAAAACTGATCTGAGGATTCACGCAACAGGTTGCCCAACCTGAACCACAGAACTCAGTGGGGACGAGGAGCAGAGAGGTGAACTGGGGAAGAGAGAAGCCACAGGGGGCAGGGAGCTGTTTTTGCCTGCAGAGAGAGGACGGAGACAGGGGCAGAATATGGGGAAAGCAATCCCCTCGCCCTCCCCTCTCCCCGCCAAAAGCAGCTGGGGAGAAAGTGGAAATGTGGAAAGAGCCACAGGCACTGAACCAAAAAGGGAGGAAGGAGAAAGGAGCGGGTTTAAATTCCATGAAGACTGTACAAACAGGGGGAGGGCAGAGTGCGAAACTCCGCATCTGATACCTGGCGGTGCTCTGGTCGGAAGGGCGAATCCCGAGAGCAGAGTGAAGACTGGGGGGTGGAGGAGGGGTGTCTCGAACCACGCGGAGAAAGGCGGTTCCCCTGCTGCGAGGACACGAGGTAGAGTCTGTGTGGCCACCCCAGCCGACCCCAGAGGTCCCAGCAGACCCCGGAGAACAGCCACATTCGCTGGTGCTGGAACAAGGTCGTTAAGGGGGAAGCCCGCTACCAGAAGTGTGTGGTGATTTTCCATAGTCCTCGAAACGCTGCTGCTACACCATCGCGTGAACGTTTTCGGGCGCAGGCTGGCACCCAGCCGCAGTCTCTGGGCATCGGCAGCGGCACGGTGTTGCCGATGTTCCTGGGTGCGGCCGGCACCCGGCCAGTGCTCGCTGAGACCCTGACGCAGAGGATCTGAGCAGGTCTCAGCCGCGGGCCCTCAGAAGGGGGGGGTCGGGAAACACAGCCGCCTGGGAGGTAAATCCCACGAGGAAGGTGCCGCCTGGCAACGTGACGGCTGGGCCACGGACAGTGTAAAAGCGGCCAGTGGACAGAAGCCGGAGAGAAAGGACGGGGGTAGGATTGCTGGTCGCAGACAGCCGAGTTCAGATACTACAGACTGGGCACCTGAGTGACGCCAGGGGCTCCGCTCCCGCGCATGCGCATCTGCACCTCCAAGCGCCCCAGCAATCCGCACTTGTAGGCTAGCTGCGCCATCTAGTGGAGAACAGAGCCGTGACACTTAGCACCGCCCAACTGGGCCAACCTGGCTCTTCAGGAACCCAAGTCTCTCCGCCTTCTGAGTGTATGGACTACAAAGTGCTTCATCCTTTGACTTCTAGGGGACAACAATGTAACTTCAATCGTATTTCAGTCTGTTCGCTGGTCCATCTCTTTTCTTGTCTTTTTCATTTCTTTCTTTTTCATGAAGACAGAAAGAGAAAAAATATGTGGTTATTTTCCAGGGTTTAAAATAATTTCCTTGAGTTTTTTTCCGACTACATTCGTTTAATTTTTTGTAAATGTGTCAAATTCTATTTGAATTCCATCATTTCAGTTTATCCTATTTCACTGTGTTCTTTTTTCCAAATTTTCAAACGGTTTCCTTTTTTTATGTTCTTTCCCTTTTTCCTCTAATCTATCAAGCCCATTTCAACAACCAGACCACAACTCACCTAGGATCTAGCATCATTTGTGTGATTTGTGTGTGTGTGTGTGTGTGTGTGTGTGTGTTGTTTCTTATTTTTTAATTTTGCATTCTTTTATCTTCTTCATTCCTTTCCTTCCGTCAAAATGACGAAGCAACGGAATTCACCCCAACAGAAAGAGCAGGAAGAAAGGACAGCCAGGCCCTTAACCAACACAGATGCAAACAAGCAAGATGTTTGCACCAGAATTTAGAATCACGATAATAAGAATACCAGCTGGGGTCGAAAGTAGATGAGAATGCCTTTCTGTGGGGATAAAAGAAGTAAGCGCTAGCCAGGATGAAATAAACAATGCTACAAGCGAGCTGCCATCTGGAACAGATGCCACAGCGGCAAGGATGATAAGGCTGAGCAGGAAACCAGCGATAGAGGGGACGAAGCAATGGAGAATAACGAAGCAGAAGGAAAGAGGGAGACTAAAGCAAAAGAGCAGGATTTCAGAATTCGGGAACTCAGCGACTCATTGAAAAGGAATAACATCACAATCATAGGGGTCCCAGAAGACGAGGAGAGAGAAAAGGGGGTAGAAGGGTTATGTGAGCACATCACAGCAGAAAACTTTCCTAACCTGGGAAAGACACACAAAATCCAGGAAGCACGGAAGACTCCCATTAGATTTGACAACGTCCAACCATCAACAAGGCAGAGCCTAGTGGAGTTCACAAAATACTCAGGCAAGGAAAGAATCATGAAAGCAGCAAGGGAAACAAAAGTCCTTCCCCTACAAGGGACGACTGACCACATTTGCAGCAGACCTATCCACAGAAACCTGGCAGCCCAGAAATGAGTGGCAGGCTATATTCATTGCACCGAATCCTAAAAGTATGCGGCCAAAACTTATTTGTCCAGCAAAGCTGTCATTCCAAATAGAAGTAGAGATGGAAAGTTTCCCAAGCAAAAATTAAAGGAGTTCCTGACCACTCAACCAGCCCTGCAAGACATTTGAAGGCGGACTCTCCCAGGGGACAAAAGACATAAAAGAAAAAAACAGACCACAGGCAGAAAACACTGGCAAGGATCAGCGAACACCACCAGCAACTCCAACTCTACAAGCAACACAATGGCAATAACTTCATACCTTTCAGTACTCACTCCAAACGTCAATGGACTCAATGCTCCAATCAAAACACATAGGGTAACAGAATGGGTGAGAAAAGAAGATCATCCATATGCTGCTTACAAGGGACCCACTTGAGACCTAAAGACGCCTTCAGATTGAAAGCAAGGGGATGGAAAACCATCTCTCATGCTCATGGTTGGCAAAAGAAAGCAGGAGGAGCCATACTTATATCGGGCAATCTAGACTTTAAAATAAAGACTCTAACGAGACACGTAGAAGGGCGTTATATCATAATTATTGGGTCTGTGCACCAAGAAGGCCTCACGATTGTAAACATTTATGCACCAAATGTGGTGCGCCCAAACAGATACATCAATGCATCGCAAACATAAAGAAACCCATTGAGAATGATACCATCCTAGGAGGGAACCTCAACACCCCACTTACAGCAACGGACAGCTCACCTAAACCTACAATCAACAAGGAAGCAATGGTTCTGAATGACACACTGGACCAGATGGACTTGACAGATATAGTCAGAACATTTCATCCTAAAGCAGGCAAATATACATTCTTCTCCAGTGCACACGGAACATTCTCCACAATAGATCACATACTGGGACACAAATCAGCCCTCAACAAGGACAAAAAGATCGACACCATATCGTGCATATTCTCAGACCACAATGCTATGAAACTCGAAATCACGACAAGAAACAATGTGGAAATGTAACAAATACTTGGAGACTAAAGAACACCCTACTTAAGAGTGAATGGGCTAACCAAGATGTTAAAGAGGAAATTAAACAGTCCATGGAAGCCAAGGAGAACGGTAACACCACAGGCCAAAACCTCTGGGATGCAGCAAAGGGGGTCATTCGAGGGAAGTATATAGCAATCCAGGCCTTCCGAAAGAAAGAAGAAACGGCTCAGAGACACAACCTAACCGTTCACCTTAAAGTGTTGGAAAAAGAACAGCAAAGAAAACCCCAAACCAGCAGAGACAGGATATAATGCAGATTAGAGCAGAAATCAATGCTATGGAAACCAAAAAAAAAAAAAACAAAACACAAAAACAAACACAAGTACAAAAAGAAAAAAAAAAAACCAACAACACTAGAACGGATCAGTGAAACCAGAGCTGATTCGTTGAAAGAATTCACAAAATGGATAAATCCCTAGCCAGTCTGCTCAAAAAGAAAAAGGAAAGGACCCAAATAAAGGCAATCAAGAATGAAAGAGGAGAGATCACAACCAACACAGCAGAAATACAAACAATACTACGAGAACATTGTGAGCAATTATACACCAATAAAATGGGCAATCTGGGAGAAATGGACAAATCCCAAGAAACATATAAACTACCAACACTGAAACAGGAAGAAAGAAACTTTGAACAGACCAAAAGAAGTAAAGAAAATGAATTAGTAATCAAAAATCTCCCCCTCCCCCCACCCCCACGAAAAGAAAAATACAGAGTCCAGGCCCAGACGGCTTTCCAGGGGAATTCTCCCAAACATTTAGAGAAGAGTTCACATCTATTCTCTTGAAGCTGCTCCAAAAGAGAGACACGGAAGGAAAACTTCCGAGCTCTTTCTACGAAGCCAGTATTTCCTTGATTCCAAACCCAGACAGAGACCCCACGACAAAGGAGAACGATGGACCCATTTCCCTGATGAACATGGATGCAAAACTGCTCAACAAGTTGTCAGCCGATCGGATCCAACAATAATATATCCAAAAAATGATTCGCCACGACCAGGTGGGATCTATACCTGGGATGCAGATCTGGTTCGATATGCACAAAACAATCAATGTGATTCATCACACACATCTAAGAAAAGAAAGGACAAGAACCACACGATCCTCTCAATCGATGTGGAGAAACCATGGGACAACATACAACATCCTATCTTGATACAAACCCTCAAGAAAGTAGGGCTAGAAGGATCATATAAGTCATATACGAAAGACCCAACGCGAATATCATCCCCCATGGGGAAAACCCGAGAGCTTTCCCCCTAAGGACAGGGACAAGACAGGGAGGTCCACTCTTGCCACTGTTACTCACCATCGCATTGGAAGCCTTAGCCTCAGCCATCAGACAACACAAAGAACTCAAAGGCCTCCAAATTGGCCGGGAGAGGTCAAACGTTCCCTCTTGGCGGACGACATGATAGTCTATATGGAAAACCCAAAAGATTCCACCACAAACTGCTAGAACTGATCCATGAATTCAGCAAAGGTGCAGGATGTGAAATCAATGCACAGAAACGGGCTGCATTCCGATACACCAATGATGAAGCAACAGGAAGAAAAATCAAGCATCGGTCCCATTGACAATTGCACCCAGAATCATACAATACCTAGGAATAAATCTAACCAAAGAGATGAAAAACCTATACACTGAAAACTACATGAAATTTTAGAAGACAGAAAACATAATGGAAAAAGATTCCACGCTCCTGGTTGGGAGGAACAAATATGGGTAAAATGTCAGTACCACCCAAAGCAATCTACATACTCAAAGCAACACCTATCCAAAGAACACCAGCACTCCTCGCAGAGCTGGAACAGACAATACTAGAATTTGGATGGGCCCAGAAAAGACCCTGAAGAGCCAAAGCACTGTTGAAAAAGAAAGGAAAGCTGGATGCATCACAATCGCAGACCTCAAGCTGTAATTACACAGCTGTCATCATCAAGACAGTATGGTACTGGCACAAAAACGGACACTCAGCTCAAGAGAACAGAAACGGACCCACAAATGGATGGCCAACTATCCCTTGACAAAGCAGGAAAGAATATCCAATGGAATAAAGACAGTCTCTTCAACAAGTGGTGCTGGGAAAACTGGACAGCGACATGCAGAAAAAGGAGCCCGCACCACTTTCTGACACCGTACACATAAAGAAACTCAAAAGGGAGGAACGTCCTAAGTGTAAGACAGGAAGCCATCAAAACCCTCGAGGAGAAAGCAGGGAAAAGCCTCTGTGATCTGGGCCACAGCAACTTCTTACTCAACACGTCTCCGGAGGCAAGGGAAACAAAAGGAAAAACGACCTATTGAGAACTCATCCAAAGAAAACTCTCCTGCACCGTGAAGGAAACAGATCAGCTACACCAACAAACCAGCTCAATCATCAATGGTAGAAGATATTTGCGAACGACACATCAGAGAAAGGCTCAGTATACAAATCGATAAAGAACTGATCACACTCAACAGCCAAAAACCAACGAATCCAGCGAAGAAATGGGCAAAAGTCATGAATAGACACTGCTCCAGGAAGACATCCAGATGGTCAACTGACACATGAAAAAATGCTCAACCTCACTCATCATCAGGGAAATCCATAGCAAGATCACAATGAGCTACCACTTCACACGTGTCATAATGGCTAACATTAACAAGTCAGGCAACAACCGATGTTGGCCAGGGTGCGGAGCAACAGGATCTCTTTTGCACTGCTGGCGGGAATGCAAACTGGCGCCGCCACTCTGGAAAACAGCATGGAGGTTCCTCAAACAACTGAAAGCACAGCGACCCTAGGAGCCAGCAATTGCACGACTAGGTATTTATCCAAGGGATATGGGTGTGCTGTTTCCAAGGGGCACCTGCACCCAAACGCCCCCAAAAGCTTCTAGCAGTACCATCAACAATAGCCAAAGTATGGAAAGAGCCCGAATGTCCATAGATGCATGGAATGGAAAAAGAAGAGGTGGCACATATATACGCAATGGAACATTACGAGGCGATCGAAAGGAAAAACAGGGTGCCATTCGCAACGATGTGGCTAGAAGGAGAGGGTATTCTCCTCAGCGAAATGAGTCAGAGAAAGACAACTATCACATGACTTCACTCATATGAAGGCTCTAAGGTGCAAAACAGATGAGCATCAGGGAAGGGAAGGAAAAATAATATAAAAACAGGGAGGGGTACAAAACCAAGCAGGGAGGGGGCCAACGGATATTTGAAGAACAGCGAAAGGTGTGCTTGTGCCCTGGCCTCGCCCGCCCCCTCCCCCGCCCCCACTATCTGGGGGCTTCTCCCTGGGGAGTGGTCCTGAGAGTGTCCGGCGCCAGGCTGGCCCCGTGGAGCCACGGCCTGGAAGCGAGGCCAAGCCAACGGAGGTTTGAGAGCATTGGGAAAGGGTGTGGGCATGGGTGTGGCAGGGGTAAGGATGCTGCGTGTAAGGGTGGGGCCGGGGTATGGTGCCATGGAGTGAGGAGGCCAGGCAGAGGCTGAAGGAAGCGGTGGGCGGGGCTGGAGGGCACCAGGTTGGGGGAGGGCCATGCCTTGAGGGCAGTGGACAGAGGCCACAGGAGCAGCCTCCCGGAGAAGATAGGAAAGGCCAAAGGAAAAGCGCGCACGACGCCCAATACACGCCAATGTTCAAGGAGGGAAACCATCCAGGGTGCCCACGGCACTGCCGACGCAGGCCCTCCGCCTCGGCCAGTGGGGCCGCTAGCTTTTGCACTGCTGTGGGAGAAAGGTGCTCGCTTGCACGACACTCAGGAATGCCCCGCCGATGGGGTTGCACCTTGTCCCTTGGGTCTGGCCCTTCGGGATCCCAAAGACATCTCCCTGACACAGTGTCCGTGGCTGAGGCCAGCCAGGCCAGGCCAGGAGAAATGGTGGCAATCACACCAACATCCCCCAATGGGAGCAAAAGCGAAACAGAACGTCCGAGTTGATGGGCAACAACAAAGAGCCCCAAACGAGGGGCGTCGGACACAGGGAGCCCCCCCGCGTCAACACAGGGACTTGTCAGGAACAGCGACTTGGGTCACGAGACCAAGCGCCAAGGCAGCTAGTTCCCAGGGGACACGGGACATAGGATCCCATTCCTCCGAAGGTCCCAGCAAGCGCAGTCACCGCCCTAGAGACAGAAAGGGGAACGGGGAGGGCAGGGCAGGGTGTGGAGTGAAGGGACACTGCAAATAGCTCATGGACACACCGCTCCCCGTTGGGAAAGGGAGAAGCTTGGACACGGAGGACGCCGAAGGGGCCCCCAACCACAGGAACGTACGTGAGGCCAGGGGCCCCGCAAGCTTCCCTGGAGGCCCACGAGAAACACCAGTTTACGAATGAAACAGGCATGCACACACGAGTCTCTTTTTCCAAGGGTGAAGATGTGTTCTGAAACGTCTATCTCCACATGCATGCATACCAGTTACAACGGCAAGAAATCGCTAAACCTCCAGGATTCGTTCCTAGTGTGGAGACGTGAGGAGCACCAAGGTGATGGGCCGCATGGGATTAAAGTGCCCGAGAGGTCACGTGACCTTGGGCGGGTCTAAGCGTCCGGGTAGGAAGGAAGTGTCCCTCACTGACCGTCCCTCGGGCACGCCGGACGCTGAGTCTCCGCCACGGCAGTCCGCCTGCCACCCGCCGCTCTGGACGTCTCCTGACACACAGGAGGAGCACGTTGGCGTTTCAGGTGGGTTGGGACGATCTGGGGCTCACACGAGCTGGCACAGAAGTGGGACAGGGAGCAAATGGAGGTTGTGATGCGCCTCGACTCACCAGGTGAAGGACGCTTTAGTGTTGAAGACGCTTGTGAGAACAGAGACTGAGGAAAGGCGTGGCTCTCGGTGTTCCTGAGCACATGAGGTTCTGCTTCCAAAGGAACTGAACCCCAGAGTCGGACTGGTGTGAGGGCGTGCGGGAGCAGTGACAGCATCCTGCTCCATGTCGCCGTGGGGCCTGAGAGCCTAAGGAACTTTCTTGTTCACCCGAATTTCACGGCAAATACTCATTTGCCACGGCTGACACGTGAGTTCAGCGTGGGGCCCCGTAAAGGCCACATGAAAGAAAAGGGTTCAGGCCCTGCGTGGGGAAGCTTCCAGTCGAGTCGAGCAGAAACGAAACGTTTTCATTGACTTTGTCTTTGAGGGTGGTTTCTCTGGAGGTCAAGTAGGAGAGGCACATTCTGGAGAGGCAAGCATCCTTCTCGGTGCACATGCAACCCTGGGTGCCACAGGGAGTATCGCCGTAGCGTGGATTGCGGTGTCCGTGGGGGCCAGGACTTTGTGTGTGGTTTTCCTTCCGGAGGGCCCTGGGAGAGACTTCCCGAAAGTCTCTCCGGTGAGTCACGCAAGACCACCTCCACGGCCTTGCCTGAGGGTGCCGTCCTGCGGGTGGGTCCACGGGAGAGCGTGTAGAACATGCAGGAGGGAGAGGTCCCACCTCCCAGGTGAGGACCGTGTCTGACCTGGTGGGCATGATGCCCCCTCGTGCCCGCTGGGGGAGGAAGGTTCATGAAGGAGTCGTTGTGTCTGTGGGAATGACTCTCCTTTTCCCATTGACTCAGGAAGTCCAGAAACCCATCTTCAAGCAAGGCTGACTTGACCCATCAAGGAGGTGGGGCAGATGGCGGGTGGGCACACCCAGCACGCACCTTCCAGACCCTTGAAAGCCCCAAACGGGAAGAGGCAACGGGGAGCAGCCATGGCGCCCAGGGTTCCCAGGCTAGAGGACGAGGATCCTCGGGTAAGTGGAGCCCTGGAGGCGTGGTGAACCAGTGGGCGGGTTGGAGGGGCTGGGTCGGGTGGGGGTGGGGGAGCCATGCCTCTGAAGCCGGGGATCGCACATGACGAGGGAATGAAGGCTCTGTGTCCGGAAGTCGGTCGTCCTTTCCTAGCCCACGGTGGCCTGCGTTGGCATCTCAGCAGCCTGCCCGTTGGGATAAGCTCCCTCGGCCGTAGGATCACGTCCAGCCTGGTGTTTGTCCCCATCGTGGCGTGGGGCTCATTCTACGCGGCCTGAGACCTGCAATCCCAACTCCCGGTCCGTCCCTCACAGAGGCTTGGGTAGAATCCTAGGAACTTCCATCTCCTGGCACCTCCCGAGCCGTCCACGATGTGCCCTGTCCCACACCAGTCCTCCGCTCCCCGAGTGTGTCCTTGTCATGTCCTTTGCAGTTGGACTGTGATTGGTGCTGATTCACTGAGCCCCCCCCTGCTTGGTCCGCAGCTCAAGTGTAAGGACTGCGGAGCCTTTGGGCACAACGCATCCAGCACCAGGTGCCCCATGAAGCGCTGGGACGGGTGCCTGGCCCCCCAGGCCTTTGTCCCCAGGAAGCCGAAGGAGAATGTGGAACCACGCCAGCAGCAGGACCAGCACAAGCCCGGGCCCTTCAACCGGGCTGCGAGGGACATGGAAGAGGGACAAAGGTGAGGATGCGGCCGGCTCCGGCCTGCCCGTGGGCTGGCAGCTCAGGTCGCTGAGTCTCTGTACCCGGACACTGGGTGCTGTGTCGTCTTCACACACACACAGGGGTGCGGGAGGCAGAGAAAGGAGCTCCCCGCCCCCCCAGGGGACCTCACGAGCCTATTGTGCTGCTCTGGGGGACTCCCTGAGGCTGTGTGTCGTGGGGTAGGGAGACAGGGGGAGGCGGCAAATGACAGGCAGTGGCGCACACGGCTCTCGACACAAGGACGTCTTGGGCCAACCTGGACGGCTCGCTGGAGTGGGAGCCAGGGGGGCGGATGAAGAAAGGAGATCTTGCCCAAGCCCCATCACTCGCTCCCCAGGTGAACACACGAAATGCCGCTCCTTCACCTTCCCGTTCTTGGTCGTGCAGGCGAGAAGCCCAGCAGAGGAAGGCGCTGCTGCAGAGATTCCCCAGGATAGCCCCTGGAAGGCAGCAGCGAGCCTGGAGGGACTCCACAGAATCCTGTGACTATGTGAGGGTGAGTGTCCCCCGTCCCTGCTCTCGTTCTCTCCTGGGGACGGGGATGTGACGGGCTTGCCGGCCCTCCTGGCTGAGGAAGGGGGTCCACCCCGATTCTCAACATTGGGATTTCCGTGCGGGTCCTTTCCAGCCACGTTTGCCGGGTGTCCATGATCCGGCAGGATTCCTTGCATGTGTGCTAACCGGGTGCCGGCTGGGCGTGCCAACATAATTTCGGGACGCTGTGCCCACACCTAGGCCTCTTGGGAGGCACAGGCATCTTTCCCTGGTGACACACAGACCCGCCCCATTGGCCATCCAAACTCAGTAGCCCCCACCGCGAACCTCCACCTGCAGGACGCCTGTACTTTCCCTAGAAGCCTGAATGGACGTGCTTGTCCACTTCGGGAGGCAGGCACGATGCACAACCTTTCTGGTCCGTCGCTCCCATGGAATCAAAGCATCAAGGGGCTACTGCCCAGTGTTTCTTCCCGATCGACGCTGAGCTGGAGGCCCTTGTCCTCTGTCAGTACAATCCTTTCCCGTCTCTCCCGGTTGTTTGCGTTTCTGTCGGTTTCTTTGCTGTGCTTGTCGTGCATGTGTCCTTGGTGGGGAGGAAGGACCAATGGCCGTTGTCTGTGTGTTGTGTGTTCCCACAGCATCTGCACAGGCCGATGCCCGTGTACACCACCAAGAGGGTGTCCGTGCTGGAGCCGCCCGTCCCGGCTGAGCCTCCTAGCGGGACGCCTGACACGACACAGCTGTCCCCGTCGGCTGCTCCTCTCGGGAGACCTGCGGCGAGCACCTTCCCGCCTGCTGGCCGACAGGATGCCCAGCAAGTGGGGACCCCTGCCCCGCCTGCCCCGCCTGCCCCGGCACACCAACGCTCTGCCCGGGATCCAGGCCTCGGTGTCCAGCTGAGACAACACCGGCCCCGATGTGCCTCCCTCGAAGCTTCCAGGGCCGTCTCCAAGGCGCGTGGCATTGGCCACGCCCAGGCACCAGCCAAGCGTCCTGAGGGGAGCCCTGATCCTCCTCCAACCCGTTTGGCTCCGAGTCCCCAGCCCCACATCCAGACACCAGGCAAGAGATGGGCCCCGCTCCCCGACGACACGTGCCAGAACCCCCGAAAGAAACCACGTTGCAGCCCCTTCCAGCCACCCCACAAGAGCACAGGGAGCACCCATGTGGGGCTGCTCCAGAGTCTGTGTCGTCCAGCAAGGAGAAGTGCATGTGGTCCCACGGGGGCAGCCCAACTGACCAGGAAGACACCTGCCTCGGTGCAAAGCAGGGGCCTCCAGCCTCCACGCCCCCAACCTCACCTGGACACTCTCCAGGCGTGCACCTGGCCTCCGTGTCCGCCCTGTCCGCAGGCACCCGGCCAGCCCCTGCGAATGGTCTTCAGCCGCCTGGACAAAGGCGGCTGGAGCTCCAGGTTCATAGCAGCTCCCTGTCTGCCACCTCCCGAGAGGCCAGTCCCCCCTGGCCAGGGCCCGCCCATCACACACCAGTCTGAGGGAGGCTGTCTGCCTGTCTCCCTGAGCATCCTCCACGATGACCTGCAGCTTTCCTCGTCCTCGGAGGAGAGCGACCGGGAGTGAGACACCTCATGTCCTCGGACACTCGTCCTCTGGCCCTTGTGACCCCGAGCAGGTGACTGCGGAGCGGAGGCCAAGGCAGGGCCGTGACTTTTTTTTGCTAAAGCAGCAATTCCCCCAAAGACCTGCAAGGACAAAAACTTGCGTCCACACTGTGTTTGGTGTCCTGCTTGGGGCGGGGAGTGGGTTGAGTGCCCACGTGCAGACGCTCGTGGCACACTTTTCCTTTATGCATCTACACCTTCTGGTTCACCTGCTCCGTCTCAAACAACAAGGTCTCGTTTCTCGCGTTTCAATAGATTCTATGAGAAATTCAGCGCCAGGAGAGCAAAAGGTCGTCCACTCGAATGTAAAGTTAAGGATCTACGAAATGACTGTGTATTGGGTTTGCAAATGTCTGAATTTGGGGACACCGGAGGAATGATTCCAGTCTGGGCTGGGCAAGTGGAGGCAATCTTTGGTTTAGAATAGTTCACTGATATCGTTTTTCTGCAGATCATATCGGGGACTATTTTACATGCTGTCTGCATTTTTGTTTTTCCCTGGTAGTGCAACGTTGTGTGTAGTGTTACCACAACTAATAAAATTTGCTCAGAGACGACCGAATGTGCATGGTTTTCTTTTTTGTGTGTACACTGTAGTTTCCCGTCACGTCGAGTAGAATCCTGCATTTGTTCCCAAGTGCACTTGGGACTTGGATCCTCACCTAGTGGAGAACAACTAAGTATTCAGAAGCAGCAAAGAAACACGGGTTAACCTCTCTTCTCCTTTCAAGATAAAGTCTCTCCAAGTGTCCTGGGAACAAGACAATGCTAGAGGTGAATTTGAAACCGATGAGGGTCGGGATGCCTGGGTGGCTCAGTCAGAGAAGTGTCTGACCTGGAGGCGGCTCAGGTCATGATCTCAGGGTTGGGGAGATTGAACTTTGAGTTTCCCTCCCTCCTTGGGATCGCCTCTCTCCTTTTCTCTCTAACCCTCCCCCACATTCTCCCTCCCTCCCTCCCTCCCTCCCTCTCTCTCTCTCTCTCTGTCTCTCTGTCTGTCTGTCTCTCTCTCTCTGTCTGTCGACATAAAATCCCATGAACTGAAAGAACATGTGCATGGGAAATCAATCAGCGTTAGGGGCTGCTGTCCACATGTCTCTCAAAGGCATTTTCATTCACAAGTCACGTCAAGGAGGGTGGCATAGAAGAGATACAAAGGAAAGGATGAGAAAGACATTCCACAGATAGATACTAGAGAGGGGAAGGAGACGCGAGAGTTAGGAGATAGACACATAGAGTGATGAGCGATTGATGAGAGAGGACAGAGAATTAGGTGGTCAAAGGGTTCTTTGGAAGCAATTCTGCAGGCCTCTTTGCCCACGTGGCAGGTGGCCAGGGCTGAGGCTAGAGAAGCAAGGGGGTGTTCGTGGAGTCTGAAGACCGGCAGGCTCCAGACCCGGGGAGAATGGCCTTGTCGGGGCCAGGCACTCAGACAGGAGCAGGTGTCTCGTCTTGGGACAGGGGTCAGCTTTATGCTCCAGGAAGGTCTGGAATGGACTGGCTCAAGTTACTACGTTAAATAGGGCAACTTGCTTTGCTCAGACCAGTCACGTGAGAGTTCCTACCATCTAACACCGTCCAGTGAAAACACAACCGGTTTTCTAGGACGAGATGACAACCAAAGGGAGAGATGATTCCTTGCAGAAACAGGTCCAAACTTGGTGCCTGCCAACGGATATTTGAAGAACAGGGAAAGGTGTGCTTGTGCCCTGGCCTCGCTCGCCCCCCTCCTCTGCCCACTCTCTGGTAGATTCTCCTTGGGGTGTGGTCCTGAGAGTGGCTGGTGCCAGGCTGGCCCGGTGGAGCAAAGGCCTGGACGTGAGGCCGGGCCAACTGAGGCCGGAGAGCATTGGGATGAGGTGTGGGCATGGGTGTGGCAGGGGTAAGCATGCTGCGGGTAAGGGTGGGGCCGTGGTCCGGTCCCATGCAGTGAGGCCAGGCAGAGGCTGGAGGAAGCCGTGGGTGGGGCTGGAGGGCACCAGGCAGGGAGAGGGCCGTGTCTTCAGGCTGTGGTCACAAGAGTCTGAAGACTCCTTTTGTGCATCCCATTGTGTGTCCTCCTTGACCCCTTGCCCCTTTCCTTCCCCTCACATGAGTGTGTTTGGCACTGAGACACCTCACGTGCTCGCAGCCTTTTCCTCCTAGTTGGTGACCCCGAGGAGGTGACTGTTTAATTGAGGATCCTCTCTCCCTCTCTCTCTGTCTCTCCCTGGCTTGTCCACACGAGCGCTCTCTCTCGCTCTCTGTCTCTCTCTGTCTCTGTCTCTCTCTCTCAAAACAAATCAATTAAAATCAATTAAAAATCAAATAAATCAATTAAATCAATTAAAAGTGAAAAACAAACAAACATTAGAGAAGAAAGCACATTTCCAGTAGACCTGGTCAGTTCTGAAATCTGGTCTAGAGATACTGACACATTAAAGCCACAGTTTCCTCGAGGGGACATTGTTCCTTGCATGTCTAAGTTCCCATTTCAAACCGTCTATAAATGTCACAAATCCACAACAAACATGTCCTGAACCACGGGAACCTATACCTACCTTGCTATGTGATTTGCTAGTAATACCAGTGACAATTTGGCAAATGATGGGTTTAGGATTTGTTCTCCTATTGGGAAGGGAGCTACAAAATGAAGAAAGCATTTACAAAGCCTGCAACCAGGCCAAGGATATTTCTTGGGACAATTTCTCGGCCACCCCTTGGTAGACAGACGTGTTTCAAAGGACCTTCGTGATAGTTGTATACACAGATCCTATGGAGACAGTTCAGGAGTTTTAGAATCAAATCCATGGACAGTAATCATTCCAGAATAATTTGCTGGTGTCCCATACATTCTGGCTGACGGAGAGGAGGTGCTCCTACATGATACCAGAGCTCAATTGGTAAAATGATTTCCATAGCCTAAAAAATTCATGGCCGTCATTCCTTGACACTTTGTGTTATCTAAAAGCAAAGTGGATACTCAAAAAAGGATTTCCTCTAGGTTGGAAATGCTCAAGTCTGTCTGTCCAGAGAGGGAGCAATGGAAATGAGGGAGGTGGAGAAAGTGGTGAAACGTGTGTGTGTGTGTGTGTGTGTGTGTGTGTGTGTGTGTGCCTCTTGAGGAGGGAGGGGCAGGAGGAAGGCTGGGCTGAGTCGTCTGTCTGCAGAAGAGTGGCCACACCCTAAGACCCTTCATCCAACTCCAGCTGGTGGCTGATTGGATGACGTGGTCCTAGTCAGGTGGGTGGGGCGAGCTTTACGAGGGCTGAGGAGAGGGCCACAGCTATCATTCTGAGACTGGCCTCCTGAGAGAAGCATCGCTCTGCAACGTGAGGCTCCACGTTTCAGGAGACATGGAGACGCCCTCTCCCCACTGCCGAGAGGAGTCTCAGTTCCATGTCTTTCCAAACCTCAACTCTTGCGGGTCAAATACGGGTGGTGCTGAAGGCCACGGAGGACCCACTCTACCTGAGAAGCCGTCACCGTCATCGCACACACCCTGCGACCTGCCTAACGGTTGGGCTCCCGCGTCAATAGGTCTGCCCCCCGCAAAGAAACCTGCGAGTTGGAGGAGACCTTCTGTGGTTGGGGCTGGCCTGCAGAACCTGGGGAACACGTGCTATGCGAATGCAGCGCTGCAGTGTCTGACGTACACACCACCCCTCGCCGGCTACATGCTGTCCCAGGAGCACTCCCGAAGCTGTGGGAGGCAGCCATTCTGCGTGCTGTGTGCTCTGCAGGCTCACGTGACCCGGGCCCTCTGCCGTCCGGGAGATGTGATCCGGCCTCCGCCAAAACTGCTCGCTGCCTTCCACACACACAGGCAGGAGGATGCCCATGAGTTTCTGATGTTCACTCTGGATGCTATGCAGGAAGCGTGTTTGCGTGAGGACAAGCCTTCAGAGCCTCAGGCTCAGGACGCCACCCTCATCCAGCAAATCTTTGGCGGGTACTGGAGGTCTCAAATCCAGTGTCTCCACTGCCAGGGTGTCTCCAGCACTTTGGACCCTTACCTGGACATTAGCCTGGATATCAGGGCAGCTCAGAGTGTGAGCCAAGCTTTGCAACACTTGGTGAAGCCCGAACGGTTGGATGGTGAAAATGCCTATCGTTGTAGTACTTGTCTCGACAAGGTACCTGCTTCCAAGACGTTGACTTTGCACACTTGCCCCAAGGTCCTGATGCTGGTATTGAAACGATTCTGCCATTTCACGGGCAGCAAACTGGCTAAGGAAGTGCAATATCCTGAGCGCCTTGACATGCGACGATACGTGTCTGGGCAGAACGGGGGGTCGCTGACTTATGTGCTCTATGCCGTGCTGGTGCACGCGGGCTGGAATTGTCACAGCGGACATTACTTCTGTTACATCAAAGCTGGGAACGGCCAGTGGTACAAAATGGATGATGCGAAGGTAACCGCCAGTGATGCGACGTCTGCCCTGAGCCAACATGCCTATGTCCTCTTTTACATCCAGAAGAGTGAATTGGAAAGAGACCGTGGGAGTGAGCCAGGTGCTGGGGAATCCACATCCCTCCAGGCTGACCACGCAGGCACGGCTGCGGCCCAAGGGGGGCCTGAAACCGACCCCAACATCGAGGTGCCACAATTGGAGGATCACGTGGAAGAGACACCACCGCCAGCAATCACGTTAGACCAGTGGAGATTCCTCCAAGAAAGCCACCGTCCCAAGTCTGGATTCAACCTCAGGAAATTAGAATTTGCCCTTCCCCCCGACGCAGTCCTAATTCACCAGTCCAAATACAGAGATGAGATGGGAAAGGATCACCGTGAACCAAACATCTACCGGCTCAACAGTTCAGCCAGGGACGTCCCACCTCAGAGGGCAACGGCCATTAACCAAGTCCCTTGTCTCCCCGGCAGAGCCAGAGCTACCAAGAGGAAGAACAAGAAGGGACAGAGGTCTCAGGAAGCAGTGCAGGGATCCCACTACAGGCTTTGAGATACATGCCTGCCCACGTGCACACTCACCCGCCCTCACTCACTACTCACTCACTCACAGTCCCTTGTAGGCCATATTTTGTGTGTTGTAGGTGGGTGTGATCCGGACATGTGGAGGGACCATGAATCTGGCTGGATTCATGGGGTATGGCGTTCCAGTGGAGCTGGAGAATCCTGAGCTTTAAGGCTGGCTGTCTGTAATGAGGTTATTGGAGAGGTGTGGATTATGCAGGGGACTCGGAAGGTTTCTCCCCTCCATCAGCACCGAGGATCATCGGGCACTCTCAGAGCCTGAAAGGGTCAGAGGAAGTGGCCAATGAGGCATGAAGGTGGAAAGAAGGCAGAGCACCGGGGGTCCCTGTGAAAATGCCTGGGACTCACGGTCCCATCATCCCATTCCCTACTCTCTGTGTATTGGTAACGTACATGTGCCCAAACATGTGCATGTGGGGACTCTCGGTGATATCCACACATGCACCGGCAGGGGAAGGAGTTTGAAACAATCTCAGTGCTTCCACACGGAGAAGTGGCAAATGACCAGGAAACTGGAAGAACTCTAGCTCTACGTGGGAGCAGACAGCCTTTTCAGGAATGTTTTGTGTCAGAAGGAGAGGAGCAGAAGGAAACACGAATTCATAACTGTGCAAAGTGTTTCCTTGTATACATAATATATTGTGTAAAGTCTCCACATGTTCATGTGAACATTGGCCAATTGCCTGGAAATGGCAAAGAGCAAATAAATGCTTATTTCTCAGGAGACGGGTGGGTGGAGCCTTCCTGGCCCATGTTCATTAGATTCGGTTCCCTTAACAATCCCCCTCCCATGAGGCAGCAGAGCAAACGGGGGAAAGGAACCTTCTTCCACCTCTTATTGCTGAGCCACCAAGCAGCTCTACCTTGTTCCGCAGCGTTGACCACCATCCCCCCATCGGACAATCTCCTCCACAAGGGAGGAGGCTCAGGCATTTCTGGTCAGTTGCATTGCAATCTTGGTCCTCGGTTGTACACCTCAGAAAAACAGTCTCAAGTGGACACCGAGGCAACAATGTGGTATTTCAGGTCAGGGTATGGATGGATGCTCTAAGTCACAACTGTATTTCTCAGGAGCGAGAGACTCACTAAATACAATGTTGAGGGGCGCCTGGGTGGCGCAGTCGGTTAAGCGTCCGACTTCAGCCAGGTCACGATCTCGCGGTCCGTGAGTTCGAGCCCCGCGTCAGGCTCTGGGCTGATGGCTCGGAGCCTGGAGCCTGTTTCCGATTCTGTGTCTCCCTCTCTCTCTGCCCCTCCCCCGTTCATACTCTGTCTCTCTCTGTCCCAAAAATAAATAAAAAATGTTGAAAAAAAAATTTAAAAAATAAATACATTGTTGAATGGGAATTAGTGCATGATCCTTCAATTCCCCCTGGGAGAGGGGGGCCATATAGGAGATCTCTGGTCGTTTGCGAAAGGCACTGACAGGGTAAAGCCTGTTGTTGCTGCTGCTGCTGCTGCTGTTGTTGTTGTTGTTGTTGTTGTTGTTTCCAGTCTGCATTAAACATACACACCACACTTAGTGGGAACTAATGTCAGTATTTGAATTTTGTACAGGAAACCATATTGAATTCTGGATGTTCAAATATCAGAGCCGATAGAGAAAAAATACTTTTTCTTAATCCACTTTTAAAATTTATTGGTCTGTTGTTTTCATGTTTTAAACATGAAATAAAACGTTTAAATAAACAGAGAGACACACACACACAAACAGAGACAGAGTGTGAGCATGGGAGGGGCAGAGAGAGAGAGAGAAACACAGAATCCAAAGCAGCTCCAGGCTCTGAGCTGTCAGCACAGAGCCCAACGTGGAGCTCAACCCCACGAACCATGAGATCCTGACCTGAGCTGAGGTTGGACACTCAACCGACCGAGGCACCCAGTCCCCCCTCCATTTTCCAAATTCAAATCAAATTTAGTTAACATTGAGTGCAGTCTTGGTTTCAGGGGTGGAATTTAGGGCTTCGTCGCTTACATGAAACACCCACTGCCAACCCCCACAGGGGCCCTCCATAACGCCAGATGCAAATGGAGCCCACCCACTCTTACCCTCTAGCAACCCTCACTTTCTTCTCTACACTTCAGGGTTCTCCTGGGGCACGTGGGTGTCTCAGCCGGTGTGGACTCTGATTCCGTCAGCTCATGACCTCAGGGTTTGAGACTTCAAGCCCCGTGTCCGGCGCTGTGATGACAGCTCAGAGCCTGGAGCCTGCTCTGGATTCTGTTGCACGCCTCTCTCTGACACTCCCCTCGTCATGCTCTGTATCTCTGTCTCTGTCTCTGTCTCTGTCTCTCTCTCTAAGATAAAGAGAAAACAAAATTTTTTGAAGAGTCTCCTATGGCTTGCCCCCCGCTGTGATTTTATCTTATTTTATTTTTTCTTCGCTTGCCCTATGTTCTTCTATTTTGTTTTTTATTCCACAGATGAGTGATAGCATGGCACTTTCTCAGTCAAAGAGTTCAACAGGGCTAGCTGGATGTTCGATCTCAAAAGACATGCACACGTGAAATCTATCTTTCCTGTGGATTTGATTCTAAAGTGGGCAGAATCGTGGGTAAAATGCAAACAGTGTATGTGCAACTGAGCCACGAAGGGAAAAGCCACAGAAAATAACCATGCTAGGTCATCCTGTAGAAATTTTGGGATCCAACTTTCTCTTCCTGGATTAAAACCTGTATATCACACGCACACACACACACACACACACACACACGGACAATATTTGATCTGGATCTCAAGACGGCCTCCATAAGCATCCAGTCAGCTCCCCAGATGACTAGGACCAGCTCTTCCTGGGTGGCCGTGTGTCACGTGTTTCACCCACACATGATGAAGTCCACACCCCTGGCTCTGTAATCCGTGGGGGAGGTCACAAGAGGGAGTCTTGCACACTGCTCTGTGTCCAGCAGGGGGCGCCGCTGGCCAGCACGGGCATTGCCTAGACTTCCAGGAGGACCTGGCATTGGGCACTTGCTCAGGCTGGCAGGTCGGAGTCTCCATGCCTTGCACTGCAGCCTGAGCATTTCGTGGGGGCATAAAGGCGACCATGAACATTTACAGAAGGTCTGGTGGGTCTAGGATTCCCTCCTTGTGACTTCACTTTGGCCGTGCTGGACCCTGGACTCTGAGCTAAAATAGACAACCTTGAGCTGCTCGGGCCACTGGTGACGATATATTTTCCAGGCATTCCAGGAACTTTTCTTTCAAAATATAAATCCAGTGAAGTCAAGACATTCAATTTTAAAAACTGTTGACAATTAGCAAAGAAGATTGCATATGGAAAACCAGGAGGTGGCCTCACGTGCGGTGATGTGGGAGCAATCATGGCAATAGGCACGGCGTTATTTGGTCTCGCCAAATCCAGCCAGCCTCATCTGGATTTCTCACGGAAAGCTTAATTCAGAGAAGTCACCCTGCAATTCCTAAGGGTATTGGTGACGATACAGAAAAGGCAGTGTGGGGGGAGGGGCCAAGATGGCAGAAGAGCATGGAAGGTTTCTTTGCGTCTTGCATCCATAACATGCAGCCACATCAACACAAAACCATCCTGCACGCCTCGAAAACTGATCTGAGGATTCACGCAACAGGTTGCCCAACCTGAACCACAGAACTCAGTGGGGACGAGGCGCAGAGAGGTGAACTGGGGAAGAGAGAAGCCACAGGGGGCAGGGAGCTGTTTTTGCCTGCAGAGAGAGGACGGAGACAGGGGCAGAATATGGGGAAAGCAATCCCCTCGCCCTCCCCTCTCCCCGCCAAAAGCAGCTGGGGAGAAAGTGGAAATGTGGAAAGAGCCACAGGCACTGAACCAAAAAGGGAGGAAGGAGAAAGGAGCGGGTTTAAATTCCATGAAGACTGTACAAACAGGGGGAGGGCAGAGTGCGAAACTCCGCATCTGATACCTGGCGGTGCTCTGGTCGGAAGGGCGAATCCCGAGAGCAGAGTGAAGACTGGGGGGTGGAGGAGGGGTGTCTCGAACCACGCGGAGAAAGGCGGTTCCCCTGCTGCGAGGACACGAGGTAGAGTCTGTGTGGCCACCCCAGCCGACCCCAGAGGTCCCAGCAGACCCCGGAGAACAGCCACATTCGCTGGTGCTGGCACAAGGTCGTTAAGGGGGAAGCCCGCTACCAGAAGTGTGTGGTGATTTTCCATAGTCCTCGAAACGCTGCTGCTACACCATCGCGTGAACGTTTTCGGGCGCAGGCTGGCACCCAGCCGCAGTCTCTGGGCATCGGCAGCGGCACGGTGTTGCCGATGTTCCTGGGTGCGGCCGGCACCCGGCCAGTGCTCGCTGAGACCCTGACGCAGAGGATCTGAGCAGGTCTCAGCCGCGGGCCCTCAGAAGGGAGGGGTCGGGAAACACAGCCGCCTGGGAGGTAAATCCCACGAGGAAGGTGCCGCCTAGCAACGTGACGGCTGGGCCACGGACAGTGTAAAAGCGGCCAGTGGACAGAAGCCGGAGAGAAAGGACGGGGGTAGGATTGCTGGTCGCAGACAGCCGAGTTCAGATACTACAGACTGGGCACCTGAGTGACGCCAGGGGCTCCGCTCCCGCGCATGCGCATCTGCACCTCCAAGCGCCCCAGCAATCCGCACTTGTAGGCTAGCTGCGCCATCTAGTGGAGAACAGAGCCGTGACACTTAGCACCGCCCAACTGGGCCAACCTGGCTCTTCAGGAACCCAAGTCTCTCCGCCTTCTGAGTGTATGGACTACAAAGTGCTTCATCCTTTGACTTCTAGGGGACAACAATGTAACTTCAATCGTATTTCAGTCTGTTCGCTGGTCCATCTCTTTTCTTGTCTTTTTCATTTCTTTCTTTTTCATGAAGACAGAAAGAGAAAAAATATGTGGTTATTTTCCAGGGTTTAAAATAATTTCCTTGAGTTTTTTTCCGACTACATTCGTTTAATTTTTTGTAAATGTGTCAAATTCTATTTGAATTCCATCATTTCAGTTTATCCTATTTCACTGTGTTCTTTTTTCCAAATTTTCAAACGGTTTCCTTTTTTTATGTTCTTTCCCTTTTTCCTCTAATCTATCAAGCCCATTTCAACAACCAGACCACAACTCACCTAGGATCTAGCATCATTTGTGTGATTTGTGTGTGTGTGTGTGTGTGTGTGTGTGTGTTGTTTCTTATTTTTTAATTTTGCATTCTTTTATCTTCTTCATTCCTTTCCTTCCGTCAAAATGACGAAGCAACGGAATTCACCCCAACAGAAAGAGCAGGAAGAAAGGACAGCCAGGCCCTTAACCAACACAGATGCAAACAAGCAAGATGTTTGCACCAGAATTTAGAATCACGATAATAAGAATACCAGCTGGGGTCGAAAGTAGATGAGAATGCCTTTCTGTGGGGATAAAAGAAGTAAGCGCTAGCCAGGATGAAATAAACAATGCTACAAGCGAGCTGCCATCTGGAACAGATGCCACAGCGGCAAGGATGATAAGGCTGAGCAGGAAACCAGCGATAGAGGGGACGAAGCAATGGAGAATAACGAAGCAGAAGGAAAGAGGGAGACTAAAGCAAAAGAGCAGGATTTCAGAATTCGGGAACTCAGCGACTCATTGAAAAGGAATAACATCACAATCATAGGGGTCCCAGAAGACGAGGAGAGAGAAAAGGGGGTAGAAGGGTTATGTGAGCACATCACAGCAGAAAACTTTCCTAACCTGGGAAAGACACACAAAATCCAGGAAGCACGGAAGACTCCCATTAGATTTGACAACGTCCAACCATCAACAAGGCAGAGCCTAGTGGAGTTCACAAAATACTCAGGCAAGGAAAGAATCATGAAAGCAGCAAGGGAAACAAAAGTCCTTCCCCTACAAGGGACGACTGACCACATTTGCAGCAGACCTATCCACAGAAACCTGGCAGCCCAGAAATGAGTGGCAGGCTATATTCATTGCACCGAATCCTAAAAGTATGCGGCCAAAACTTATTTGTCCAGCAAAGCTGTCATTCCAAATAGAAGTAGAGATGGAAAGTTTCCCAAGCAAAAATTAAAGGAGTTCCTGACCACTCAACCAGCCCTGCAAGACATTTGAAGGCGGACTCTCCCAGGGGACAAAAGACATAAAAGAAAAAAACAGACCACAGGCAGAAAACACTGGCAAGGATCAGCGAACACCACCAGCAACTCCAACTCTACAAGCAACACAATGGCAATAACTTCATACCTTTCAGTACTCACTCCAAACGTCAATGGACTCAATGCTCCAATCAAAACACATAGGGTAACAGAATGGGTGAGAAAAGAAGATCATCCATATGCTGCTTACAAGGGACCCACTTGAGACCTAAAGACGCCTTCAGATTGAAAGCAAGGGGATGGAAAACCATCTCTCATGCTCATGGTTGGCAAAAGAAAGCAGGAGGAGCCATACTTATATCGGGCAATCTAGACTTTAAAATAAAGACTCTAACGAGACACGTAGAAGGGCGTTATATCATAATTATTGGGTCTGTGCACCAAGAAGGCCTCACGATTGTAAACATTTATGCACCAAATGTGGTGCGCCCAAACAGATACATCAATGCATCGCAAACATAAAGAAACCCATTGAGAATGATACCATCCTAGGAGGGAACCTCAACACCCCACTTACAGCAACGGACAGCTCACCTAAACCTACAATCAACAAGGAAGCAATGGTTCTGAATGACACACTGGACCAGATGGACTTGACAGATATAGTCAGAACATTTCATCCTAAAGCAGGCAAATATACATTCTTCTCCAGTGCACACGGAACATTCTCCACAATAGATCACATACTGGGACACAAATCAGCCCTCAACAAGGACAAAAAGATCGACACCATATCGTGCATATTCTCAGACCACAATGCTATGAAACTCGAAATCACGACAAGAAACAATGTGGAAATGTAACAAATACTTGGAGACTAAAGAACACCCTACTTAAGAGTGAATGGGCTAACCAAGATGTTAAAGAGGAAATTAAACAGTCCATGGAAGCCAAGGAGAACGGTAACACCACAGGCCAAAACCTCTGGGATGCAGCAAAGGGGGTCATTCGAGGGAAGTATATAGCAATCCAGGCCTTCCGAAAGAAAGAAGAAACGGCTCAGAGACACAACCTAACCGTTCACCTTAAAGTGTTGGAAAAAGAACAGCAAAGAAAACCCCAAACCAGCAGAGACAGGATATAATGCAGATTAGAGCAGAAATCAATGCTATGGAAACCAAAAAAAAAAAAAACAAAACACAAAAACAAACACAAGTACAAAAAGAAAAAAAAAAAACCAACAACACTAGAACGGATCAGTGAAACCAGAGCTGATTCGTTGAAAGAATTCACAAAATGGATAAATCCCTAGCCAGTCTGCTCAAAAAGAAAAAGGAAAGGACCCAAATAAAGGCAATCAAGAATGAAAGAGGAGAGATCACAACCAACACAGCAGAAATACAAACAATACTACGAGAACATTGTGAGCAATTATACACCAATAAAATGGGCAATCTGGGAGAAATGGACAAATCCCAAGAAACATATAAACTACCAACACTGAAACAGGAAGAAAGAAACTTTGAACAGACCAAAAGAAGTAAAGAAAATGAATTAGTAATCAAAAATCTCCCCCTCCCCCCACCCCCACGAAAAGAAAAATACAGAGTCCAGGCCCAGACGGCTTTCCAGGGGAATTCTCCCAAACATTTAGAGAAGAGTTCACATCTATTCTCTTGAAGCTGCTCCAAAAAAGAGACACGGAAGGAAAACTTCCGAGCTCTTTCTACGAAGCCAGTATTTCCTTGATTCCAAACCCAGACAGAGACCCCACGACAAAGGAGAACGATGGACCCATTTCCCTGATGAACATGGATGCAAAACTGCTCAACAAGTTGTCAGCCGATCGGATCCAACAATAATATATCCAAAAAATGATTCGCCACGACCAGGTGGGATCTATACCTGGGATGCAGATCTGGTTCGATATGCACAAAACAATCAATGTGATTCATCACACACATCTAAGAAAAGAAAGGACAAGAACCACACGATCCTCTCAATCGATGTGGAGAAACCATGGGACAACATACAACATCCTATCTTGATACAAACCCTCAAGAAAGTAGGGCTAGAAGGATCATATAAGTCATATACGAAAGACCCAACGCGAATATCATCCCCCATGGGGAAAACCCGAGAGCTTTCCCCCTAAGGACAGGGACAAGACAGGGAGGTCCACTCTTGCCACTGTTACTCACCATCGCATTGGAAGCCTTAGCCTCAGCCATCAGACAACACAAAGAACTCAAAGGCCTCCAAATTGGCCGGGAGAGGTCAAACGTTCCCTCTTGGCGGACGACATGATAGTCTATATGGAAAACCCAAAAGATTCCACCACAAACTGCTAGAACTGATCCATGAATTCAGCAAAGGTGCAGGATGTGAAATCAATGCACAGAAACGGGCTGCATTCCGATACACCAATGATGAAGCAACAGGAAGAAAAATCAAGCATCGGTCCCATTGACAATTGCACCCAGAATCATACAATACCTAGGAATAAATCTAACCAAAGAGATGAAAAACCTATACACTGAAAACTACATGAAATTTTAGAAGACAGAAAACATAATGGAAAAAGATTCCACGCTCCTGGTTGGGAGGAACAAATATGGGTAAAATGTCAGTACCACCCAAAGCAATCTACATACTCAAAGCAACACCTATCCAAAGAACACCAGCACTCCTCGCAGAGCTGGAACAGACAATACTAGAATTTGGATGGGCCCAGAAAAGACCCTGAAGAGCCAAAGCACTGTTGAAAAAGAAAGGAAAGCTGGATGCATCACAATCGCAGACCTCAAGCTGTAATTACACAGCTGTCATCATCAAGACAGTATGGTACTGGCACAAAAACGGACACTCAGCTCAAGAGAACAGAAACGGACCCACAAATGGATGGCCAACTATCCCTTGACAAAGCAGGAAAGAATATCCAATGGAATAAAGACAGTCTCTTCAACAAGTGGTGCTGGGAAAACTGGACAGCGACATGCAGAAAAAGGAGCCCGCACCACTTTCTGACACCGTACACATAAAGAAACTCAAAAGGGAGGAACGTCCTAAGTGTAAGACAGGAAGCCATCAAAACCCTCGAGGAGAAAGCAGGGAAAAGCCTCTGTGATCTGGGCCACAGCAACTTCTTACTCAACACGTCTCCGGAGGCAAGGGAAACAAAAGGAAAAACGACCTATTGAGAACTCATCCAAAGAAAACTCTCCTGCACCGTGAAGGAAACAGATCAGCTACACCAACAAACCAGCTCAATCATCAATGGTAGAAGATATTTGCGAACGACACATCAGAGAAAGGCTCAGTATACAAATCGATAAAGAACTGATCACACTCAACAGCCAAAAACCAACGAATCCAGCGAAGAAATGGGCAAAAGTCATGAATAGACACTGCTCCAGGAAGACATCCAGATGGTCAACTGACACATGAAAAAATGCTCAACCTCACTCATCATCAGGGAAATCCATAGCAAGATCACAATGAGCTACCACTTCACACGTGTCATAATGGCTAACATTAACAAGTCAGGCAACAACCGATGTTGGCCAGGGTGCGGAGCAACAGGATCTCTTTTGCACTGCTGGCGGGAATGCAAACTGGCGCCGCCACTCTGGAAAACAGCATGGAGGTTCCTCAAACAACTGAAAGCACAGCGACCCTAGGAGCCAGCAATTGCACGACTAGGTATTTATCCAAGGGATATGGGTGTGCTGTTTCCAAGGGGCACCTGCACCCAAACGCCCCCAAAAGCTTCTAGCAGTACCATCAACAATAGCCAAAGTATGGAAAGAGCCCGAATGTCCATAGATGCATGGAATGGAAAAAGAAGAGGTGGCACATATATACGCAATGGAACATTACGAGGCGATCGAAAGGAAAAACAGGGTGCCATTCGCAACGATGTGGCTAGAAGGAGAGGGTATTCTCCTCAGCGAAATGAGTCAGAGAAAGACAACTATCACATGACTTCACTCATATGAAGGCTCTAAGGTGCAAAACAGATGAGCATCAGGGAAGGGAAGGAAAAATAATATAAAAACAGGGAGGGGTACAAAACCAAGCAGGGAGGGGGCCAACGGATATTTGAAGAACAGCGAAAGGTGTGCTTGTGCCCTGGCCTCGCCCGCCCCCTCCCCCGCCCCCACTATCTGGGGGCTTCTCCCTGGGGAGTGGTCCTGAGAGTGTCCGGCGCCAGGCTGGCCCCGTGGAGCCACGGCCTGGAAGCGAGGCCAAGCCAACGGAGGTTTGAGAGCATTGGGAAAGGGTGTGGGCATGGGTGTGGCAGGGGTAAGGATGCTGCGTGTAAGGGTGGGGCCGGGGTATGGTGCCATGGAGTGAGGAGGCCAGGCAGAGGCTGAAGGAAGCGGTGGGCGGGGCTGGAGGGCACCAGGTTGGGGGAGGGCCATGCCTTGAGGGCAGTGGACAGAGGCCACAGGAGCAGCCTCCCGGAGAAGATAGGAAAGGCCAAAGGAAAAGCGCGCACGACGCCCAATACACGCCAATGTTCAAGGAGGGAAACCATCCAGGGTGCCCACGGCACTGCCGACGCAGGCCCTCCGCCTCGGCCAGTGGGGCCGCTAGCTTTTGCACTGCTGTGGGAGAAAGGTGCTCGCTTGCACGACACTCAGGAATGCCCCGCCGATGGGGTTGCACCTTGTCCCTTGGGTCTGGCCCTTCGGGATCCCAAAGACATCTCCCTGACACAGTGTCCGTGGCTGAGGCCAGCCAGGCCAGGCCAGGAGAAATGGTGGCAATCACACCAACATCCCCCAATGGGAGCAAAAGCGAAACAGAACGTCCGAGTTGATGGGCAACAACAAAGAGCCCCAAACGAGGGGCGTCGGACACAGGGAGCCCCCCCGCGTCAACACAGGGACTTGTCAGGAACAGCGACTTGGGTCACGAGACCAAGCGCCAAGGCAGCTAGTTCCCAGGGGACACGGGACATAGGATCCCATTCCTCCGAAGGTCCCAGCAAGCGCAGTCACCGCCCTAGAGACAGAAAGGGGAACGGGGAGGGCAGGGCAGGGTGTGGAGTGAAGGGACACTGCAAATAGCTCATGGACACACCGCTCCCCGTTGGGAAAGGGAGAAGCTTGGACACGGAGGACGCCGAAGGGGCCCCCAACCACAGGAACGTACGTGAGGCCAGGGGCCCCGCAAGCTTCCCTGGAGGCCCACGAGAAACACCAGTTTACGAATGAAACAGGCATGCACACACGAGTCTCTTTTTCCAAGGGTGAAGATGTGTTCTGAAACGTCTATCTCCACATGCATGCATACCAGTTACAACGGCAAGAAATCGCTAAACCTCCAGGATTCGTTCCTAGTGTGGAGACGTGAGGAGCACCAAGGTGATGGGCCGCATGGGATTAAAGTGCCCGAGAGGTCACGTGACCTTGGGCGGGTCTAAGCGTCCGGGTAGGAAGGAAGTGTCCCTCACTGACCGTCCCTCGGGCACGCCGGACGCTGAGTCTCCGCCACGGCAGTCCGCCTGCCACCCGCCGCTCTGGACGTCTCCTGACACACAGGAGGAGCACGTTGGCGTTTCAGGTGGGTTGGGACGATCTGGGGCTCACACGAGCTGGCACAGAAGTGGGACAGGGAGCAAATGGAGGTTGTGATGCGCCTCGACTCACCAGGTGAAGGACGCTTTAGTGTTGAAGACGCTTGTGAGAACAGAGACTGAGGAAAGGCGTGGCTCTCGGTGTTCCTGAGCACATGAGGTTCTGCTTCCAAAGGAACTGAACCCCAGAGTCGGACTGGTGTGAGGGCGTGCGGGAGCAGTGACAGCATCCTGCTCCATGTCGCCGTGGGGCCTGAGAGCCTAAGGAACTTTCTTGTTCACCCGAATTTCACGGCAAATACTCATTTGCCACGGCTGACACGTGAGTTCAGCGTGGGGCCCCGTAAAGGCCACATGAAAGAAAAGGGTTCAGGCCCTGCGTGGGGAAGCTTCCAGTCGAGTCGAGCAGAAACGAAACGTTTTCATTGACTTTGTCTTTGAGGGTGGTTTCTCTGGAGGTCAAGTAGGAGAGGCACATTCTGGAGAGGCAAGCATCCTTCTCGGTGCACATGCAACCCTGGGTGCCACAGGGAGTATCGCCGTAGCGTGGATTGCGGTGTCCGTGGGGGCCAGGACTTTGTGTGTGGTTTTCCTTCCGGAGGGCCCTGGGAGAGACTTCCCGAAAGTCTCTCCGGTGAGTCACGCAAGACCACCTCCACGGCCTTGCCTGAGGGTGCCGTCCTGCGGGTGGGTCCACGGGAGAGCGTGTAGAACATGCAGGAGGGAGAGGTCCCACCTCCCAGGTGAGGACCGTGTCTGACCTGGTGGGCATGATGCCCCCTCGTGCCCGCTGGGGGAGGAAGGTTCATGAAGGAGTCGTTGTGTCTGTGGGAATGACTCTCCTTTTCCCATTGACTCAGGAAGTCCAGAAACCCATCTTCAAGCAAGGCTGACTTGACCCATCAAGGAGGTGGGGCAGATGGCGGGTGGGCACACCCAGCACGCACCTTCCAGACCCTTGAAAGCCCCAAACGGGAAGAGGCAACGGGGAGCAGCCATGGCGCCCAGGGTTCCCAGGCTAGAGGACGAGGATCCTCGGGTAAGTGGAGCCCTGGAGGCGTGGTGAACCAGTGGGCGGGTTGGAGGGGCTGGGTCGGGTGGGGGTGGGGGAGCCATGCCTCTGAAGCCGGGGATCGCACATGACGAGGGAATGAAGGCTCTGTGTCCGGAAGTCGGTCGTCCTTTCCTAGCCCACGGTGGCCTGCGTTGGCATCTCAGCAGCCTGCCCGTTGGGATAAGCTCCCTCGGCCGTAGGATCACGTCCAGCCTGGTGTTTGTCCCCATCGTGGCGTGGGGCTCATTCTACGCGGCCTGAGACCTGCAATCCCAACTCCCGGTCCGTCCCTCACAGAGGCTTGGGTAGAATCCTAGGAACTTCCATCTCCTGGCACCTCCCGAGCCGTCCACGATGTGCCCTGTCCCACACCAGTCCTCCGCTCCCCGAGTGTGTCCTTGTCATGTCCTTTGCAGTTGGACTGTGATTGGTGCTGATTCACTGAGCCCCCCCCTGCTTGGTCCGCAGCTCAAGTGTAAGGACTGCGGAGCCTTTGGGCACAACGCATCCAGCACCAGGTGCCCCATGAAGCGCTGGGACGGGTGCCTGGCCCCCCAGGCCTTTGTCCCCAGGAAGCCGAAGGAGAATGTGGAACCACGCCAGCAGCAGGACCAGCACAAGCCCGGGCCCTTCAACCGGGCTGCGAGGGACATGGAAGAGGGACAAAGGTGAGGATGCGGCCGGCTCCGGCCTGCCCGTGGGCTGGCAGCTCAGGTCGCTGAGTCTCTGTACCCGGACACTGGGTGCTGTGTCGTCTTCACACACACACAGGGGTGCGGGAGGCAGAGAAAGGAGCTCCCCGCCCCCCCAGGGGACCTCACGAGCCTATTGTGCTGCTCTGGGGGACTCCCTGAGGCTGTGTGTCGTGGGGTAGGGAGACAGGGGGAGGCGGCAAATGACAGGCAGTGGCGCACACGGCTCTCGACACAAGGACGTCTTGGGCCAACCTGGACGGCTCGCTGGAGTGGGAGCCAGGGGGGCGGATGAAGAAAGGAGATCTTGCCCAAGCCCCATCACTCGCTCCCCAGGTGAACACACGAAATGCCGCTCCTTCACCTTCCCGTTCTTGGTCGTGCAGGCGAGAAGCCCAGCAGAGGAAGGCGCTGCTGCAGAGATTCCCCAGGATAGCCCCTGGAAGGCAGCAGCGAGCCTGGAGGGACTCCACAGAATCCTGTGACTATGTGAGGGTGAGTGTCCCCCGTCCCTGCTCTCGTTCTCTCCTGGGGACGGGGATGTGACGGGCTTGCCGGCCCTCCTGGCTGAGGAAGGGGGTCCACCCCGATTCTCAACATTGGGATTTCCGTGCGGGTCCTTTCCAGCCACGTTTGCCGGGTGTCCATGATCCGGCAGGATTCCTTGCATGTGTGCTAACCGGGTGCCGGCTGGGCGTGCCAACATAATTTCGGGACGCTGTGCCCACACCTAGGCCTCTTGGGAGGCACAGGCATCTTTCCCTGGTGACACACAGACCCGCCCCATTGGCCATCCAAACTCAGTAGCCCCCACCGCGAACCTCCACCTGCAGGACGCCTGTACTTTCCCTAGAAGCCTGAATGGACGTGCTTGTCCACTTCGGGAGGCAGGCACGATGCACAACCTTTCTGGTCCGTCGCTCCCATGGAATCAAAGCATCAAGGGGCTACTGCCCAGTGTTTCTTCCCGATCGACGCTGAGCTGGAGGCCCTTGTCCTCTGTCAGTACAATCCTTTCCCGTCTCTCCCGGTTGTTTGCGTTTCTGTCGGTTTCTTTGCTGTGCTTGTCGTGCATGTGTCCTTGGTGGGGAGGAAGGACCAATGGCCGTTGTCTGTGTGTTGTGTGTTCCCACAGCATCTGCACAGGCCGATGCCCGTGTACACCACCAAGAGGGTGTCCGTGCTGGAGCCGCCCGTCCCGGCTGAGCCTCCTAGCGGGACGCCTGACACGACACAGCTGTCCCCGTCGGCTGCTCCTCTCGGGAGACCTGCGGCGAGCACCTTCCCGCCTGCTGGCCGACAGGATGCCCAGCAAGTGGGGACCCCTGCCCCGCCTGCCCCGCCTGCCCCGGCACACCAACGCTCTGCCCGGGATCCAGGCCTCGGTGTCCAGCTGAGACAACACCGGCCCCGATGTGCCTCCCTCGAAGCTTCCAGGGCCGTCTCCAAGGCGCGTGGCATTGGCCACGCCCAGGCACCAGCCAAGCGTCCTGAGGGGAGCCCTGATCCTCCTCCAACCCGTTTGGCTCCGAGTCCCCAGCCCCACATCCAGACACCAGGCAAGAGATGGGCCCCGCTCCCCGACGACACGTGCCAGAACCCCCGAAAGAAACCACGTTGCAGCCCCTTCCAGCCACCCCACAAGAGCACAGGGAGCACCCATGTGGGGCTGCGCCAGAGTCTGTGTCGTCCAGCAAGGAGAAGTGCATGTGGTCCCACGGGGGCAGCCCAACTGACCAGGAAGACACCTGCCTCGGTGCAAAGCAGGGGCCTCCAGCCTCCACGCCCCCAACCTCACCTGGACACTCTCCAGGCGTGCACCTGGCCTCCGTGTCCGCCCTGTCCGCAGGCACCCGGCCAGCCCCTGCGAATGGTCTTCAGCCGCCTGGACAAAGGCGGCTGGAGCTCCAGGTTCATAGCAGCTCCCTGTCTGCCACCTCCCGAGAGGCCAGTCCCCCCTGGCCAGGGCCCGCCCATCACACACCAGTCTGAGGGAGGCTGTCTGCCTGTCTCCCTGAGCATCCTCCACGATGACCTGCAGCTTTCCTCGTCCTCGGAGGAGAGCGACCGGGAGTGAGACACCTCATGTCCTCGGACACTCGTCCTCTGGCCCTTGTGACCCCGAGCAGGTGACTGCGGAGCGGAGGCCAAGGCAGGGCCGTGACTTTTTTTTGCTAAAGCAGCAATTCCCCCAAAGACCTGCAAGGACAAAAACTTGCGTCCACACTGTGTTTGGTGTCCTGCTTGGGGCGGGGAGTGGGTTGAGTGCCCACGTGCAGACGCTCGTGGCGCACTTTTCCTTTATGCATCTACACCTTCTGGTTCACCTGCTCCGTCTCAAACAACAAGGTCTCGTTTCTCGCGTTTCAATAGATTCTATGAGAAATTCAGCGCCAGGAGAGCAAAAGGTCGTCCACTCGAATGTAAAGTTAAGGATCTACGAAATGACTGTGTATTGGGTTTGCAAATGTCTGAATTTGGGGACACCGGAGGAATGATTCCAGTCTGGGCTGGGCAAGTGGAGGCAATCTTTGGTTTAGAATAGTTCACTGATATCGTTTTTCTGCAGATCATATCGGGGACTATTTTACATGCTGTCTGCATTTTTGTTTTTCCCTGGTAGTGCAACGTTGTGTGTAGTGTTACCACAACTAATAAAATTTGCTCAGAGACGACCGAATGTGCATGGTTTTCTTTTTTGTGTGTACACTGTAGTTTCCCGTCACGTCGAGTAGAATCCTGCATTTGTTCCCAAGTGCACTTGGGACTTGGATCCTCACCTAGTGGAGAACAACTAAGTATTCAGAAGCAGCAAAGAAACACGGGTTAACCTCTCTTCTCCTTTCAAGATAAAGTCTCTCCAAGTGTCCTGGGAACAAGACAATGCTAGAGGTGAATTTGAAACCGATGAGGGTCGGGATGCCTGGGTGGCTCAGTCAGAGAAGTGTCTGACCTGGAGGCGGCTCAGGTCATGATCTCAGGGTTGGGGAGATTGAACTTTGAGTTTCCCTCCCTCCTTGGGATCGCCTCTCTCCTTTTCTCTCTAACCCTCCCCCACATTCTCCCTCCCTCCCTCCCTCCCTCCCTCTCTCTCTCTCTCTCTGTCTCTCTGTCTGTCTGTCTCTCTCTCTCTGTCTGTCGACATAAAATCCCATGAACTGAAAGAACATGTGCATGGGAAATCAATCAGCGTTAGGGGCTGCTGTCCACATGTCTCTCAAAGGCATTTTCATTCACAAGTCACGTCAAGGAGGGTGGCATAGAAGAGATACAAAGGAAAGGATGAGAAAGACATTCCACAGATAGATACTAGAGAGGGGAAGGAGACACGAGAGTTAGGAGATAGACACATAGAGTGATGAGCGATTGATGAGAGAGGACAGAGAATTAGGTGGTCAAAGGGTTCTTTGGAAGCAATTCTGCAGGCCTCTTTGCCCACGTGGCAGGTGGCCAGGGCTGAGGCTAGAGAAGCAAGGGGGTGTTCGTGGAGTCTGAAGACCGGCAGGCTCCAGACCCGGGGAGAATGGCCTTGTCGGGGCCAGGCACTCAGACAGGAGCAGGTGTCTCGTCTTGGGACAGGGGTCAGCTTTATGCTCCAGGAAGGTCTGGAATGGACTGGCTCAAGTTACTACGTTAAATAGGGCAACTTGCTTTGCTCAGACCAGTCACGTGAGAGTTCCTACCATCTAACACCGTCCAGTGAAAACACAACCGGTTTTCTAGGACGAGATGACAACCAAAGGGAGAGATGATTCCTTGCAGAAACAGGTCCAAACTTGGTGCCTGCCAACGGATATTTGAAGAACAGGGAAAGGTGTGCTTGTGCCCTGGCCTCGCTCGCCCCCCTCCTCTGCCCACTCTCTGGTAGATTCTCCTTGGGGTGTGGTCCTGAGAGTGGCTGGTGCCAGGCTGGCCCGGTGGAGCAAAGGCCTGGACGTGAGGCCGGGCCAACTGAGGCCGGAGAGCATTGGGATGAGGTGTGGGCATGGGTGTGGCAGGGGTAAGCATGCTGCGGGTAAGGGTGGGGCCGTGGTCCGGTCCCATGCAGTGAGGCCAGGCAGAGGCTGGAGGAAGCCGTGGGTGGGGCTGGAGGGCACCAGGCAGGGAGAGGGCCGTGTCTTCAGGCTGTGGTCACAAGAGTCTGAAGACTCCTTTTGTGCATCCCATTGTGTGTCCTCCTTGACCCCTTGCCCCTTTCCTTCCCCTCACATGAGTGTGTTTGGCACTGAGACACCTCACGTGCTCGCAGCCTTTTCCTCCTAGTTGGTGACCCCGAGGAGGTGACTGTTTAATTGAGGATCCTCTCTCCCTCTCTCTCTGTCTCTCCCTGGCTTGTCCACACGAGCGCTCTCTCTCGCTCTCTGTCTCTCTCTGTCTCTGTCTCTCTCTCTCAAAACAAATCAATTAAAATCAATTAAAAATCAAATAAATCAATTAAATCAATTAAAAGTGAAAAACAAACAAACATTAGAGAAGAAAGCACATTTCCAGTAGACCTGGTCAGTTCTGAAATCTGGTCTAGAGATACTGACACATTAAAGCCACAGTTTCCTCGAGGGGACATTGTTCCTTGCATGTCTAAGTTCCCATTTCAAACCGTCTATAAATGTCACAAATCCACAACAAACATGTCCTGAACCACGGGAACCTATACCTACCTTGCTATGTGATTTGCTAGTAATACCAGTGACAATTTGGCAAATGATGGGTTTAGGATTTGTTCTCCTATTGGGAAGGGAGCTACAAAATGAAGAAAGCATTTACAAAGCCTGCAACCAGGCCAAGGATATTTCTTGGGACAATTTCTCGGCCACCCCTTGGTAGACAGACGTGTTTCAAAGGACCTTCGTGATAGTTGTATACACAGATCCTATGGAGACAGTTCAGGAGTTTTAGAATCAAATCCATGGACAGTAATCATTCCAGAATAATTTGCTGGTGTCCCATACATTCTGGCTGACGGAGAGGAGGTGCTCCTACATGATACCAGAGCTCAATTGGTAAAATGATTTCCATAGCCTAAAAAATTCATGGCCGTCATTCCTTGACACTTTGTGTTATCTAAAAGCAAAGTGGATACTCAAAAAAGGATTTCCTCTAGGTTGGAAATGCTCAAGTCTGTCTGTCCAGAGAGGGAGCAATGGAAATGAGGGAGGTGGAGAAAGTGGTGAAACGTGTGTGTGTGTGTGTGTGTGTGTGTGTGTGTGTGTGTGTGTGCCTCTTGAGGAGGGAGGGGCAGGAGGAAGGCTGGGCTGAGTCGTCTGTCTGCAGAAGAGTGGCCACACCCTAAGACCCTTCATCCAACTCCAGCTGGTGGCTGATTGGATGACGTGGTCCTAGTCAGGTGGGTGGGGCGAGCTTTACGAGGGCTGAGGAGAGGGCCACAGCTATCATTCTGAGACTGGCCTCCTGAGAGAAGCATCGCTCTGCAACGTGAGGCTCCACGTTTCAGGAGACATGGAGACGCCCTCTCCCCACTGCCGAGAGGAGTCTCAGTTCCATGTCTTTCCAAACCTCAACTCTTGCGGGTCAAATACGGGTGGTGCTGAAGGCCACGGAGGACCCACTCTACCTGAGAAGCCGTCACCGTCATCGCACACACCCTGCGACCTGCCTAACGGTTGGGCTCCCGCGTCAATAGGTCTGCCCCCGCAAAGAAACCTGCGAGTTGGAGGAGACCTTCTGTGGTTGGGGCTGGCCTGCAGAACCTGGGGAACACGTGCTATGCGAATGCAGCGCTGCAGTGTCTGACGTACACACCACCCCTCGCCGGCTACATGCTGTCCCAGGAGCACTCCCGAAGCTGTGGGAGGCAGCCATTCTGCGTGCTGTGTGCTCTGCAGGCTCACGTGACCCGGGCCCTCTGCCGTCCGGGAGATGTGATCCGGCCTCCGCCCAAACTGCTCGCTGCCTTCCACACACACAGGCAGGAGGATGCCCATGAGTTTCTGATGTTCACTCTGGATGCTATGCAGGAAGCGTGTTTGCGTGAGGACAAGCCTTCAGAGCCTCAGGCTCAGGACGCCACCCTCATCCAGCAAATCTTTGGCGGGTACTGGAGGTCTCAAATCCAGTGTCTCCACTGCCAGGGTGTCTCCAGCACTTTGGACCCTTACCTGGACATTAGCCTGGATATCAGGGCAGCTCAGAGTGTGAGCCAAGCTTTGCAACACTTGGTGAAGCCCGAACGGTTGGATGGTGAAAATGCCTATCGTTGTAGTACTTGTCTCGACAAGGTACCTGCTTCCAAGACGTTGACTTTGCACACTTGCCCCAAGGTCCTGATGCTGGTATTGAAACGATTCTGCCATTTCACGGGCAGCAAACTGGCTAAGGAAGTGCAATATCCTGAGCGCCTTGACATGCGACGATACGTGTCTGGGCAGAACGGGGGGTCGCTGACTTATGTGCTCTATGCCGTGCTGGTGCACGCGGGCTGGAATTGTCACAGCGGACATTACTTCTGTTACATCAAAGCTGGGAACGGCCAGTGGTACAAAATGGATGATGCGAAGGTAACCGCCAGTGATGCGACGTCTGCCCTGAGCCAACATGCCTATGTCCTCTTTTACATCCAGAAGAGTGAATTGGAAAGAGACCGTGGGAGTGAGCCAGGTGCTGGGGAATCCACATCCCTCCAGGCTGACCACGCAGGCACGGCTGCGGCCCAAGGGGGGCCTGAAACCGACCCCAACATCGAGGTGCCACAATTGGAGGATCACGTGGAAGAGACACCACCGCCAGCAATCACGTTAGACCAGTGGAGATTCCTCCAAGAAAGCCACCGTCCCAAGTCTGGATTCAACCTCAGGAAATTAGAATTTGCCCTTCCCCCCGACGCAGTCCTAATTCACCAGTCCAAATACAGAGATGAGATGGGAAAGGATCACCGTGAACCAAACATCTACCGGCTCAACAGTTCAGCCAGGGACGTCCCACCTCAGAGGGCAACGGCCATTAACCAAGTCCCTTGTCTCCCCGGCAGAGCCAGAGCTACCAAGAGGAAGAACAAGAAGGGACAGAGGTCTCAGGAAGCAGTGCAGGGATCCCACTACAGGCTTTGAGATACATGCCTGCCCACGTGCACACTCACCCGCCCTCACTCACTACTCACTCACTCACAGTCCCTTGTAGGCCATATTTTGTGTGTTGTAGGTGGGTGTGATCCGGACATGTGGAGGGACCATGAATCTGGCTGGATTCATGGGGTATGGCGTTCCAGTGGAGCTGGAGAATCCTGAGCTTTAAGGCTGGCTGTCTGTAATGAGGTTATTGGAGAGGTGTGGATTATGCAGGGGACTCGGAAGGTTTCTCCCCTCCATCAGCACCGAGGATCATCGGGCACTCTCAGAGCCTGAAAGGGTCAGAGGAAGTGGCCAATGAGGCATGAAGGTGGAAAGAAGGCAGAGCACCGGGGGTCCCTGTGAAAATGCCTGGGACTCACGGTCCCATCATCCCATTCCCTACTCTCTGTGTATTGGTAACGTACATGTGCCCAAACATGTGCGTGTGGGGACTCTCGGTGATATCCACACATGCACCGGCAGGGGAAGGAGTTTGAAACAATCTCAGTGCTTCCACACGGAGAAGTGGCAAATGACCAGGAAACTGGAAGAACTCTAGCTCTACGTGGGAGCAGACAGCCTTTTCAGGAATGTTTTGTGTCAGAAGGAGAGGAGCAGAAGGAAACACGAATTCATAACTGTGCAAAGTGTTTCCTTGTATACATAATATATTTTGTAAAGTCTCCACATGTTCATGTGAACATTGGCCAATTGCCTGGAAATGGCAAAGAGCAAATAAATGCTTATTTCTCAGGAGACGGGTGGGTGGAGCCTTCCTGGCCCATGTTCATTAGATTCGGTTCCCTTAACAATCCCCCTCCCATGAGGCAGCAGAGCAAACGGGGGAAAGGAACCTTCTTCCACCTCTTATTGCTGAGCCACCAAGCAGCTCTACCTTGTTCCGCAGCGTTGACCACCATCCCCCCATCGGACAATCTCCTCCACAAGGGAGGAGGCTCAGGCATTTCTGGTCAGTTGCATTGCAATCTTGGTCCTCGGTTGTACACCCCAGAAAAACAGTCTCAAGTGGACACCGAGGCAACAATGTGGTATTTCAGGTCAGGGTATGGATGGATGCTCTAAGTCACAACTGTATTTCTCAGGAGCGAGAGACTCACTAAATACATTGTTGAATGGGAATTAGTGCATGATCCTTCAATTCCCCCTGGGAGAGGGGGGCCATATAGGAGATCTCTGGTCGTTTGCGAAAGGCACTGACAGGGTAAAGCCTGTTGTTGCTGCTGCTGCTGCTGCTGTTGTTGTTGTTGTTGTTGTTGTTGTTTCCAGTCTGCATTAAACATACACACCACACTTAGTGGGAACTAATGTCAGTATTTGAATTTTGTACAGGAAACCATATTGAATTCTGGATGTTCAAATATCAGAGCCGATAGAGGAAAAATACTTTTTCTTAATCCACTTTTAAAATTTATTGGTCTGTTGTTTTCATGTTTTAAACATGAAATAAAACGTTTAAATAAACAGAGAGACACACACACACAAACAGAGACAGAGTGTGAGCATGGGAGGGGCAGAGAGAGAGAGAAACACAGAATCCAAAGCAGCTCCAGGCTCTGAGCTGTCAGCACAGAGCCCAACGTGGAGCTCAACCCCACGAACCATGAGATCCTGACCTGAGCTGAGGTTGGACACTCAACCGACCGAGGCACCCAGTCCCCCCTCCATTTTCCAAATTCAAATCAAATTTAGTTAACATTGAGTGCAGTCTTGGTTTCAGGGGTGGAATTTAGGGCTTCATCGCTTACATGAAACACCCACTGCCAACCCCCACAGGGGCCCTCCATAACGCCAGATGCAAATGGAGCCCACCCACTCTTACCCTCTAGCAACCCTCACTTTCTTCTCTACACTTCAGGGTTCTCCTGGGGCACGTGGGTGTCTCAGCCGGTGTGGACTCTGATTCCGTCAGCTCATGACCTCAGGGTTTGAGACTTCAAGCCCCGTGTCCGGCGCTGTGATGACAGCTCAGAGCCTGGAGCCTGCTCTGGATTCTGTTGCACGCCTCTCTCTGACACTCCCCTCGTCATGCTCTGTATCTCTGTCTCTGTCTCTGTCTCTGTCTCTCTCTCTAAGATAAAGAGAAAACAAAATTTTTTGAAGAGTCTCCTATGGCTTGCCCCCCGCTGTGATTTTATCTTATTTTATTTTTTCTTCGCTTGCCCTATGTTCTTCTATTTTGTTTTTTATTCCACAGATGAGTGATAGCATGGCACTTTCTCAGTCAAAGAGTTCAACAGGGCTAGCTGGATGTTCGATCTCAAAAGACATGCACACGTGAAATCTATCTTTCCTGTGGATTTGATTCTAAAGTGGGCAGAATCGTGGGTAAAATGCAAACAGTGTATGTGCAACTGAGCCACGAAGGGAAAAGCCACAGAAAATAACCATGCTAGGTCATCCTGTAGAAATTTTGGGATCCAACTTTCTCTTCCTGGATTAAAACCTGTATATCACACGCACACACACACACACACACACACACACGGACAATATTTGATCTGGATCTCAAGACGGCCTCCATAAGCATCCAGTCAGCTCCCCAGATGACTAGGACCAGCTCTTCCTGGGTGGCCGTGTGTCACGTGTTTCACCCACACATGATGAAGTCCACACCCCTGGCTCTGTAATCCGTGGGGGAGGTCACAAGAGGGAGTCTTGCACACTGCTCTGTGTCCAGCAGGGGGCGCCGCTGGCCAGCACGGGCATTGCCTAGACTTCCAGGAGGACCTGGCATTGGGCACTTGCTCAGGCTGGCAGGTCGGAGTCTCCATGCCTTGCACTGCAGCCTGAGCATTTCGTGGGGGCATAAAGGCGACCATGAACATTTACAGAAGGTCTGGTGGGTCTAGGATTCCCTCCTTGTGACTTCACTTTGGCCGTGCTGGACCCTGGACTCTGAGCTAAAATAGACAACCTTGAGCTGCTCGGGCCACTGGTGACGATATATTTTCCAGGCATTCCAGGAACTTTTCTTTCAAAATATAAATCCAGTGAAGTCAAGACATTCAATTTTAAAAACTGTTGACAATTAGCAAAGAAGATTGCATATGGAAAACCAGGAGGTGGCCTCACGTGCGGTGATGTGGGAGCAATCATGGCAATAGGCACGGCGTTATTTGGTCTCGCCAAATCCAGCCAGCCTCATCTGGATTTCTCACGGAAAGCTTAATTCAGAGAAGTCACCCTGCAATTCCTAAGGGTATTGGTGACGATACAGAAAAGGCAGTGTGGGGGGAGGGGCCAAGATGGCAGAAGAGCATGGAAGGTTTCTTTGCGTCTTGCATCCATAACATGCAGCCACATCAACACAAAACCATCCTGCACGCCTCGAAAACTGATCTGAGGATTCACGCAACAGGTTGCCCAACCTGAACCACAGAACTCAGTGGGGACGAGGCGCAGAGAGGTGAACTGGGGAAGAGAGAAGCCACAGGGGGCAGGGAGCTGTTTTTGCCTGCAGAGAGAGGACGGAGACAGGGGCAGAATATGGGGAAAGCAATCCCCTCGCCCTCCCCTCTCCCCGCCAAAAGCAGCTGGGGAGAAAGTGGAAATGTGGAAAGAGCCACAGGCACTGAACCAAAAAGGGAGGAAGGAGAAAGGAGCGGGTTTAAATTCCATGAAGACTGTACAAACAGGGGGAGGGCAGAGTGCGAAACTCCGCATCTGATACCTGGCGGTGCTCTGGTCGGAAGGGCGAATCCCGAGAGCAGAGTGAAGACTGGGGGGTGGAGGAGGGGTGTCTCGAACCACGCGGAGAAAGGCGGTTCCCCTGCTGCGAGGACACGAGGTAGAGTCTGTGTGGCCACCCCAGCCGACCCCAGAGGTCCCAGCAGACCCCGGAGAACAGCCACATTCGCTGGTGCTGGAACAAGGTCGTTAAGGGGGAAGCCCGCTACCAGAAGTGTGTGGTGATTTTCCATAATCCTCGAAACGCTGCTGCTACACCATCGCGTGAACGTTTTCGGGCGCAGGCTGGCACCCAGCCGCAGTCTCTGGGCATCGGCAGCGGCACGGTGTTGCCGATGTTCCTGGGTGCGGCCGGCACCCGGCCAGTGCTCGCTGAGACCCTGACGCAGAGGATCTGAGCAGGTCTCAGCCGCGGGCCCTCAGAAGGGAGGGGTCGGGAAACACAGCCGCCTGGGAGGTAAATCCCACGAGGAAGGTGCCGCCTGGCAACGTGACGGCTGGGCCACGGACAGTGTAAAAGCGGCCAGTGGACAGAAGCCGGAGAGAAAGGACGGGGGTAGGATTGCTGGTCGCAGACAGCCGAGTTCAGATACTACAGACTGGGCACCTGAGTGACGCCAGGGGCTCCGCTCCCGCGCATGCGCATCTGCACCTCCAAGCGCCCCAGCAATCCGCACTTGTAGGCTAGCTGCGCCATCTAGTGGAGAACAGAGCCGTGACACTTAGCACCGCCCAACTGGGCCAACCTGGCTCTTCAGGAACCCAAGTCTCTCCGCCTTCTGAGTGTATGGACTACAAAGTGCTTCATCCTTTGACTTCTAGGGGACAACAATGTAACTTCAATCGTATTTCAGTCTGTTCGCTGGTCCATCTCTTTTCTTGTCTTTTTCATTTCTTTCTTTTTCATGAAGACAGAAAGAGAAAAAATATGTGGTTATTTTCCAGGGTTTAAAATAATTTCCTTGAGTTTTTTTCCGACTACATTCGTTTAATTTTTTGTAAATGTGTCAAATTCTATTTGAATTCCATCATTTCAGTTTATCCTATTCCACTGTGTTCTTTTTTCCAAATTTTCAAACGGTTTCCTTTTTTTATGTTCTTTCCCTTTTTCCTCTAATCTATCAAGCCCATTTCAACAACCAGACCACAACTCACCTAGGATCTAGCATCATTTGTGTGATTTGTGTGTGTGTGTGTGTGTGTGTGTGTGTTGTTTCTTATTTTTTAATTTTGCATTCTTTTATCTTCTTCATTCCTTTCCTTCCGTCAAAATGACGAAGCAACGGAATTCACCCCAACAGAAAGAGCAGGAAGAAAGGACAGCCAGGCCCTTAACCAACACAGATGCAAACAAGCAAGATGTTTGCACCAGAATTTAGAATCACGATAATAAGAATACCAGCTGGGGTCGAAAGTAGATGAGAATGCCTTTCTGTGGGGATAAAAGAAGTAAGCGCTAGCCAGGATGAAATAAACAATGCTACAAGCGAGCTGCCATCTGGAACAGATGCCACAGCGGCAAGGATGATAAGGCTGAGCAGGAAACCAGCGATAGAGGGGACGAAGCAATGGAGAATAACGAAGCAGAAGGAAAGAGGGAGACTAAAGCAAAAGAGCAGGATTTCAGAATTCGGGAACTCAGCGACTCATTGAAAAGGAATAACATCACAATCATAGGGGTCCCAGAAGACGAGGAGAGAGAAAAGGGGGTAGAAGGGTTATGTGAGCACATCACAGCAGAAAACTTTCCTAACCTGGGAAAGACACACAAAATCCAGGAAGCACGGAAGACTCCCATTAGATTTGACAACGTCCAACCATCAACAAGGCAGAGCCTAGTGGAGTTCACAAAATACTCAGGCAAGGAAAGAATCATGAAAGCAGCAAGGGAAACAAAAGTCCTTCCCCTACAAGGGACGACTGACCACATTTGCAGCAGACCTATCCACAGAAACCTGGCAGCCCAGAAATGAGTGGCAGGCTATATTCATTGCACCGAATCCTAAAAGTATGCGGCCAAAACTTATTTGTCCAGCAAAGCTGTCATTCCAAATAGAAGTAGAGATGGAAAGTTTCCCAAGCAAAAATTAAAGGAGTTCCTGACCACTCAACCAGCCCTGCAAGACATTTGAAGGCGGACTCTCCCAGGGGACAAAAGACATAAAAGAAAAAAACAGACCACAGGCAGAAAACACTGGCAAGGATCAGCGAACACCACCAGCAACTCCAACTCTACAAGCAACACAATGGCAATAACTTCATACCTTTCAGTACTCACTCCAAACGTCAATGGACTCAATGCTCCAATCAAAACACATAGGGTAACAGAATGGGTGAGAAAAGAAGATCATCCATATGCTGCTTACAAGGGACCCACTTGAGACCTAAAGACGCCTTCAGATTGAAAGCAAGGGGATGGAAAACCATCTCTCATGCTCATGGTTGGCAAAAGAAAGCAGGAGGAGCCATACTTATATCGGGCAATCTAGACTTTAAAATAAAGACTCTAACGAGACACGTAGAAGGGCGTTATATCATAATTATTGGGTCTGTGCTCCAAGAAGACCTCACGATTGTAAACATTTATGCACCAAATGTGGTGCGCCCAAATAGATACATCAATGTATCACAAACATAAAGAAACCCATTGAGAATGATACCATCCTAGGAGGGAACCTCAACACCCCACTTACAGCAACGGACAGCTCACCTAAACCTACAATCAACAAGGAAGCAATGGTTCTGAATGACACACTGGACCAGATGGACTTGACAGATATAGTCAGAACATTTCATCCTAAAGCAGGCAAATATACATTCTTCTCCAGTGCACACGGAACATTCTCCACAATAGATCACATACTGGGACACAAATCAGCCCTCAACAAGGACAAAAAGATCGACACCATATCGTGCATATTCTCAGACCACAATGCTATGAAACTCGAAATCACGACAAGAAACAATGTGGAAATGTAACAAATACTTGGAGACTAAAGAACACCCTACTTAAGAGTGAATGGGCTAACCAAGATGTTAAAGAGGAAATTAAACAGTCCATGGAAGCCAAGGAGAACGGTAACACCACAGGCCAAAACCTCTGGGATGCAGCAAAGGGGGTCATTCGAGGGAAGTATATAGCAATCCAGGCCTTCCGAAAGAAAGAAGAAACGGCTCAGAGACACAACCTAACCGTTCACCTTAAAGTGTTGGAAAAAGAACAGCAAAGAAAACCCCAAACCAGCAGAGACAGGATATAATGCAGATTAGAGCAGAAATCAATGCTATGGAAACCAAAACAAAAACAAAACACAAAAACAAACACAAGTACAAAAAGAAAAAAAAAAACACCAACAACACTAGAACGGATCAGTGAAACCAGAGCTGATTCGTTGAAAGAATTCACGAAATGGATAAATCCCTAGCCAGTCTGCTCAAAAAGAAAAAGGAAAGGACCCAAATAAAGGCAATCAAGAATGAAAGAGGAGAGATCACAACCAACACAGCAGAAATACAAACAATACTACGAGAACATTGTGAGCAATTATACACCAATAAAATGGGCAATCTGGGAGAAATGGACAAATCCCAAGAAACATATAAACTACCAACACTGAAACAGGAAGAAAGAAACTTTGAACAGACCAAAAGAAGTAAAGAAAATGAATTAGTAATCAAAAATCTCCCCCTCCCCCCACCCCCACGAAAAGAAAAATACAGAGTCCAGGGCCAGACAGCGTTCCAGGGGAATTCTCCCAAATATTTAGAGAAGAGTTCACATCTATTCTCTTGAAGCTGCTCCAAAAGAGAGAAACGGAAGGAAAACTTCCAAGCTCTTTCTATGAAGCCAGCATTACCCTTATTTGAAACGCAGACAGAGACCCCATGACAAAGGAGAACGATGGACCCATTTCCGTGATGAACATGGATGCAAAACTCCTCAACAAGTTATTAGCCAATCGGATCCAACAATATATCCAAAAAAATGATTCACGGCGACCAAGTGGGATTTACACCTGGGATACAGGTCTGGTTCAATATGCACAAAGCAATCAATGTGGTTCATCACATCTAAGAAAAGAAAGGACAAGAACCACATGATCCTCTCAATCAATGCGGAGAAAGCATGGGACAAAATACAACATCCTATCTTGATACAAACCCTCAAGAAAGTAGGGATAGAAGGATCATATAACCCAACTAACCACCCCCCACCCCTCAAGAATCTGGTCTATTCTACTTGGGGAGTGGTCCTGAGAGTGGCTGGTGCCAGGCTGGTTCCGTGAAGGGATGGGCTATTTGTGAGGTGAGACCAACTGGGAGTTGAGAGGATGAGGATTGGGAAGGGTGTGGTGATGGGTGGGGCAGGGGTAAGAATGCTGCCAGTAAGGGTGGAGCAGTGGTCCCATGCCATTGAATGAGGCCAGGCTGAGGCCGGGGGAAGCTGTGGGCAGGGCTGGATGGCACCAGGCTGGGAGAGGGCCATGCCTTGAGGGCAATGGACAGAGGCCACAGGAGCAGCCTCCTGGAGAAGATAGGAAAGGCCAAATGAAAAGTACACACGACGTCCAATACATGCCAATGTTCTAGGAGGGAAAACATCCAGACTGCCGACAGCATTGCACTTGGAGGCCCTCCCCCTAGTCCAGTGAGAATTCTTGATGCCTCTCAATGCATCTGTTTGTGATGGATGATATCAGATAACCTATTAATATCATCTAACACAGTTTCCGTGCACGTCATAAAGTCAAAAATATTTGGCATTGTAGTTGACCCTCCAGGATGCCTTACCGAAGATATTAGGAATTTCATATGTAGAACCCCCAGAGAAGACTTACAACATTGATAATATTATCCACAGTTAAATGCGTTGCAAAAGGGGAGTGAGGTTAACAATGTAAAACAGCAATCGCATGACTTGAATAAAATGAATATTAGAAAAAGAGCCCGATTATTATGGTTTTGTCAGAAGGAATGAGATAGCAATGGGTCAGTAGGCAGGGCCTGAGTCAGGGGCCAGGGAAAGGGAACAGCCTCTGACTCAAGTCACACAGAGTCTGCATGGATGGAGTTTTGGGTGGGGCTCACCCTGTGACTCCTGTACTTCCCTCCTGGTTTAAGTGACATTGGATGGCCAACAGCTAGTTGCTCTGCCTTCTGGCTGCACAGATCTGCAGAGAGAGAGGGGAGCATTCCCCAAAGAATGCTCTTTAGGGTGAAGGAGCAGGCGTGTGCTCTTCCTAAGGGAGGATTCCTCTCTGCAGACCTATGGGATTTCCCTCCGTCCTCCTCAGAGTTTGTCCTGAGGGAGAGAAGAAAGATAGCGTGTTCCTAAGGTGATATTTTGACCAGCACCTGCCCAGCCTGTCAAATATTGCTGTGTCACAAAATCCTATGGAGGGCAGTAAATCACAAGCCAGGCCTCCAAAAGGCAGCCAATATGTGCATCTCTTGTCATAGGGTTCTGGCATATGCATACATCAAGCCTCACCAACGGATCCCATTATGGACCAAAGACAGACTGAGCCTGCCCAGTGCATATTGGAGGTACACAGGATCACAAGGAAATATTTTTATAGTTTATTTATTTTATCTTCAGGGAGACCGGGTTGGGGGGGGGGAGAGTGGGGGAGGGGCAGAGCGGGAAGGAGAGAGAGAGAATCCCAAGCAGGCTCTGCCCTGACAGTGCAGAGCCGGACACCGGGCTTGAATTAATGAGCTCTGAGATCATGACCTGAAATCAGGAGTCGGATGCTTAACCGACTGAGCTACCCAGGTGCCCAATCACACAAAAATGATTCTAATAAGCATGTATTTACACACTACAGCTGGGTTTGCCTGAGGTTCTGAAAGTCAAAGCAGACCTAGGTCCTATCAAGCTCCTCTTTCCTGACAGTTAGTTAAGCTTTGACAAAGTAAATAATTATAAGTAATCTTCAAAGCTGAGAAAGAAACTAATGCACCTTATGTACTATTTGGAAAAATTTTATTAAATGTGAAAAAAAAGGAAACATAGTTTCATGATAACATTTAATAACAAAAATGAAGAAAGCGGGTAATATATTCCCCAGTACAATTGGCACAAAACTACCATCACAGAGTCTACCGAATTAATCTCTTCTTCGAATTTGCAAAGGAAACAGTTGGTCCTTTATTCAGAATCCCCAAATTGCACATTTGCAAACCAAACGCATTTAATTTCATAGGTTATATTTACATAGAGGCTTACAACTTATTATTATAATTTCACTAAATTTCTTAAATATGTATTTACATAAAATAAATTTTACATCCACGTTGATAAGTATCATGTGAAAAATAACATATATTACCTAAAGAAAAAGTGTGTTCTGTGTTGGGGCAAGGGGTGTATGTATACACACAACACAAGCGTGACATCCAAGTATGACCAGGACTCCAATTTTGCACATTGAGCCCAAAAGGTCAGTTAGAACCTGTTTTCAAATAAACAGTCATCTCCTCAGGGTCACTGAGTTGGAGGTCAAGATTCCAAGGCCATGAGGTGTCTCACTGCCAATTGCACTCATCTGAAGATGATGAAAGCTGCAGACGATCAAAGAGGACACTCAATGGGATGCACACACAGGCTCCCTCAGACTGGTATGTGTCGGGAGGGACCTGACCAGTGGGGGCTGGCGACTCGGGAGCTGCCACACAGGGAGCTGTAATGAACCTGGAGCTCCAGCCACCTTTGTCCAGGTGGCTGAAGACCATTCTCAGGGACTGGCCGGGTGCCTGCGGACAGGGCGGACACGGGGGCAAGGTGCACGCCTGGAGAGTGTCCAGGTGAGGTTGGGGGTGTGGAGGCTGGAGGCCCCTGCTTTGCACCGAGGCAGGTGTCTTCCTGGTCAGTTGGGCTGCCCCCGTGGGACCACATGCACTTCTCCTTGCTGGACGACACAGACTCTGGCGCAGCCCCACATGGGTGCTCCCTGTGCTCTTGTGGGGTGGCTGGAAGGGGCTGCAACGTGGTTTCTTTCGGGGGTTCTGGCACCTGTCGTCGGGGAGCGGGGCCCACCTCTTGCCTGGTGTCTGGATGTGGGGCTGGGGACTCGGAGCCAAACGGGTTGGAGGAGGATCAGGGCTCCCCTCAGGACGCTTGGCTGGTGCCTGGGCGTGGCCAATGCCACGCGCCTTGGAGACGGCCCTGGAAGCTTCGAGGGAGGCACATCGGGGCCGGTGTTGTCTCAGCTGGACACCGAGGCCTGGATCCCGGGCAGAGCGTTGGTGTGCCGGGGCAGGCGGGGCAGGCGGGGCAGGGGTCCCCACTTGCTGGGCATCCTGTCGGCCAGCAGGCGGGAAGGTGCTCGCCGCAGGTCTCCCGAGAGGAGCAGCCGACGGGGACAGCTGTGTCGTGTCAGGCGTCCCGCTAGGAGGCTCAGCCGGGACGTGCGGCTCCAGCACAGACACCCTCTTGGTGGTGTACACGGGCATCGGCCTGTGCGGATGCTGTGGGAACACACAACACAGAGACAACAGCCATTAGTCCTTCCTCCCCACCAAGGACACATGCACGCAAGCACAGCAAAGAAACAGAAACGCAAAAACAACTGGGAGAGACGGGAAAGGATTGTACTGACAGAGGACAAGGGCCTCCAGCTCAGCGTCGATCGGGAAGAAACACTGGGCAGTAGCCCCTTGATGCTTTGATTCCATGGGAGCGACGGACCAGAAAGGTTGTGCATCGTGCCTGCCTCCCGAAGTGGACAAGCACGTCCATTCAGGCTTCTAGGGAAAGTACAGGCATCCTACAGGTGGAGGTTCGCGGTGGGGGCTGAGTTCCATGGCCAACTTGGGAGTATGTGTCACAAAGAAAGATGCGTGGTCTTCCAGAGAGGCATCTAGGTGTTGCAAGAGTTACCTGATATAGTGTTCTCACCCCCCTCCCCCTCTAGCCACACTGTTATCACACATATAAGGGATCCTGCAAAAGCATGGACACCCAGGGGAACTGGGTGAAAAGGACTCCCAGAGAAATCACCTTGGTCAAAGTTGAAACCCCTCTGCTCCCAGGAGGGCAATGAAGCCCACCCCTGTCCCGGGGAAAGAAGAAGAGCAGGAACAGGGGACACTCACTCTCTCATAGTCACAGGGTTCTGTGGATTCCCTCCAGGTTCACTGCTGCCTTCCTGGGCATCTCCTGGGGAATCTCTGGAGCAGCGCCTTCCTCTGCTGACCTTCTCGCCTGCACAACAACACTTGGGAAGTAGAAGGAGCTGCATTGCCTGTCTTCCACATTCTCCTTGGTTCCAGATTCTCCCTCAGCTTCCTGGAGTCCCAGGTCTGGGGGATCCGGGACCCATCCCAGTGCCTCATGGTGCACCAGCTGCTTGATGCTTTGTGCCCAAAGGCTCTGCAGTTCTTACACTTTACCTGTGTGAAAGAAGGTGGAGAGGCTCAGTAAATGAGCAGGAACCACAATCCAACTGCAAAGAACATAAGAAGTGTGGGGGATAAGTTTAGGAATCCCCTGGGCTTACACCAATGGGTTAACAAGGCATAAAGAAATTCAAAGCCATAGAATGCTCCCCCAAACACCTGAGTTTGGGTAAATCAGATTGGCACTCCAAGAATAGGGAGGTGCTAAGGCACCCAAAATAGAAAGTGGGTGCAGAGTCCCCAAAATAGGAATGGGTGCAAAGGCTCCCAATACAAAAGTATATGAGGTAAGCAAGATCAGGCATGCAGGGCAAAAATGCCCCCCAATTAGTACTATAGCAGAAAAGCTGCTTTCACAGGAGGAAAGGGCAAAGTTAGGTAAATTGGTGAATTGGACAATGGACACTGCGCTGCAGGCCAAGCAGCCTGGAGAGGAGATGGTTAACAAAAGAAAAGGTGCCTTGTTAACCCTGAGGCTATTCTCCCTGTATGTCTCATCCCCTAAGCTGTCAAAGATAAACAGGCACAGTACCTCCTGCATGCCCTTAACAATCATCTGCCTATCTGCCCGGGGCCAGGATTTTGTTTAATACTAACCCAAACCCCAAACAGTGTATATCTTCAAAACCCCTATTTTCCCTCACGTCCCCAAGTTATTGTTCACAGTATCTTGGTCTCTTTGTGCATGCCCATCACGTTTGTAAGCCTTCTGATCTTAATAAATAAGGGGCAAGAACCCTGATTTGGGTCTCTTGTCTTTGCCCAGACATTAGCCATCTCTCGCTTTAATCCTGTGTCCCCTTTTTGCTGGACAAAAGAGAACTTTAGACTTAGAGTCTTCGACAGAGAAAGACATATTCTTGGAGTGGAAGATGGGTTCTGGACAGGGTACATCATATACGACTTGTGAGCTCCAGGATATTTAATATGTTTGAACCTCTGTGGGGGGAGGGACCACAGCAGGGATTGGAGATTTCAGACTGAATACAAATGAGCCACATGGAAAGATTTGGACAAACACCAGCCTAGACCTGACCTATGTACAAGTAAGTTTGATCCACAGATCTGAAGGTCCTAATGAGCCTGCTGGGGAGATTCCAAGGCAGACCATCCTTGGCTAGGAAAGGATAACTGACAGAAGGACACAGAGCTTGTCATGTGCAATCCCCATCTCCAGAATAGTGACTCTCCCCCCCCCCCCCCCCCACTGCTTCACCACACCTCCAAGGATCTACTTACCCTAGGATCTTCCTCCACTGGCCTGGGATTCCTGCACACCACGGAGACCCTGTGTTGCCTCTTCCATTTTGGGGCATTCAAGGGTCTAGATTCCTGCTTGGTGGGACCTGCTGCCATCTGCCCCACCTCCTTGGAGGGTCAGGTCAGCCCTCCGTGGATAGGGATTTTTGGATTTCCTGAGTCAAAAGAGAAAGGAGAGTCATATTCACATAGATACTTGACTCTTTCATGTATCCCTTCTCCCAACAAGCATGAGGGGGCGTCATGACCTCCAGGTCAAATACAGTCTTCACCCTGCATGACCTCTCCTTCCTGCATGTTCTACATAGTCTCCTGAGGACCCACCCCCAGCAGGGAAACCTTAGGAAAGGCAGGGGAGATGGTCTTGAGTGACTCAATGGAGAGACTTTCATGAAGTCTCTCAACTGTACTCTGGTATCAAAACCACAGGAAATACTGCCCTGACTTACACGAGAAATACTGTCCCAACATACACAAGTATGCTTGACTCTCAAAAAATGGAACTGCCCACTTGACATAAAAGGAAGCCATTTTCAAACACAAATTCAATTCCAAAAACCTAGTATCCCTTCTGCTAGATTGGAATCTAAGGTGAGGGTCTGAACTCTTTTATTTATGGTTTCTTTCTAGGTCCCCACTCTGAATTTCCTTGTAAACCATGGGAAATGAATATCAAAACTCCAGTGAACTCAGAGTGAATTCTTTAGGCTTTCAGACCCCATGGTGAAATGGAGCAGGATGCTGTCGTTGCTCCAGCATGCCCCCACACCAATCAGACTCTGGGGTTCAGTTCGTTTTGAATCAGAACCTCATGTCCTCAGGAATATTGAGATACATGACTTTCCTCAGTCTCTGTCCTCAGAATAGTCATCAACACTAAAGACTATTCACCTGGTGAGTAGAGGCACATCACAACTTCCATTTCGTCCCTGTCCAATTTTTATGCCCGCTTGGGTGAGGCCCAAATCATCCCAACCCACCTGAAATGCAAATGTGCTTCTCCTGTCTGTCAGGAGAAGTTCAGAACAATGGGTGGCAGGCGGACTCCAGGGGAGGAGAATCAGCGTCCGAATGCATGAAGAATGGTCAGCGAAAGAAGCTTCCTTCCTTCCCTGACCTTTATACTGGCCCAAGGTCACGTGACCACTGATCACTTTAATCCAATTAATTCAATCAGCTGTGCTGTTGTCCCTCCTAGAAACTAGGAATTAACCCTTGTGGTTTAGCATTTCCATGCATTAAGAAAAAATTTTTTTAATGTTTATTCATTTTTGAGAGACACAGAGACACAGAGCAGCAGCAGGGGAAAGGCAGACAAAGAGGGAGATACAGAATTTGATATAGGCTCCAGGCTCCCAGCTGTCAGCACTGAGCCTGACACAGGGCTCAAAACCACAGACTGTGAGATCATGGCTTGAACCGAAGCCCGACACTTAACCTACTGAAAACCCCAGGTGCCCCTCATGCATTTGTAAATAGTATGTATATGGAGATAGACTTTTCAGAATCATCTTTATTTTAGGAAAAAGAGACGTCTGTGTATGCCTGTTTCATTCATAACCTCGCTTTTCTTATTTGCCTACACAGAAGCTTTTGGGGCCCCTGGCATTATGTATGTTCCTGTGGTTGGGGGCCCCTTCAGTGTCCTCCGTGTCCAAGCTTCTCACTTTCCCAACGGGAGCAGTGTGTCCATGAACAATTTCCAATGTCCCTTCACTCCACACCCTGCCCTGCCCTCCCCATTCCCCTTTCTGTCTCTAAGATGGTAACTACGCTTGCTAGGACATTTGGAGGAATGGGATCCTATGCTCCATGTCCCCTTGGGACTAGCTGCTTTGGCACTTGGTCTTGTGACCCAAATCGTTCTTCCTGACAAGTCCCTGTGTTGACGCAGGGGGCTCCCTGTCTCCAACGCTCCTCGTTTGGGGCTCTTTCTTCTTGCCCATCAACTTGGACATTCTATTTAGCTTTTTCTCCCATTGGGGAATATTGGTGTGATTGCCACCATTTCTCATGGCCTGGCTGGCATCAGCCATGGACACTGTGTCAGGGGGATGTCTTTCAGATCCTGAAGGGCCAGAGCCAAGGAACAGAATCCTATTGGTGGGGCATTTCTGAGTGTCATCCAAGCAATCACCTTTCTCCCACAGCAGTGCAAAAGCTAGCCGCCCCACTGGCCAAGATGGAGGGCCTCCATCAGCAGTGCTGTTGGCACTCTGGGTGGTTTCTCTCCTTGAAGGTTGGCGTTATTGGACGTGGTATGCACTTTGGAATTGGCCTTTCCAATCTTCTCCAAGATGCTGCTCCTGTGGCCTCTGTCCACTGCCCTCAAGGCATGGCCCTCTCCCAACCTGGTGCCCTCCAGCCCCACCCACCACTTCCTTCAGCCTCTGCCTGGCCTCACTCCATGGCACCATACCACGGCCCCACCCTTACATGCAGCATCCTTACCCCTGCCACAGCCATCCCCACAGCCCTTCCCAATGCTCTCAACCCTCAGCTGGCCTCACCTCACATCTAGGCCCTCACTCCACCTCGCCAGCCTGGCACCAGCCACTCTCAGGACCACTCCCCAAGGAGAATTCACCAGATAGTGGGCGGGGGAGAAGGCGAGCGAGACCAGGGCACAAGCACACCTTTCCCTGTTTTTCAAATATCCATTGGTAGGCGCCAAGTTTGGACCTGTTTCTGCAAGGAATCATCTCTCCCTTTGGTTGTCATCTCTTTCTAGAAAATCAGTTGCGTTCTCACTGGACGGTGTTAGATGATAGTAACTCACACATGACTGGTCTGAAAAAAATCATGTCCCCCTATTTAATGTAGTGACATGAGCCAGTCCATTCCAGACCTTCCTGGAGCACAAAGCTCACCCCTGTTCCAGAATGAGACACCTACTCCTGTCTGAGTGCCTGACCCTGACACGTCCGTTCTTCCCGGGTCTGGAGCCTACCATCTTCAGACTCCAATGACACCGTCTTGCTTCTCTCACTGGTTCTATAGCCTCAGCCCCTGCCAGGACCTAGCAAGTGGACAAGGAGGGCTATGCTATTCTTTCAAAAGCAATTCTCCTGTCTTCTGAGAGGAGAAGCTGATGGGTACAGTGCTCTTATATCAGGTGTCGTGCTAGGAGGCTCACCCGGGAGGTGTGATTCCAGGACAGATGCCCTCTTGGTGGTATACATGGGCATCAGCCTGTGTGGATGCTGTGGGAACACACAACGCACAGAGAATAGTCACTACTCTTTCCTCACCACCAAGGACACATTCATGACAAACACAGCAAAGAGAGAAACAGAAACTCTAAGACCTTAGTCCATTCTAAAAAAATGTGAGAAAGAAAAGAATTCAATTTTCATTGGAAGTGGTCCTCCACCTCAGGGTGGTGATGGAAAACTACATGGCTGTATCACCTTGATGCTTTGATTCCATCAGAACAACTACTAGAAAGGTTCCGCATCATGTCTGCCTCCTGAAGTGGACAAGCACTTCCATTCTGACTTCTAGGGAAATTAGAGGCTTCCTGCTGGTGGAGGTTCACGGTGGGGGCTACTGAGTTTGGATGGCCAATGGGGGGGAGTGTGTCACCAGGGAAAGATGCCTGTGCATCCTGAGAGATCCAGGTGTTGGAAGAGTGTCCCAAAATAATATTCGCACCCCACCCCACACATTGCTAGCACACATACAAGCAATCCCTCAAAATCATGGACATAAAGGAAAGTCCGTGAAATGGATTCCCATGGAAATCACTTTGGTTTCATCTAGGTTACCTAATTTGTTAGCATACAAATATTCAAATCATTTTGTAATACTTTTTATATTTCTGTCACTCCGACATAACCCCACTTCATTTCTCATTCTGCTAGTTGAGTCCTCTCTTTTTTTATGTGTAATGTACCTAAAATTTTGTCCTTTGTTTTGTTTTCAAATACTGACTTTCTAAAATATTTTTTTAATTTTTTAACCTTTATTAATTTTGGGGAGGGGGTGGGGGTGAGAGAGAGAGAGAGGGAGGGAGAGGGGGAGGGAGAGAACGAGTGGGGGAATGGCAGAGAGGCAAGAGGACAGAGGATCCAAAGTCGACTCTGGGCTGACAGCCCAATGTGAGGCTTGAACTGAATCATGAGATCATGACCAGAGCCAAAGTCAGATGGTTAACTGACTGAGCCACCCCACCTCCCCTAAAATATTTCCTATGTCACTTTTCTTTCTTTTCCTCTCCTCTAATCTTTATGATTTTTCTTCATTCTTCTATCCTTAGGTTTAGGTTGCTCATCTTTTCCTGCTTTATAAGGATGTGAAGTTAGGTTATTATGTTTAGATAAGATTTCATTTAATGTGTTTCCATATATGAACTTCCCTCTTAGTGCTGCTTTCACTGCATCACACAGGTTTTAGAATATTGTGTTTTTGTTTCAGTTGTCTCGAGATGTTTTCTAATTTCCCTTGTGATTTCCCCTTTGTCTCATTGGTTGTTAAGAATATGCTGTTGGGGGGCGCCTGGGTGTTGCAGTTGGTTAAGTGACTCTTGATTTTGGCTCAGGTCATGATCTCACAGTTTGTGAGTTTGAGCCCTGCATCGGGCTCTACACTGAGTGTGGAGACTGCTTGGGATTCTCTCTCTCTCTCTCTCTCTCTCTCTCTCTCTCTCTCTCTCATGCTCTTCCCCTGCTCATGCTCACACTCTCTCAAAAATAAGTAAATAAACTAAAAAAAAAAAAATGTTATTGGAGGGCCTGGTTGGCTCAGTCGGTTTAATGTCTGACTTTGGCTCAGGTGATGATCTCACGGTTAGTGAGTTCAGGCCCCAAGTCAGGTTTTGTGCTGATGCGTGGAGCCTGATTCAGATTCTCTGTCTCTCTTTCTGTCACCGCCCCCTCAAAAATAAATAAACATTAAAAATTAAAATATATGTATATTGTTTTATTTCCACATATTTGCAAATTTTCCAGTTTTCCTTCTGTCATCGATTTCTATTTATTTTCCATTGTGAGCAGAAACAGTACTTTGTATGATTTCAATCTCTTTAAATTTATTAAAAGTTTTTTGCAGCCAAACATATGGTCTGGTCCAGAGAATGTTCCCCATGTGCTTGATTTGTTATGGTGTTGGTGGTGGAGTGTATCATATATCTGTGAGTACTAACTGATATGCTGCTGTTTAAGTCACTTTCTTTCTATACAGAACTTCTATCTGGTTCTTGTATCCATTACTGAAAGTAAGTATTGATGTCTCCATTATTGTAGAAGTATTTCCTTTTTTCCCTTTGATTTTGTCAATATTTGCTTCATATATTTGGGACTTCTAATATTTGTCACATATATATTTATAAGTATTATATCTCCTTATACTACAGATTCTTTAATCAATATATAGTATCCTTGGGTGCCTGTGTGGCTCAGTCAGTTGAGTGTCTAACTTTGGCTCAGGTAATGATCTCGTGGTCTGTGAGCTCAGGCCCCACATCCGGCTCTGTGCTGACAGCTCAGAGCCTGGAACCTGCTTCGGATCCTGATCCTGTGTCTCCCTCTCTCTCTCCCCCTCCCCTGCTCATGCTCTGTCTCTCTCTGTCAAAAATAAATGAACATTAATATATATATTCCTTGTTTATCTATTGTAACAGTTTTGGACTTGATGTCTGTTTTGTCTGATATTAAAATAAGTACCTTAGCTCTCTTTTGGTGACTACTTCCATGGCATATCTTTCCCCCCCTTTAACTTTTAACCTAGCTGTAGCTTTATATTTAAGTGGAATCTCTTGTAGACATTATATAATTGTATCATGATTTTGTTTGTCCTTCTGTTTAAAATTTTTAATCCATTCTGCCATTCTACGTCTTTAGGTTGGGTAGTTTCATTCATTTATATGTTCAGTAATTATTCATAAAGGAAGACTTACACCCTTGGGTTATTAAATATGAATATGAAGTATGAACTAGTATTTTACATCTCTTTGGGTTTTAACTGTAATTATGTACTGTAACACCAGCATGATAGCTTAATAACATAGTACAATTACATTACAGTACAATATATAAACTAACACAGTGGTATGACAGTACATAACCCACGAAGAAGGGAATATATATATATATATATACACATACATATGTATATACGTATGTATATGTGTGTGTGCATATATATATATATATATATATATATGTTTGTGTGTGTTTATATGCCATACATGAGTTTTTAAAAAAATTAACAGTGCTATACAAAACTTGATCGTTTTTAATCATATGAAAACGTGTCTTTTTTGTTCTGTATCCTTTCCTTTATCTTTAGGTTTCCATCATTTGGGATAACTTTCATTTATCTGAAGAGTGCCTTTCTATGGAAAGTACTATATGTTCTCAGATGAAAATGTCTTTAATACTGTTTTTTTAAAGGGTTTTTCATTAACTTTAGAATTCTGACAGATAATTAACTTTTTTGAGCACCTTATTGATAATTCATTGACTTTTATTCACTTCTGTTGAGAAATTGGTGTAATTCTTACTTTGCTCTTTAAAGGAAGTAAGTTCTCCTTCCTTTGCTTTAATTTGTAACTATATGCATGTCTGGGAAAGGATGAGAAAATACATTTGAATGGAGTCGTTCAGGCTCCTGCAGAAGACGAAAATCAATTTATATCTCTTTTGAGAAATCTAATGACAATAATATTTAGAAGTGGTCTGTACACAGAGAATAGAAACTATTCCTTGATTTGCCTTGGTGGATATTCTACTGTAAAATTTGCTATCAGATAGCAATCATTTATTTATTCTTATATTTCTGGATATTTATTTATTCTGTTTGCTTTACATGTTTATTTGTGATTTATACTCTTTCATTAATGTATTAAATTTCTGTGTATTTCTCTTTAATGTTCAATGCATGCTTAAAACTATTAATTTCCATAGTTCTTTGCATATCTCATTATTACAGTCTTGTTTATTAAACCTATTTAAGCACAACTATTTACATATTACCTATTTGGATATGGAGGTCCAGATTGAGTGTTTAAAAAAAAAAAAAACAACCCTCGTGGCTTGACCTATGTGACCAGGGCTGTTAATGTGTACTGCTTATTGGTATTCTTCATCTCTAGAACAGTTCTTATTTTCATTAGAAACCTTTTCTTATACTATAAGGCATTTACGTTATGTGTATTGGAGTCCCACCCTCACCCCCCAGCTCTTTTTTAGTACTTCTATGTAGGGGAAGGAAGAGAGAGCGAGAGCTAGAGCGAGAGCGAGAGCGAGAGAGAGAGAGAGAAGCAAACCACAGAGATTCTTAACTGGAGAAAACAAACTGAGGGTTGCTGGAGGAGAGGGAGATGGGGGGATGGGCTAATCAGGTGATGGGCATTAAAGAGGGCACTTGTTGGGATGCTCATCCTAGACACCGGGTGTCATCTGTAAGTGATAAATCCCTGAGTTCTACTCTTGAAACCAATATTACACCATATGTGAACTAACTATATTTAAATAACAATTTGAAACAAACAAAAAAAGCAATGAAGTACAGTTCATTCTGGGGATGGAGAGAGGAAGTAAGGAAATTGAAGACACTGCCCCTAAGGACATGGCTTTAAAAGTAGTATTTTAATGATGCTTTAAAAAAAAAAAAATAAAGGACACCAGGAAGAACGTGCTTTTTACCAAATCAGGAGTTTCAATACATAAATTATAAAATGGAGTTAAATAGAAATCCTGGATTTGAAAAGTACAATAGCGGAAATAAAAAAAAAAAAACATATCATAAGAGGGCTCTAGCATTGGATTTGATCAGGAGAAAAACTAAGCAGCAAACATGAAGGCAAATTATTTGAAATGATCAGTCATGGTTTATAGATGAGCCAAAGATGGTCTCCGCATATCAGGCCTATGTTGTTTATTTATTGGCAGGGGACAGAGCCCTTTAGCTCAAAAGCCCTTGTTTCCAAATTCAAATTTTTACACACTGAATTGCTCTAAACTTAGACCAAATTTGTAGATTTTAAGCCATTTTTAGTGTGGCTATATCTTCTGTGCATACCCCGTGAATCCCCACCTAACGTCTACTAGCAGGAAATAAGATAAACCATGACTATCAGTGTCTCCAAGCTCCTGTCATTCATTCATAATTCTCTGGCTCAGAGACTCCCTATATTGCTGTTGAGAGACATCATCTCCACAGGTAAGCCCCTTCTCCAACTCCTCTCCTCTGGGGAGTTTCTTTGCCATCCTAACTTCCTGGGTAGTGGCCCCATACTGTGGCCACTGGAAGATAGCATCCATGAGGGACCTCTCCACTTGGTCAGGCTGTCAGTGCACCACTCAAACAAATCTTGTGTATGGCCCACTGTGATCATATAATTGTATGTGATCAGCCCTATACTGAAGTCCCTTAATCTCAGTATGACTCCCCAGCACACATCACACATCCATGTGGGCATGGATAAATCCCACTGGGACATGGGGGTGTGTGCCTCCATCATAGGGGTCCCAACACTAGCACAGACCCCACCCCCCAGGTGGAACCAGGAACTATCCCTTCCCTCCTGGTGACACACAGACCAGGGGACAAGGATGGTGATTCCTGGCTGAGGTACCAGATAGGTCTCAAATAAGGTGGTTGCTCAGAATTCCAGTTCAATTCAACTACAACGTGTGGATGCAGCATGCTTTCCCTGAGGCAGATGATACAGTCAGTTGCTCATCACCTTTGCACATGAGTTGACATGTTTCTACCCTACCTGGACCATAGAATCGCTGGTGGAGATTTTTTAATGATATATCAGTTTCAATCAGGAATGTGCTCATTTATTTGGTCTCAGGCCCATGTTTTTGGGATTGAGCTGGAATGGCAAGAGCACAGGCCAACCCAGTGGATCTCCTTGGAGTATTTCTCCTTGATGCTTAGGTTCAATATTGGTGTTGGTCAAAGGACAATATTTTTAAGCCTTGGAGACAAAGCAGGGACATCCTCTTTGTGAGAATGCTTAATTTTCTAGGGGAGAAGTACATTACATTCATTATTAAAAAAAAAAACAGCTTATGTGGCGGCTCATAGTTTGAGGGATTTTATCCTACTGGAGCCCTATTTTCTGGTCTGTGGGATGGGGTGGTGAACAGCTATGGCTTTATCTAAGGTGACTGGAGCATGCATGAATCAGGAATTACCTTAAGAAGATGTAGACTGTGGTCATGGCATTAACTCTTGTTTCCACTTAGCTCAATTGAGAAGCGTGGGGACAAAATCCGCACAGCTTTCTGGGGGCTTGGAGGGCACAACTGCCATCTCTCTGGCACCAGGTTGCTTCCAGCAGCAGAGACACAGGGTGAAGGGTCACCAAATTTTGGACTAGATGTCCTTGACAGTGAGTGCCTCCATGACCTTTCCTGATGAGGGTCATGACACCAAAAAACCAGGAAAGTGGGGCTAAAGATCACAACTATGACACCACCAGGGCTTGAAGGGAGACAGATGGTGTCGGAGGCAAGCTGGAAAGAGTGGAGCTCATCTGTGTGGAAGGAGCTGTTGGCGAAGGGGGAGGTGGGGGGAGTCTTGCTGATCCTCTCACCCACATACCAAGGAGTGCAGAACTGAATCTGTTTACAACCACACAGAGAAAACTAGAACACCAACATTTCGCTTCTTTAGCAACAGGTTTTATTGTTTCAAGATTTGCAAGTGCTGATCTGCAGTAAACGTTTAACTTCTTACGAAATCCTACATTCGATCTTGCCAGACCATGTCACTCTCCTATAGTCCATGCCACATTTTCCACAAACAGGTATTTTCTCAAAGTCTCAATGACTTGCCAAGTACTAAAGGACACTTTCATATGTAGCAATACCACCACTCACGCACACGCGTGCACACACACACACGCACACCCATGCACACACTCTTTTTTCTGATACAAAATCTGGCTGAAGTTTTCTCTACTCTGATTTCAGGACTGCTATCTTCTCAGTGTGAGAACCTTACTGTTGACTAAAAAATAAGGGACACTGAAGACTCCCCTTCACTCGTGATACTGCGAGTGTTTCGTACAGTCAGAATCTTCACATGTGCCGCAAGAGTTGTTCTTTGAATAAAGGATTTCCCACGATTTTACATTGAATAACTTCTCGGGTCTGAATTATCTGTAAGAAGTGTTTGGTATTCCTCAGAGGCTTCATCCTCTTACATCCTTAGTGTTTATTCCTTCACGGACTTTTCTTACGCTCACACCAGGTGTTTGGCTAAATATTCTTTCGCAGTGATTACAGACCAAAGGGTTCTCCCGTGTGGAGTTTGCTCATGTTTGACAAGAATTCCCGGTAAGTGCTCTAGTATCTTTCAAGTCGAGCGCTTTGCTGGAAACATCTGTGTTATTATACTTACAGCATAAGTTCTGCTGTGTTATCTAAGGTCAGACCAGTGACTAAAGGCTTTGCCATGTGGACAGCATACATATGAATTCACTTCCAAATGCAAATACATTTCTTGAGGGAGGAGTATGAGGACTGAAACATTTCCCATATTGACTGCAGGCCGTTTCTTCAATATGTGCATCCTGTGGTGTCACTGTGAAAGCTGTGACTGACACTTCTTCCACATTCATTGCATCTGTAAACCCATGTCGTCTCAGGTCGGAATACTTACTGAGGGCACTCATGATTTTCTCCACGGGGATGGGTTCCCTCATGTCGTCTAAGGGAAGAATAATGGCTGAAGGCTTTCCCACATAGCTGACATGCATATGGTTGCTCTCCAGTGTGCGTTCTCTTGTGTCGTCGAAGGTTAGAGTATTGACTGAAGGCATTCCCACACTGGTGACATTCATATGGCTTCTCCCCTGTGTGTGTTCTCTCATGCCGTCTGAGTTCTGAACCTTGAATGAAGGCTTTCCCACACAGAAGACACACATGTGGTTTATCTCCAGTGTGGATTCTCTTGTGCTGGCTAAGGCCAGAGCTCTGACTAAACGTTTTCTTACATTCATGACATTGGAAACATTTCTCTCCAGAATGAATTCTCTCGTGTTTTCTAAGGTAAGATCTGTGACTGAAAGCTTTCTTACATAGATGGCATTCGTATGATTTCTTTCTTGTGTGAATATTCTCATGCTGTCTCAGGTACGAATTCTGACGAAAAGCTTTCCCACACACATGGCATTCATATGGCCGCTCCCCTGTGTGTGTTTGGTTGTGGTTTCTAAGGTCAGAACTTTGCACAAAGCCTTTTCCACAAAGATGGCATTTAAATGGTTTCTCTCCAGTGTGGATCATCTCATGTCTCCTAAGGCAAAAGCAATTACTAAAGGCTTTCCCACACACATGACATTTATATAATTTGCCTTGTGTGTGAATTTGGTTATGTCGAGTAAGGGATGATTGTTCACTAAGTGATTTTCGACACTGTTTGCTGATGTAACGTTTCCTCCTGAGGTGAATTAACAAATGTTGAGTCAATGCAGATCTCAGAGTAAATGCATCACCCAAATCAGTGCATTCAATAGGATTCTCTGGAGCAAGAGATTTATGCTTTGGGTAGAAGACAAAAGTTGGTTAATGGTTTGCCCACATACATGCATACATTTATTTTTCTACCTATAAATTCTAGAGTAGCAAATAATAATAGCATCCTATTAAAATATTTTCAATGTTAGCTGCATACACATGTTGCTACTCCCCTGTAGGCACCATTATTTTCTCTTTTTTAGTATCCCAACCTCAGAGTTATCAGATTAACTTTGAAGAGTATATATATTTCAAATATGAGGTAATAAGCAATGTTTATGCAATTGTCTCTTTCCCTCTTTTTTTTTTTTTAGATCTCAGGTTATTATTCATTCATTTGAACTCATGTTAATTTCTTCACTGATTTAAAACTACCCAAAACTTTTTGCCCGGAAAGAGCTTAATCCTAACTTAATTACATGCAGGCAATTGTGCTCAATTATCAACTTATCTCATTACCTTTAGGCCTTTAGTTTGGATGTCTAGAGACTATCCCCATGAAACTTACCTTTGGCACAGTCAGGGCCATGCCCTTCTTGTGGATATGTCGTGTTAATATCATTTTTTGTTTTTTGTGGAGACTTTCCATGTCTAGAATAATTGAAAAAATATAAATTGTTAGAATGGCATTAGTGGAATAAAAATGTAGAAAATCACCAAAGTCCAGATGAGTATCTTTCAGAAATTGGCACTCAGCTGGGAAAGTGTGCCAAACGAATACTCTAGGTCATAGAAACATTTTAAAGTTCATTGTCAGAAAAAAATGAGGATTGGGAAAATTAGGAACATGGCAGCATAGGAGGACACTGGGCTCACTGCATCCTGCTGATCACTCAGATTCCACCCACATCTGCCTAAATAACCCAGAAAACCACCAGAAGACTAGCAAAATGCACTCTCCAGAGCCAAGCGTGGACAAGAGGCCCACGGAAGAGGGTAGGAAGGGTGGAGAGGTGGTGAGCACTACACGGACCTGTGGGAGGGAGATGGGGCAGTGGAGGGGCAGCTCACCCAGCAAGGCAGAGCCCCCGAGTCTGGCTTGCAAAAGCAGAGGGGCCAGACAGAGTGAGTTCTAACAGCCAGTGGGACTTAACATCTGGAATGTTAAAAGTCAACAGCTCTGCTCGGAGAGTAGGGAGGGCAAGAGGACACCTGGAGGGAGAGTTGTTGAGCCCAGGAAGACAGAACTCAGATCGGTGGGAAACAAAGGCACTGGCCAGTGCCATCTCCCTCTCCCATCCCCCAGCCAAAATCCCAAAGGGAACCAGTTCCTGTCACCAAACTTGCTTACACCATGCAAACGCCCAAAGCTGTGCTTCTGTGGATCCATCCCTCTGATGGCTCTGCCTCCTTCCTGGTGCTGCAGGGATCCTCCCAAAGGGGACCACCAATGGCAAAGTGAGCTAAGCCAGCCCCTCCCGCCCCTGTGCACCTTGCGGATCATCCACCCTGGCTAATACACCAGATCCCATTGAAGAAGCACCATAAGCCTGGCAGTGTGCAAAGAGCCCAGACAGGGGCCACACCACTCCACAGTGAGTCCTGCCGCTGGGAGAAGGGAAGATAAGGTACATGCCAGTCTGACTGTGGCCCCAGTGGTGGGCTGAGAGGAGACATCAGGTCTGACTCTGGTCCTACCCACCAACACAAGTTACTCAGGATAGCACAGGAGAAGTGCCCTGCAGTTTGGAGCCACTGAAGGGACTACCCAAAATGATGAAACGGAAGAACTCTCCTCAAAAGAAACTCCAGGAAGTAGCAACAGCTAACGAATTTATCAAAACCGATTTAAGCAATATAACAGAATGAGAATTAGAATAATAGTCATAAAATTAATCACTGGGCTTGAAAACAGCATAGACGACAGCAGAGAATCTATTGCTACAGAGGTCAAGGGACTAAAAAATAGTCATGAGGAGCTAAAAAATGCTATAAATGAGGTGCAAAATAAAATGGAGGCGACCACAGCACAGATTGAAGAGGCAGAGGAGAGAATAGGTGAATTAGAATATAAAATTATGGAAAAAGAGGAAGTTGAGAAAAGAGAGATAAAAAAAATTCAGGAGTAAGAGGGGAGAATTAGAGAACTAAGTGATTCAATCAAATGGAACAATATCCGTATAATAGGAATTCCAGAGGAGGAAGAGAGAGAGAAAGGGGATGAAGGTGTACTTGAACAAACCATAGCTGAGAACTTCCCTGATCTGGGGAAGGAAAAACGCATTGAAATCCAAGAGGCACAGAGAACTCCCTTCAGACAAAACTTGAATAGATCTTCTGCATGACATATCATAGTGAAACTGGAAAAATACAAGGATAAAGAGACAATTCTGAAAGCGGCTAGGGATAAACAAGCTCTAACCTACAAAGGGAGACCCATAAGACTAGTGGAAGACCTATCTATTGAAACTTGGCAGGCCAGAAAGGAGTGGCAGAAAATCTTCAATGTGATGCATAGAAAAAAGAAAAAGCAGCCAGATTCCTTTATCCAGCAAGTCTGTCATTCAGAATAGGAGAGATAAAGGTCTTCCCAAACAAAAACTGATGGAATTCATCACCACTAAACCAGCCCTACAAGAGATCCTAAGGGGGATTCTGTGAGTGAAATGTTGCAAGGACCACAAACTACCAGAGACATCACTACAAGCATGAAACCTATAGACATCACGATGACTCTAAACCCATCTTTCAATAATAACTCTGAATGTAAATGGAATAAATGTGCCAACCAAAAGACATAGGGTATCAGAATGGATAAAAAAATAAGACCCATCTATTTGCTGTCTATAAGAGACTCATTTTAGACCTGAGGACACCTTCAGATGGAAAGTGAGGGGATGGAGAACTACCTATCATGCTACTGGAAATCAAAAGAAAGCTGGAGTAGCCATACTTATATCAGACAAACTGGACTTTAAATTAAAGGCTATAACAAGAGATGAAGAAGGGCTTTATATAATAATTATGGGGATTATCCATCAGGAAGAGATAACAATCATAAATGTCTATGTGCCAAATACGGGAGCCCCCAAATATATAAAACAATCATAAGCTAAGAATGTGGTAATTTCAAGGGACTTTAATACTCCACTTACAACAATGGATATATCATCTAGACACCGGATCAATAAAGAAACAAGGGCCCTGAATGATACATTGGATCAGATGGACTCGACTGATATATTTAGAACTCTACATCCCAAAGGAACAGAATATACTTTCTTCTCAAGTGCACATGGAAAATTCTCCAAGATAGATCACATACTGGGTCACAAAACAGCCCTTCATAATTATAAAAGAATTGAGATCATATCATGTGCACTTTCAGACCACAATGCTATGAAACTTGAAATCAACCACAGGAAAAAGTCTGGAAAACCTCCAAAAGCATGGAGGTTAAAGAACACCCTACTAAAGAATGAATGGGTCAACCAGGCAATTAGAGAAGAAATTAAAAAATATATGGAAACAAATGAAAATGAAAATGCAACAATCCAAACGCTTTGGGATGCAGCGAAGGCAGTCCTAAGAGGAAAATACATTGCAATCCAGGCCTATCTCAAGAAACAAGAAAAATCCCAAATACAAAATCTAACAGCACACCTAAAGGAACTAGAAGCAGAACAGCAAAGACACCCCAAACCCAGCAGAAGAAGAGAAATAATAAAGATCAGAGCAGAAATAAACAATATAGAATCTAAAAAAACTGTAGAGCATATCAATGAAACCAAGAGTTGGTTTTTTGAAAAAATAAACAAAATTGATAAACCTCTAGCCAAGCTTCTCAAAAAGAAAAGGGAGATGACCCAAATAGATAAATCATGAGTGAACATGGAGTTATTACAACCAATCCCTCAGAAATACAAGCAATTATCAGGGAATACTGTAAAAAAATATATGCCAACAAACTGGACAGCCTGGAAGAAATGGACAAATTCCTAAGCACTCACACACTTTCAAAACTCAAACAGGAAAAAATAGAAAGCTTTAACAGACCCATAACCAGTGAAGAAATTGAATCAGTTATCAAAAATCTCTCAACAAATAAGAGTCCAGGATGAGATGGCTTCCCTGGGGAATTCTACCAGACATTTAAAGCAGAGATAATACCTATCCTTCTCAAGCTGTTCCAAAAACCAGAAAGGGAAGGAAAACTTCCAGACTCATTCTATGAAGCTAGCATTACTTTGATTCTTAAACCAGACAGAGACTCAGCAAAAAAAGAGAACTACAGGCCAATATCCCTGATGAATATGGATGCAAAAATTCTCAACAAGATACTAGCAAATCGAATTCAACAGCTTATAAAAAGAATTATTCACCATGATCAAGTGGGATTCATTCCTGGGATGCAGGGCTGGTTCAACATTTGCAAATCAATCAACGTGATACATCGCATTAATAAAAGAAAACCATATGATCCTGTCAATTGATGCAGAAAAAGCATTTGACAAAATTCATCATCCTTTCTTAATAAAAACCCTCAATAAAGTCAGGATAGAAGGAACATACTTAAACATCATAAAAGCCATTTATGAGAAGCCCACAGCTAATATCATCCTCAATGGGGAAAAACTGAAAGCTTTCCCCCTGAGATCAGGAACACCACAGGGATGTCCACTCTCACCACTGTTGTTTAACATAGTGTTGGAAGTGCTAGCATCAGCAATCAGACAACAAAAGGAAATCAAAGGCATCAAAATTGGCAAAGATGAAGTCAAGCTTTCACTTTTTGCAGATGACATGGTATTATACATGGAAAACCTGATAGACTCCACCAAAAGTCTGCTAGAACTGATACATGAATTCAGCAAAGTCGCAGGATACAAAATCAATGTACAGAAATAGGTTGCATTCTTATATAGTAATAATGAAGCAACAGAAAAAGAAACTGATCCCACTCACAATTGCACCAAGAAGCATAAAATACCTAGGAATAAATCTAACCAAAGATGTAAAAGATCTGTATGCTGAAAACTATAGAAAGCTTATGCAGGTAATTGAAGATATAAAGAAATGGAAAAACATTCCATGCTCATGGATTGGAAGAATAAATATTGTTAAAATGTCAATACTACCCAAAGCTATCTACACATTCAATGCAATCCCAATCAAAATTGCACCAGCATTCTTCTCGAAGCTAGAACAAGCAATTCTAAAATTTGTATGGAACCACTAAAACCCCCAAATAGCCAAAGTAATATTGAGGAAGAAGACCAAAGCAGGAGGCATCACAATCCCAGACTTTAGCCTCTATTACAAAGCTGTAGTCATCAAGACAGCATGGTATTGGCACAAAAACAGACACATAGACCAATGGAATAGAATAGAGACTCCAGAATTGGACCCACAAACGTATGGCCAACTAATCTTTGACAAAGCAGGAAAGAATATCCAATGGAGAAAAGACAGTCTCTTTAACAAATGGTGCTGGAAGAACTGCACAGCAACATGCAGAAGGATGAAACTAGACCACTATCTTACACCATTCACAAAAATAAACTCAAAATGGATAAAGAACCTGAATGTGAGTCAGGAAACCATCAAAACCCTAGAGGAGAAAGCAGGAAAAAACATCTCTGACCTCAGCTGTAGCAATTTCTTACTTGACACATCTTCAAAGTCAAGGGAATTAAAAGCAAAAATGAACTATTGGGACCTCATGAAGATAAAAATCTTCTGCACTGCAAAGGAAACAATCAACAAAACTTAAAGGCAACCGACGGAATGGGAAAAGATATTTACAAATGACATATCAGACAAAGGACTAGTATCCAAAATCTATAAAGAACTCACCAAACTCCACACCCAAAAAGCAAATAATCCAGTGAAGAAATGGGCAGAAAACATGAATAGATACTTCTCTAAAGAAGACATCCAGATGGCCAACAGGCACATGAAAAGATGCTCAAAGTCGCTCCTCGTCAGGGAAATACAAATCAAAACCACACTCAGATACCACCTCATGCCAGCATGGCTAAAATGAACAAATCAGGAGACTATAGATGCTGGCGAGGATGTGGAGAAATGGGAACCCTCTTGCACTGTTGGTGGGAATGCAAACTGGTGCAGCCACTCTGGAAAACAGTGTGGAGGTTCCTCAAAAAATTAAAAAATAGATCTACCTTATGACCCAGCAATAGCACTGCTAGGAATTTACCTAAGGGATACAGGAGTACTGATGCATAGGGGCACTTGTACTCCAATGTTTATAGCAGCACTCTCAACAATAGCCAAATTATGGAAAGAACCTAAATGTCCATCAACTGATGAATGGATAAAGAAGTTGTGGTTTATATACACAATGGAATACTTCGTGGCAATGAGAAAGAACGAAATATGGCCTTCTGTAGCAACGTGGATGGAACTGGAGAATGTTATGCTAAGTGAAATAAGCCATACAGAGAAAGACAGATACCATATGTTTTCACTCTTATGTGGATCCTGAGAAACTTAACAGAAGACCATGGGGGAGGGGAAGGAAAAAAAAGTTAGAGAGGGAGGGAGCCAAACCATAAAAGACTCTTAAATACTGAGAACAAACTGAGGGTTGATAGAGGGTGGGAGGGAGGGGAGGGTGGGTGATGGCCATTGAGGAGGGCACCTGTTGGGATGAGCACTGGGTGTTGTATGGAAACCAATCTGACAAGAAATTTCATACTAATAAAAAAAAGAAAAAAATGAGGATTGATTATGCGAAAGATGTAAAGTGGTGGAAAGATGTTGGGTCAGCAAATGGTTGCAAAAATCTTTAAATAGGAGGATCAGGACCGCTACACCAATGTTTCACTGCAGTAATTGCATGAATATCCTTTTCCCTAAAGAGAAAGACAGGGGGAAGAGGACACGTGCATTGTGATTGATTTATGCAAGGATTGTAACCACATGAGGAATTTTGCCCCAATGTCCTCACTTTTGTTTTAGAAAGTATCACTCACTGGACAGAATCTTCAGTGGGTATTTCTAAAGGACACACTCACAGTAGGCACCTGCTCCTCCTGACCCACAGGTCCCTGCTGCTCACCTGGACTGTGCTCTTGGAGAAACCCAGTTCCTTCACTCTGCAGCTCTCCTTCTTGCTCCAACCGGAAGGATCTTTTGCAGCTATTATTCTCTGTTGGGGGGTGGTGGGAGGAAGGGGAAGTATATGGATTTTGAGTTCTGTGCATATTAATCTTTGCTATAACCAAGTCCAGGGCAGGATTTACCAAGGACGAATGAAGAGATGATGGAAGGTCAGCTGTAATGACACCTTCAACAGAAACCACACTGAAGGTCCTTCATCAGACCAGGAGGAAATCCAGACTGGAGGCAAAAACAATGGAACATGCTAGATGCTGATACCCGCCCACAAGTTCAGAGAAAGAAGGCAGAATCCTCAGTCTTCTCCAAATGGGAGAGAATCAATATCTCCACAGTGGGTTAAAAATTATTTTCAAACACATCCAATAAATATAAGAGCCACAAGAATAATCAAAATTATGTTATTTTCACAACTCTGGTCTCATTATTCCACATAATGACTAAAACAGTCATTATTTTTCAAATGTTTAATCAACTTATGAATTAAAATATCCAGTGAATTTCCAGTTCCATTTTGAATGCTGGAGACTGAGTACCAAGAAAGATATGAACTTGTGGTCAAGATTGCAATCTAGTGATGCCAAAAAGTACAAGGTGAAGAAACATCTTCCTTTTACATAGTTATGAGTTACGAAAGAATCAGGGCAGCATTTGGAGTGGGATATGGGGAGCTGTTCTAGATATTTACTCAATGAGTGAATGGATGGACGCAAACATACATGTTGGCAGACTCACCCAGAAAGATCAGATGATTGATACTTTCCAGCATCACATCTCTGAACAGCTTTCGCTGGGATGCGCCCAGCAGGGCCCACTCTTCCTTGGTGAAGTCTACAGCTATATCTTCAAATGTCACTGATTCCTGAAACATCATGAATATTCTGGTTTAGACAGAGCACTCCCTACCGATGTCCAGAGTAGGAGGGTTGAGATGACAGCACTGAGGAAGGAGGTAGAGGAGCTGGGTGTGTAGAAAGATCAATATATATTTTGGGGGGTCCCATCAGTTCACTGTCAGTGCGGAGCTTTTGGATATGTTTACAGAGATCTACACACTCTGACTTCATAATACTTTATTAAAGAAAATCGCATGAAGTGTGGTGTCATACAACCTGGTAGTGTCTCAATAACCTGGTGATTAGAACTTTCTGACAGATGATTATAAAATATTTGCCTGAGGGGCACCTGGGTGGCTCAGTCGGTTAAGTGACCAATTCTTGATTTCAGCTCAGGTCATTATCTCACAGTCATGAGATCAAGCCCCACATCAGGCTCTGCAATTCTTGGGATTCTCTCTCTCTCTCTCTCTCTCTCTCTCTCTCTCTGCGTCTCCCCAACTTGTTCTCTCTCTCTCTCTCTCAAAAAATAAACATAAAAATTCATAACTAAAACTCTCTTCCCTATTAATTTCAAGTAACTCTACAGATTCATCAAAAGACAAATAATAACTATGGTGTGCTGCTTTTAAACCATAATCATTGGCTTAATTTATTCTCTATATAAACTTCTTGTCCCCCATCTACAAAGTGGTTTATTCACATGTTATGAATGTTGAAGGATCCAAGGCATATATGTAGGGAGCGTTTCCTGTCTAGCAACCCTGCACTAAATATAAGACATTATTGATCACTAAAATGTCAGAAAAGCTTGAAGGAATCATCAGCATTCCTCAGAACTGAACAAGATTCATAGATGGCTCTCTTCATGCTACAGAACTGAGGTGTTCCTAACACAAGCAGCATGAGCCAGGGTCCTCTGAAATGGCTGTGCTGAGGACAGTCTTGCCCTGACCAGTCCTATGCCATGAGGACTCCCAATCCCAATCTCTTCTGGGACCTCAGACACCAGTTATCGCTGTTTCTCTTGTATCTTTACTTGTCTCCATGCTAAAGGATAACGGAAACCTCATGACTTGTTTGGGTCTATCCAAACAAGTTTTTCAGAAATTTATTCAGGAACCTAATTTTATTCTACCTACTATACTCTCTCTCCTTTAGGTGTGTGTAGTGCAATTAAGAAAATACTCCTCCTTCCAAATTCTTTCCAGTTGTCAAATATGGATGAAAGGTTGATTACTAAGAGGTAAAAATGTGTGATTGGGGACAAGCATGATAGTGGTGGTTTAGTTGTATTTTTAAAAATTTTTCAGAAGTGTAAATTCTAATAACTGTATGAGAAAGTACAATAGAATACAATGCAATAAGATGGAGGAAAAAAAACCGATTCTTCAGTCTTTCTAAACCTCTATCCTGTTCCTCTCAACACTGAACAAGACTCACACCAGGTCTTGTAACACTGGATTAATTATAGTCACACGCTGAAACACCCACCTCCCTATAGGACTATATTCTTCTCGCTCTTCTCTAGCACTTTCAATCACCACCATCCTAAGCCTATTCCATCCAAAAATATGGTTAATGAGTGAATTATCTGTCACTGGGGCCATGGGCTCGATGAGAGAAGGAAGACTTCTCTTATCTCTTCTGTAAATACATAAGCTTAATGGAAGCTCTCATAAATTTGCATAATGTTAAGAAGGGAATTCATTATCGATAAGTTCCTGATGGATAATAACTATCCCAGAATGCTGGGGAAATTAGAGCACAGATGCCTCAACATCACCCGATTCCGCTTGCAACATTCATGCCAATAGGAAACACTGCCCATCATATGGCACTAGGGTGTAATTTCAGCAGAAAGATGCAGTCCCGACTCACCGGTGCCTGCATTGTCGACAAGTCAGTTGCCAGGTATCTTTCTCTGGGTTCTCACTCACAGACAGTCCAAGCACTAAGCAGGCAAAGCTGAGGATGGAGAAAGAAGTCATGAGATCCAGTACTGTGCACAATTTCCAGACTCACCTGTCAGAAAGCCCCAGACCTTCACCTGGGTGTGACCCCCTAGCCCAACAAACCACAAGTGGTGCACTCTAAGAACAGGGTGTAAGAGGTCACTCCTATCCCAGGGTCAAATGTCAGATTACAGCTGTGAATGAAAATAAAGGTCAAAATACAGATCTCTTACAAATCAGAACATGATAAAGATTGCGTTGTGTGCATTCAGTAGCCTATGGCATTCAGAATTCTTCAGTTCCCTTCCTGATTCCAGAGCAGAGTGCTTCCTGACTCATGACACACATAGGGTTTGTTTTCCACCTGTAGAGGAACACTGCGGAATTTCTCAGATTTCGTTTTTCTTGCTGTATGCCCTAGCAATGGTTCTCCAGTATCCATCTGAAGCCTCAGTCCCCTCCTGCTCTCTGGTCCCCCCTAGACTTGGATATCAAGCAACTAAGATTACAATGGTGTTAATCAATTCATGGACTTTTATAAACCAATTTTCCCCTGACATCAAGAATAACTGAATGTATTTCGTGGAGAAATAATGCAAAAGCATCATGAACAAAGGGATCATTAACTCACCCTTTGCACCTGAGGTTCGGGGAAAAAAAAGAAAGTCAAATTTGTATAAAATGTGATTGTGCCCTTTCAGACTTACATATATTTGCCTATTTAGTCTCCACAGTAACCATGCTAATTGAAGTCTATTTATTACTTGATGAAATCCATAGAAAGAAATTAATTCAGAAAAGCAGAAAATGAAGTATTTACAACGAAAAATTATAGAAACATAAGATGTAGATCACTGTGCCAATAGAACTTCCTAAGGTAAAGTAAATGCCCCATATCTGCATTGTACAATACAGTAACTGCCAGACCAAGTGGTTATAGGATACTTGAAATCTTGCCAGTGCTGCTGCGATCTGAAGCTCAGTTATTTAATTTTATGACTTTATTTTTTTAATATTTGTTTGTTTGTTTGTTTGTTTTGAGAGAGAGAGAGACAGAGTGCGAGGGGGGAAGAGGCAGAAAGAGAGGGAGACACAGAATCCGAAGAGGCTCGAACTCACGAGCCATGAGATCATGACCTGAAGTCGGATGCTTAACTGACTGAGCCATCCAGGTGCCCCTAATTTTACGATTTTACAGCTTATAGTCACACGTGGCTGGTAGTTGTTTTGTTGGAAAACAAAGATCTAGGATCTTAGGGTAGGCAGTTAAAATAATTAAGTAGATTCAAGATCAATATGGGAAGGGGACATAAATAGTCAGAAACAGGGAGTGAGAATGGTGGCCTAAATGTTGACACAATGAAATATAAAGATCATCAGAAGCTGCTTTGATTAGACAGATGTCTAGGGGTGCCTGGGTGGCTCGGTCGTTTGACTGTCTGACTCTTGATTTTGGCGCAGGTCATGATCTTGCGTTTCATGGAATCGAGCCCCATGTCGGGCTCTACACTGAGTGAGGAGCCTGTTTGGGATTATCTCTCTCCCTCTCTCTCTGCACAACCCCCCCACCCCAAAATAAATAAATAAATAAACATTTTTTAAAAAATGACCTTAGACAGATGTCTAAAGAGAGACAGTATCTACAGAATTTTAAGGGGATGAGGCCAGCTCCCATGTCACTATGTGGAGAACTCACCAGAACCCAGAGTTTGAGGAGAGAGGGTGAAGCCAAACAGATTCTGTGGTGAGTTCCACAGGCAAGCAGCCGATTCCTCTTGTTCCACTCTTCTTCCAGTGTCCCAGACTTCTCCGTCTCTTCTCAAGGCAAATGCCTGGTTGACTTCCCTTTTATACTGGGAAAAACCCTTAGTAAACCTATTCAAGGGCAACATTCCAGGGTCACACCCTGACTGACTAGATCCTAAACAGCTGCAGCCTGTGGGACACACCCTGTTCGATTTGATTGGATTCTCCACACTCATACAAAATTGCAGCCCTCACACAAAGTCAGAGACAAGACATAAGGACACCTTGAAATGCTATTAGAGCATCCATTCATTCCTTGACTCATTCCTAAGTACTTTGGAGTGCATTCTGTGTACTGAGAAACACGGTATGTCTTGGAAATGAAGCACAGCATCAGACACAGTGGGATTCTACAGACACAAAACTGAGTGGAATATGGACTGAAAAACAAAATTTTTAAAAATGATTCCTTGACTGCTGGCCACTGGCCACATACTTTCAAGAGCATATTAACAATTTATTAATTATCCAAAGAAAATGGGGAACACAATTTTAGACATTGTTTCTTGGTTAGTGGGGAAATAAACAAGAGTGTTACTACATAATGGAATAGAGTAAATAATTTTGTTTCCATGTCATTCACAGTTGATTTACACATTTGAGTGAAATGCTTACAGTTGTAGAGATAAGCTCTTCTGGCTTAGAACTCCCTAAATTTCCAAGAGGAAATAATCAAACCAGAGGATACAGTAAGTGTTCCACATCTAAGGACATTTTGTCTCTTTCTCCAAAAATGCCCGGCAGTCCTGGTAAGCCACACACTCCAGTTCCTTCTTCCATGCTCACCGAAGAGCATGTCCCACCTCTGGCATTACCATGCAGTCTCCATTGACCCTCCTTTCACATTCTTCAGATGGTGTATAAACGAGCTCACAAATGAAACAGGTAATTTAACCACTAGATTTAACATTGTCCTACACTTTCGCTCCCCTCCCTCAGAACAGCAAAGGAATGACTTTTAATCTCAGGTAATTTATTCCTGCACTTGTGTTTGGTACCTATTCTTTCCGGCTGTGTCATGAATTTTGTGCTATAATTTAAAGCGTATACACTTTATTTGAAAGTACTCCTTCTCAATTCCATCCATTCTCTGAGCAATTCAACAAGTTGTGGCATCATTCAGCCTGAAATTTCAATTGGAAAAAAAAAATAACAAGAACAACAAGGGCTTCTGGGTGGCTCAGTCAGTTAACTGTCCAACTTCAGCTCAGGTCATGATCTCGCAGTTTGTGGGTTCAAGCCCTGCATCAGGCTCTGTGCTAACAGCTCAGAGCCTGGAGCCTGCTTCAGATCCTGTCTCCCTCTCTCTCTGCCCTTCCCTGCTTGCATGCTCTCTCTCTCTTTCTCCCTCTCTCTCTCTCTCAAAAAATAAATAAACATTAAAAAAATTTAAAGAAGAAAACAAACAACAAAAATAAACTTCCGATTCCATTTACTTCCAACTGCTTCTCTCTCTCATCTTGTAATCCAAGGTGAGGAAGCACCCACTAACTGACTTTTCTCCTTATCCCACATGAATCTGATTTTCTGTCCCCATCAATTTATGGACATCTTTCTTGCTGACAATTCAAACGTTCTAATCAACAAAAAGGATGTCAAGGCATATCATCAGTCTTTATGTTATTTTCCTTTCTTTTTTTTTAATTTTTAATTTTATTTAAATCCACGTTAGTTAACATATAGTGTAATAATGATTTCAGGAGTAGAATTTAGTGCTTCATCACTTACATACAACATCCAGTGCTCATCCCAACAAGTGCACTCCTTACGGCCCATCACCCATTTAGCCCAACCCCCACCCACCTCCACAACAGCAATTCTCAGTTCTCTGTATTTGAAAGCCTCTTAGGGTTTCCCTCCCTCTGTTTTTCTTATTTTTCCTTCCCTTCCTCTATGTTCATCTGTTGTGTTTCTTAAATTCCACATATAAGTGAAATAATAGGATACTTATCTTTCTCTAAATGACTTATTTCACTTAGCATAATGCACTCTGGTTCCATCCGCATTGTTGCAAATGGCAAGATTCCATTCTTTTTCATCACTGAGTAGTATTCCATTGTATATATACACGTCTTCTTTATCCATTTGTCAGTCGATGGACATTTGGGCTCTTTCCATAATTTGGCTATTGTTGATATTTATGTTATTTCCAACTTCAGCACACTTGGATCCCTTCTGTGTGTAAGCCGTATCTTCCCTGGAATCGTTTTACTGTTGCTACAGGTTAGGTTCTCAGAGAACAGACAGGACAGAGTTCAATGTGCTGGGTGTTTACTAGGGAGTGATCTCGAGAGGAACATCTCTGGAAAGGCTGAGGAGAGAGAAGTCTAGCCTTACAGCATCAGCCCGACCGCACAGGTTGCTGTAGAACTAGCAGGGCCCTCATACTTGGCCTCAACTAAAACAAAGTGGCCAGACCTAGGTGTTCCCCACCTCCATCATTCACTGCTGGTCAGTCACTCTGGGGGCTGGGGGACTTGAGGCAGGTGGCTCTTGGCAGCTAAGTCAACCCCCGCACCTGCTGACAGTTCAAGTCCTCCAGGATGCCTGCTCATGGCTCCTACCATCCCGTGTCACCCCTGTAGATCACAGAGTAATAAGAATGATGCCCTACAATAATTGGTCCAGACAGGAAAATCTAGATGTCTGAGATCTATGGGTCTGGCAAGGACAGATATCAGGGATAGCAGCTAGAATACAAGGGTTGACAGAACCCTGGGAGATAAATCTCTGTCCTGGTGGTACTTCCGCCAGCCGGGTGTGGACTAAGCCCCTGCGTTCCTGGCATCACACCCTATCATCCAGCTGTCCTCGCTCCTGAAAGGTGGTTTTTCAGGGTGCTGTACCAAGGCCCCTCTACATTTGCCCATAAGACTGTTCTTCCATGGTTGACACAAGATGACTCAAGTGCTCCCCTGGCTTGGCTCTCTATCGTGGCACATATTTCATTGTTAAATCTAGAGCGATGACTCCAACTACCCCATGAGAACTGCTATCATTACCATGCCACTCAGGGAAAGCTGCCTTCTGATCTCCCCTCTCCTTAGGCTCATGATTATCATTAACATAATAATATAATCCCCTGATTATGATCATTATCATGATTGTTATTGTCATTCATCATTACTTTCATTATTACTTTTCTTCCTGCGAATTATTTTTGTAGTTGTTAATATACAAGCTTCAACAGAGTTTCTCCACAGGAAAGCGATTCCTGCTATACCACATAGGATTTATTTTTCTGAGGAGCATCCTGAAATATTCCAAGTCAGCCTCCAGAAACAGGATCAACCCTTGATACCATGGAAGCCTCTGGAAGGGCATCCTTGGCACACTTTGTAAAGGTTAAATTGTACTGTAGGGCTAACGCTTAGCTTGAAAGATAACAACTTTGTTCTGACACTGAAGGTCAAAAGACAACAACCTTGCTTTTACTCTTGTAAATCATACTTCATACTCTTATGAATCAGGCTTTACCAATGAAGGAAACAAAACCTCAAAAAAGAGCATCAGAGACAAGGTCAAAGAGATCCACTGGTTGCAACTTAGCAGCAGAAAGTCTAAAATAATCACCTCATTCGATAACTGTTTCTGACTCATCTGGCAACTGTTTCTAACTCATCTGGGAACTTTTTATCTGTTCTGTTCCCAGATAATGATAAAACGATGTGATCGGCTTTAAAAACTCTGTACCCTGGCTGTTCGAAGCCCCACTCTTATCAAGAGTGTTGGTCCCGATCGGTCGGCCTTGCCTCTCATTGTAATAAACTTTGTTGCAACTGTCACTGTTGCCTGTAGCATTCTGTTTCAGGAGTCAAGTGGATGCAACAACTTCTTCTGATAAAATTTAATATCCCCTCTACAGCCCACCGGCTGCTTGTGCCAGCCTAGAAGCCCCAGAAAGTTGTCCTTGGACCAACAGAACTGCCACAAAATTCTTTTAGTCAAATCGGGGCCCCACAACCACTCTCACCTTCTTGGAAAGAAGGGAGATGGTGTCTCCGCCCATGGGAACGTCCACAAAAGCTCCTATATCTTATCTGGAGCCCTGGAACCACCATAGGTAAACATGGAGGTGCAAGAATGGCTTCCTAGGCCAGCCTGAGGCTCTGGATATCTTCTAAGTCCAGGATAGGCTGGTGCAGTACTGGAAGACACTTTGGAGACTGGGAGCTTCCATTCTGCACAACCCGCAAGTTTTCTAAGTCTTCATGGACAGTAATCTATCCAAAAAAAAAAAAAAACATTTGGTGGACCCACATAGATTCTGGCTGGTGACAAGAAAGGTCTTCCAACATGATACCTGAGCTCCCTTTGGAAAATGATCCTTCACATTCCAGAAAACTAAATGTCCCACATTCCTTGACTCACTTGATGTTACTCTGGAAGCAAAGTGGATACTCGAAAAGAATTTCGTCTGAAGTTGGAAACTGTCAAGTCAATCTGTCCAGAAATGGAACAATGATAATGAGAGAGGAGGAGAAAGTGCTGAAATGTGTGTCTATCCAATAAGGAAGGGAGGGGGAGGAGGAAGGCTGCGCTGAGTGGTCTCTCTGAAGAACAGTGACCACACCCTAACACCTTTAAATGAATCTCAAGTTTGTAGCTAATTGGATGACCTGTTCCTAGTCAGCTGGGTGGGGCAGGCTGTAAAGGGCTGAAAAGAGGGCCACAGCTATCATTCAGAGACTGACCTCTTTTTTAAAAAAATTTTTTAATGTTTATTTTTGAGACAGAGAGACACAGAGCATGAACAGGGGAGGGTCAAAGAAAGAGAGAGGGAGACACAGAATCCAAAGCAGGCTCCAAGCTCCAAGCTGTCAGCACAGAGCTTGACGAGGGGCTCAAACTCACAGACGGTGAGATCATGACCTGAGATGGAGCCAGAAGCTCAACTGACTGAGCCACCCAGGCGCCCCTGAGACTGGCCTCTTGATAGAACCATCACTGTGCAACGTGAGGCTCCACATGGGAGATCTTGTAAAAGCTGTTTCTGGAGACATGGAGACTACCTCTTCCATGGAAACCTCGTGGAAATGCTCAAGTCAGTCTTTCCAGAAAGGGAGCAATGGAAATGAGGGAGGTGGAGAAAGTGGTGAAACGTGTGTGTGCCTCTTGAGGAGGGAGGGGCAGGAGGAAGGCTGGGCTGAGTCTTCTGTCTGCAGAAGAGTGACCACACCCTAAGACCCTTCATCCAACTCCAGCTGGTAGCTGATTGGATGACGTGGTCCTAGTCAGGTGGGGGGGGGGCGAGCTTAAGGAGGGCTGAGGAGAGGGCCACAGCCATCATTCTGAGACTGGCCTCCTGAGAGAAGCATCGCTCTGCAACGTGAGGCTCCACGTTTCAGGAGACATGGAGACGCCCTCTCCCCACTGCCGAGAGGAGTCTCAGTTCCATGTCTTTCCAAACCTCAACTCTTGCGGGTCAAATACGGGTGGTGCTGAAGGCCACGGAGGACCCACTCTACCTGAGAAGCCGTCACCGTCATCGCACACACCCTGCGACCTGCCTAACGGTTGGGCTCCCGCGTCAACAGGTCTGCCCCCCGCAAAGAAACCTGTGAGTTGGAGGAGACCTTCTGTGGTTGGGGCTGGCCTGCAGAACCTGGGGAACACATGCTATGCGAATGCGGTGCTGCAGTGTCTGACGTACACACCACCCCTCGCCAGCTACATGCTGTCCCAGGAGCACTCCCGAAGCTGTGGGAGGCAGCCATTCTGCGTGCTGTGTGCTCTGCAGGCTCACGTGACCCGGGCCCTCTGCCGTCCGGGAGATGTGATCCGGCCTCCGCCAAAACTGCTCGCTGCCTTCCACACACACAGGCAGGAGGATGCCCATGAGTTTCTGATGTTCACTCTGGATGCTATGCAGGAAGCGTGTTTGCGTGAGGACAAGCCTTCAGAGCCTCAGGCTCAGGACGCCACCCTCATCCAGCAAATCTTTGGCGGGTACTGGAGGTCTCAAATCCAGTGTCTCCACTGCCAGGGTGTCTCCAGCACTTTGGACCCTTACCTGGACATTAGCCTGGATATCAGGGCAGCTCAGAGTGTGAGCCAAGCTTTGCAACACTTGGTGAAGCCCGAACAGTTGGATGGTGAAAATGCCTATCGTTGTAGTACTTGTCTCGACAAGGTACCTGCTTCCAAGACGTTGACTTTGCACACTTGCTCCAAGGTCCTGATGCTGGTATTGAAACGATTCTGCCATTTCACGGGCAGCAAACTGGCTAAGGAAGTGCAATATCCTGAGCGCCTTGACATGCGACGATACGTCTCTGGGCAGAACGGGGGGTCGCTGACTTATGTGCTCTATGCCGTGCTGGTGCACGCGGGCTGGAATTGTCACAGCGGACATTACTTCTGTTACATCAAAGCTGGGAACGGCCAGTGGTACAAAATGGATGATGCGAAGGTAACCGCCAGTGATGCGACGTCTGCCCTGAGCCAACATGCCTATGTCCTCTTTTACACCCAGAAGAGTGAATTGGAAAGAGACCGTGAGAGTGAGCCAGGTGCTGGGGAATCCACATCCCTCCAGGCTGACCACGCAGGCACGGCTGCGGCCCAAGGGGGGCCCGAAACCGACCCCAACATCGAGGTGCCACAATTGGAGGATCACGTGGAAGAGACACCACCGCCAGCAATCACGTTAGACCAGTGGAGATTCCTCCAAGAAAGCCACCGTCCCAAGTCTGAATTCAACCTCAGGAAATTAGAATTTGCCCTTCCCCCCGACGCAGTCCTGATTCACCAGTCCAAATACAGAGATGAGATGGGAAAGGATCACCGTGAACCAAACATCTACCGGCTCAACAGTTCAGCCAGGGACGTCCCACCTCAGAGGGCAACGGCCATTAACCAAGTCCCTTGTCTCCCCGGCAGAGCCAGAGCTACCAAGAGGAAGAACAAGAAGGGACAGAGGTCTCAGGAAGCAGTGCAGGGATCCCACTACAGGCTTTGAGATACATGCCTGCCCAAGTGCACACTCACCCACCCTCACTCACTACTCACTCACTCACAGTCCCTTGTGGGCCATATTTTGTGTGTTGTAGGTGGGTGTGATCTGGACATGTGGAGGGACCATTCATCTGGCTGTATTCACAGGATATGGCGTTCAGCTTGGCCTGGAGATTCTTGAGCTTTAAGGCTGGCTTTCTATAATGATATTGGAGAGATTTGGAGGATTATGCTGGGTATTTGGAGGATTTCTCCCCTCCCTGACACAGAGGAGAATTGGGGGCCAATCAGAGCTGAAAGGGATGTAGGGAGTGGCCAGTCAGGCCTGAAGAGTAGAAAAAAGGCTAAGCACCTGAAGTTCGTGAGAAAATGCCTGACATTCAAGTTCCCATCAATGAATTCCTTACTCACTGTTTAAAGCACATTTGTTCCTATGAATTCCTATTAGTTCCTAGTGTGTAATATCTAGTATCTAGTACCTAGTGTCTAATACCTAGTGATGACTTCCTAGGGTCTAGAATTGAGGAGCAACAAGGTGATAGGATAGATGGGATTAAAGTGCCTAAGAGGTCACATGACCTTGGCCAAGTATAACAGTCTGGGAAGGAAGGAAGTGTCCCTCACTGACCGGCCCTCGGGCACACCGGATGCTGAGTCTCTTCCACTGGAGTCCACCTGCCACATGCCATTCTGGGTGTCTCCTGACACACAGGAGGAGCATATTTGCATTTCAGGTGGGTTGGAACGATTTGGGCCTCACACAAGCTGGCAGAGAAATAGGACAGGGAGGAAATGGAGGTTGTGATGTGCCTCTACTCACCAAGTGAAGGACTCTTTACTGTTGAAGAGTATTCTGAGGGCAGAGACTGAGGAAAGGGATGGCTCTCAATGTTCCTGAGGACATGAGGTTCAGATTCCAAAGGAACTGAACCTCAGAGTCTGATTGCTGTGGGGGCATGCGGGAGCAGTGACAGCATCCTGCTCCATTTCGCCATGGGGTCTGAAAGCCTAAAAAATTCACTCCGAGTTCACCGGAGTTTTGATATTCATTTCCCATGGTTTACAAGGAAATTCAGAGTGGGGATCTGGAAAGAAACCATAAATAAAAGAGTTCAGATATTCACTTTGGAAGATTCCAATCTAGCAGAAGGGATACTAGGTTTTTGGAATTGATTTTGTATTTGAAAATGGCTTCCTTTTATGTCAAATGGGCAGTTCTGTTTTTTGAGAGTCAAGCATACTTGTGTATGTTGGGACAGTATTTCTCGTGTAAGTCAGGGCAGTATTTCCTGTGGTTTTCATACCAGAGTACAGCTGAGAGACTTCACGAAAGTCTCTCCAATGAGTCATTCAAGACCACCTCCCCTGCCTTTCCTAAGGCTTTCCTGCTGGGGATGGATCCTCAGGAGACTGTGTAGAACATGCAGGAAGGAGAGGTCATGCAGGGTGAGGACTGTATTTGACCTGGAGGTCATGACGCCCCCTCATGCTTGTTGGGAGAAGGGATACATGAAAGAGTCAAGTATCTATGTGAATATGACTCTCCTTTCTCTTTTGACTCAGGAAATCCAAAAATCCCTATCCACGGAGGGCTGACCTGACCCTCCAAGGAGTGGGGCAGATGGCAGGAGGTCATACCAAGCAGGAATTTTACAGACCCTTGAATGCCCCAAAATGAAGAGGCAACACAGGGTATCCATGGTGTGCAGGACTCCCAGGCCAGTGGAGGAAGATCCTAGGGTAAGTGGATCCTTGGAGGTGTGGTGAAGCAGTGGGGGGGGGGGGGGGGAGAGTCACTATTCTGGAGATGGGGATTGCACATGACAAGCTCTGTGTCCTTCTGTCAGTTATCCTTTCCTAGCCAAGGATGGTCTGCCTTGGAATCTCCCCAGCAGGCTCATTAGGACCTTCAGATCTGTGGATCAAACTTACTTGTACATAGGTCAGGTCTAGGCTGGTGTTTGTCCAAGTCTTTCCACGTGGCTCATTTCTATTCCATCTGAAATCTCCAATCCCTGCTGTGGTCCCTCCCCCCACAGAGGTTCAGACATATTAAATATCCTGGAGCTCACGAGTCGTATATGATGTACCCTGTCCAGAACCCATCTCCCACTCCCAGAATATGTCCTTCTCTGTCGTAGAGTGTAAGTCTAAAGTTCTCTTTTGTCCAGGAAAAAGGGGACACAGGATTAAAGAAAGAGACGGCTAATCTCCGGGCAAAGATAAGAGCTCCAAATCAGGGTTCTTGCTCCTCATTTATTAAGATCAGAAGGCTTACAAACGTGATGGGCATGCACAAAGAGACCAAGAAACTGTGAACATTAACTTGGGGATGTGAGGGAAAATGGGGGTTTTGAAGATATACAGTGTTTGGGGTTTGGGTCAGTATTAAACAAAATCCTGGCCCCGGGCAGATAGGCAGACAATTGTTAAGGGCAGACAGGAGGCACTGTGCCTGTTATCTTTTCCAGCTTAGGGGGATGAGACAGACAGGGAGAATAGCCTCAGGGTTAACAAGGCACCTTTTCTTTTGTTAACCATCTCCTCTCCAGGCTGCTTGGCCTACAGTGCAGCATCCATACTCCAATTCACTAGTTTACCTAAATTTGCCCTTTCCTCCTGTGAAAGCAGCTTTTCTGCTATAGAACTAATTGGGGGGCATTTTTGCCCTGCATGCCTGATCTTGCTTACCTCATATAATTTTGTATTGGGAGCCTTTGCACCTGTTCCTAATTTGGGCCTTTGTCCCTCCCTCTCAATTCTGGGGACTCTGCACCCACTTTCTATTTTGGGTGCCTTTGCACCTCCCTATTCTTGGGGTGCCAATCTGGTTTACCCAAACTCGGGTGTTTGGGTGAGCATTCTATGGCTTTGAATTTCTTTATGCATTGTTAACCCATTGGTGTAAGGCCAGGGGATTCCTAAACTTATCTCCCACACTTCTCATGTTCTTTACACTTGGATTTTCGTTCCTGCTCATTCACTGAGTCTCTCCACCTTCCCTCACATAGGTAAAGTGTAAGAACTGCAGAGCCTTTGGGCACAAAGCATCAAGCAGCTGGTGCACCATGAGACACTGGGATGGGCCCTGGGCCCCCAGGCCAGGGACTCCAGGAAGCTGAGGGAGAATCTGGAACCAAGGAGAATGTGGAAGACAGGCAATGCAGCTCCTTCTACTTCCCAAGTGTTGTTGTGCAGGCGAGAAGGTCAGCAGAGGAAGGCGCTGCTCCAGAGATTCCCCAGGAGATGCCCAGGAAGGCAGCAGTGAACCTGGAGGGAATCCACAGAACCCTGTGACTATGAGAGGGTGAGTGTCCCCTGTTCCTGCTCTTCTTCTTTCCCCGGGACAGGGGTGGGCTTCATTGCCCTCCTGGGAGCAGAGGGGTTTCAACTTCAACCAAGGTGATTTCTCTGGGAGTCCTTTTCACCCAGTTCCCCTGGGTGTCCATGCTTTTGCAGGATCCCTTATATGTGTGATAACAGTGTGGCTGGTGGGGGAGGGGGGTGAGAACACTATATCAGGAAACTCTTGCAACACCTAGATACCTCTCTGGAAGACCACGCATCTTTCTTTGTGACACATACTCCCAAGTTGGCCATGGAACTCAGTAGCCCCCACCGCAAACCTCCACCTGCAGGATGCCTGTACTTTCCCTAGAAGCCTGAATGGACGTGCTTGTCCACTTCGGGAGGCAGGCACGATGCATAACCTTTCTGGTCTGTTGCTCCGGTGGAATCAAAGCATCAAGAGGCTACTGCCCAGTGTTTCTTCCTGATTGGCACTGAGCTTGAGGCCCTCATCCTCTGTCAGTAGAATCCTTTCCTGTCTCTCCCAGTTGTTTGCAATGGACTGAGGTCTTGGCGTTTCTGTCTGTTTCTTTGCTGTGCTTGTCGTGCATGTGTCCTTGGTGGGGAGGAAAGACTAATGGCCTGTTGTCTGTGTGTTGTGTGTTCCCACAGCATCCGCACAGGCCGATGCCCATGTACGCCACCAAGAGGGTGTCCGTGCTGGAGCCGCACGTCCCGGTTGAGCCTCCTAGCGGGACGCCTGACACGACACAGCTGTCCCCGTTGGCTGCTCCTCTGGGGAGACTTGTGGCGAGCACCTTCCCACCTGCTGGCCGACAGGAAGGAAGTGGGGACCCCTTGCCGAAGCAAGTGGGGACACCTGCCCCACCTGCCCTGCCTGCCCTGGCACACCAACTCTCTGCCCGGAATCCTGGCCTTGGTGTCCAGCTGAGACAACACCGGCCCCGATGTGCCTCCCTTGAAGGTCTCCAGACTGTTTCCAGGGCGCAGGGCACTGGCCATGCCCAGGCACCAGCCAAGCATCCTGAGGTGAGCTCTGATCCTCCTCCAACCCGTTTGGCTCCGAGTCCCCAGCCCCACATCCAGACACCAGGCAAGAGATGGGCCCTGCTCCCCAAAGACACGTGCCAGAACCCTCGAAAGAAACCACGATGGACCCCCTTTCATCAACCCCACAAGACCACAGGACGCCCCTGTGTGGGGTTTCACCAGAGTCTGTGTCATCCTGAAAGGAGAAGTGCATGTGGTCTCAAGGGGGCAGCCCACGTGCTCAGGAAGACACCTGCCTTGGTGCAAAGCATGAGCCTCCAGCCTCCCCGCCCCCAACATCACTTGGACACTCTCCAGGTGTGCACCGTGGCCCCCTGTCCACCTGTCCACAGACACCCAGCCAGCCCATGGGAATGGTCTTCAGCCGCCTGGATGAAGGCAGCTGGAGCTCCAGGTTCATAGCAGCTCCCTGTCTGGCACCTCCCGAGACGCCAGCCCCCACTGGTCAGGTCCCTCCCGTCACACACAGTCTGAAGGAGGCTGTGTGTGCATCCCATTGAGTGTCCTCTTTGATCACCTGCAGCTTTCATCATCCTCAGATGAGTGCGATTGTCAGTGAGACACCTCATGGCCTTGGAATCTTGACCTCCAACTCAGTGACCCTGAGGAGATGACTGCTAATTGAAAATAGGTTTCAGGTATGGCATATGGTGCATCAGCAATTCCCCTGTTGGGCTCGATGTACAAAATTGGAGCCCTGGTCATACTTGGATGTCACGCTTGTGTCGTGTGTATACATACACCCCTTGCCCCAACACAGAACACACTTTTTCTTTAGGTAATATATGTTATTTTTCACATGATACTTATCAACGTGGATGTAAAGTTTATTTTATGTAAATACATATTTAAGAAATTTAGTGAAATTATAATAATAAGTTGTAAGCCTCAATGTAAATATAACCTATGAAATTAAATGTGTTTGTTTTGCAAATGTACAATTTGGGGATTCTGAATAAAGGATCCAACTGTTTCCTTTGCAAATTCGAAGAAGAGATTAATTCGGTAGACTCTGTGATGGTAGTTTTTTGCCAATTGTACTGGGGAATATATTACCCGCTTTCTTCATTTTCGTTATGAAATGTTATCATGAAGCTATGTTTCCTTTTTTTCACATTTAATAAACATTTTCCAAATAGGACATAAGGTGCATTCGTTTCTTTCTCAGCTTTGAAGATTACTTATAATTATTTACTTTGTCAAAGCTTAATTGTCAGGAAAGAGGAGCTTGATAGGACCTAGGTCTGCTTCGACTTTCAGAACCTCAGGCAAACCCAGCTGTAGTGTGTAAATACATGCTTATTAGAATCATTTTTGTGTGATTGGGCACCTGGGTAGCTCAGTCGGTTAAGCATCCGACTCCTGATTTCAGGTCATGATCTCAGAGCTCATGAATTCAAGCCCGGTGTCTGGCTCTGCACTGTCAGGGCAGAGCCTGCTTGGGATTCTCTCTCTCTCCTTCCCGCTCTGCCCCTCCCCCACTCTCCCCCCCCCACCTGGTCTCCCTGAAGATAAAATAAATAAACTATAAAAATATTTCCTTGTGATCCTGTGTACCTCCAATATGCACTGGGCAGGCTCAGTCTGTCTTTGGCCCATAATGGGATCCGTTGGTGAGGCTTCATGTATGCATATGCTGGAACCCTATGACAAGAGATGCACATATTGGCTGCCTTTTGGAGGCCTGGCTTGTGATTTACTGCCCTCCATAGGATTTTGTGACACAGCAATATTTGACAGGCTGGGCAGGTGCTGGTCAAAATATCACCTTAGGAACACGCTATCTTTCTTCTCTCCCTCAGGACAAACTCTGAGGAGGACGGAGGGAAATCCCATAGGTCTGCAGAGAGGAATCCTCCCTTAGGAAGAGCACACGCCTGCTCCTTCGCCCTAAAGAGCATTCTTTGGGGAATGCTCCCCTCTCTCTCTCTGCAGATCTGTGCAGCCAGAAGGCAGAGCAACTAGCTGTTGGCCATCCAATGTCACTTAAACCAGGAGGGAAGTACAGGAGTCACAGGGTGAGCCCCACCCAAAACTCCATCCATGCAGACTCTGTGTGACTTGAGTCAGAGGCTGTTCCCTTTCCCTGGCCCCTGACTCAGGCCCTGCCCACTGCCCCATTACTGTCTCATTCCTTCTGACAAAACCATAAAAATCGGGCTCTTTTTCTAATATTCATTTTATTCAGGTCATGTGATTGCTGTTTTACATTGTTAACTTCACTCCCCTTTTGCAACGCATTTAACTGTGGATAATATTATCAATGTTGTAAGTCTTCTCTGGGGGTTCTATGTATGAAATGCCTAATATCTTCGGTAATACATCATGGAGGTTCAACTACTATGCCAAAGATTTTTTGACTTTATGACGTGCACGGAAACTGTGTTAGATGATATTAATAGGTTATCTGATATCATCCATCACAAACAGATGCATTGAGAGGCATCAAGAATTCTCACTGGACTAGGGGGAGGGCCTCCAAGTGCAATGCCGTCGGCAGTCTGGATGGTTTCCCTCCTTGAAGATTGGAGTGTATTGGACGTCGTGTGCACTTTTCATTTGGCCTTTCCTATCTTCTCCAGGAGGCTGCTCCTGTGGCCTCTGTCCATTGCCCTCAAGGCATGGCCCTCTCCCAGCCTGGTGCCATCCAGCCCTGCCCACAGCTTCCCCCGGCCTCAGCCTGGCCTCACTCAATGGCATGGGACCACTGCCCCACCCTTACTGGCAGCATTCTTACCCCTGCCCCACCCATCACCACACCCTTCCCAATCCTCATCCTCTCAATTCCCAGTTGGTCTCACCTCACAAACAGCCCATCCCTTCATCGTACCAGCCTGGCACCAGTCACTCTCAGGACCACTCCCCAAGTAGAATAGACCAGATTCTTGAGGGGTGGGTGGTTAGTGGGGGCCAGAAGAGAAGCATACCTTTCACTTTTCTTAAAATATCCATTGGCATGCACCAAGCTTGGACCTGTTTTTTCAATGATTATATATTCCATTGGGTTTTCACCTTTTGCTATAAAATTGTTGGGTTTTCAATGGAGTTTTAGACAGTATTATCTCTGGCATTATTAGAATGAGGTCACAGATTGCTCTCCTCCATGTAGTGACCTCAGCCAGTCCATTCCAGACCTTCCTGGAGCACGGAGCTGACCCATCTCTGAGGACTAGACTTTTGCTCCTGTCTGAATGCTTTGGTACTGACATGTGGGTTCTTCCCGGGGCTTGAGTGAGCCGGCCTTCATACTTGAATGAAACCCCAGCTTCTCTTGGTCTCCAAATCTCAGAATGGCCCAGAATCTTCCAAGTGGGTAGTAAGGATGGAGAGTTGTCTCAAAAGAACCATTATACCACCTGTTTCCCTGTCATGTCTATGTGTCATCTATCTGTGTTTCTATCATGTATCTCTACTGTCTTCATCGGGTCTTTATTATCTATCTATGGAGTGTATTTCTGTTATTGAAATTGTATCTGTTATTTGCCATACTTTGTGTGTGATGTATACATTCAAATGCCTTTGAGATGCAGGTGGGTGACATCCATAAATGTTTAGTTTTCTAACTATATTCTACATATATTTTAAGTTCATGTTTCTCATCATCTTTGTAGCCTGGACTCTTTGACAGATTATCTTCATTGTGAACATAGAATATACCTTATTATTTTACCCATTTTTGGTTTCTCCTTCAGAATATTTTGCTTCACCTATGGATTGGAGCCATGTCCAGGATCTACTGTGTAGGAAATACATGATTTCAATTTAAACTAATGAAAGATGAAGTGTTCGCCATTTTCAGGTGTACTTTTAAGGATGCCTGTGCTCTCACATGAACAGGTGAAAACACAGTCATACTGCCTTCTTTGGAGCCCCATTAATACCCTTATGAATTGCAGGGTGAAATCTGTGAATTAAGATTTCCTTGAGAAATCCAGTTTAAGTGGCAGGATTTGTCAAGACCAAATAACACTGTTCCTATTGCCAGAATTGCTCCAACATCACCCTATGTGAGGCCACCTACTGGTTTTCCCATATGCAATCTCATTTGCTAATTGTCAACATTTTAAAAAATTTAACATCTTGACTTAACTGGATTTATATTTTGAAATAAAAGTTCCTGGAATATCTGGAAAACATATAATCACCAGTGGCCTGAGCAGCGCAATGTTGTCTATTTTAGCTCAGAGTCCAGGGTCCAGCACGGCCAAAATTAAGAGTCACAATGAGGGAATCCTAGACCCACCAGAACTTCTGAAAATGTTCATGGTCGCCTTTATGCCCCCACGAAATGCTCAGGCTGCAGTGCAAGGCATGGAGACTCCGACCTGCCAGCCTCAGCAAGTGCCCAATGCCAGGTCCTCCTGCAAGTCTAGGCAATGCCTGTACTGGCCATTGGCGCCCCCTGCTGGTCATAAAGCAGCGTGCAAGACTCCCTCTTAGGACCTCCCCCACGGATTACAAAGCCAGGGGTGTGGACTTCCTCAGGTGTGGGTGGAACACGTGACACAAGGCCACCCAGGAAGAGCTGGTCATAGTCATCTGGGGAGCTGAATGGATGCTTATGGAGGCCATCATGAGATCCAGATCAAATATTGTGTGTGTGTGTGTGTGTGTGTGTGTGTGTGTGGTTGCATGTGTGATATACAGATTTTAATCCAGGAAGAGAAAGTTGGATCCCAAAATTTCTACAGGATGACCTAGCATGGTTATTTTCTGTGGCTTCCCTTCGTGGCTCAGATGCACATACACTGTTTGCATTCTACCCATGATTCTGCCCAATTTAGAATCAAATCCACAGGAAAAATAGATTTCATGTGTTAATGTCTTTTGAGATCTAACATCCAGTTAGCCCTGTTGAGCTCTTTCAGTGAGAAAGTGCCATGTAATCACTTGTATGTGGAATAAAAAACAAAACAGAAGAACATAGGGCAAGGGAAGAATAAATAAAATAAGATAAAATCACAGAGGGAGGCAAGCCATAGGAGACTCTTCAAAAAAATTTGTTTTCTGTGTATTTGAAAGAGAGAGAGAGAGAGAGAGAGAGAGAGAGAGAGAGAGAGAGAGAGATACAGAGCATGACCAGGGGAGTGGCAGAGAGAGGGGGAGACACAGAATCCAGAGCAGGCTCCAGGCTCTGAGCTGTCATCACAGCACCGGACACAGGGCTTGAACTCTCAAACCCTGAGATCATGAGCTGACTGACATCAGAGTCCTCACTGGCTGAGACACCTACGTGTCCCAGGAGAACCCTTAAGTGTAGAGAAGAAAGTGAGGGTTGCTAGAGGGGAGAAGTGGGTGGTCTCCATTTGCAACAGGTGTTATGGAGGGCCCCTGTGGGGGTTGGCAGTGGGTGTTACATGTAAGGGCCGAAGCCCTAAATTCCACCCCTGAAACCAAGACTACACTCAATGTTAACTAAATTTGATTTAAATTTGGAAAATGGAGGGGGGACTGGGTGCCTCAGTCTGTTGAATGTCCAACCTCAGCTCAGGTCAGGATCTCATGGTTCGTGGGGTTGAGCTCCACGTTGGGCTCTGTGCTGACAGCTCAGAGCCTGGAGCCTGCTTCAGATTCTGTGTCTCCCTCTCTCTCTGCCCCTCCCCCACTCATGCTCCATCTCTTGAAAGGGCGGGCCTACGCCAGCCAGCGGACTCCATCTTCTTCTGTGTCCTTCAACTTGACCACACCTCCTCCCCTTGAGTAACCCCCCCCCCCCACCTGCCTAACAGGACTCGGACCCTTCCCCAGCCAATCGGCTGAGGCCATAGCCATTACCTCACCAACTGCCCCTAGGCCCCAATAAAACCTTTGTCCTTTTGAAACTCGCTCTCTCTTCCTGGTATCTCACTGCTGTGTGGATGCAGGTAGGGGATTGAGCTCGAGCTAGCTGGAATAAAGGCTCTTTTGCTTTGCATCAGACTCGGCTCCCTGGTGGTCTTTGGGGATCACGAATTCTGGGCATAACATCTCTCTCTGTCTCAAAAATAAATAAATAAACATTAAAATAATGGTTAATTTTGTCTGTCTCAAACTTTTCATGGGTAATTGTTAAGATAGCTTTCAAAGTCTTTGGTAACCTGAAACTTTAAAGTTTGGTTGATAAATTAGGATTAAATTCATTGGACATGTGGGTCTTTTCCAAACAGAATGGAATGCTAAAACATTAATTATTGAACGTAGGTTTGTGCTTTTGACTTACTGACGAGAAACTAGGACTATTTGGGTCTGTTAGTAAACATGCTGTGTGCTTAAATGATTCATAAGTTTGCCATCTAAAGAATTCTAGTAACAGTTCACAATTGGTTACTACTATGCTTTCACTGGAGACTCAGGTGTCTAAGAGTTAAAATTCTGCTAAATGTAGCTAAGACGGATGGAAATAAGGGAAACAGCTCTGTATGTAAAAAAGTAGGAGATGTGTAAGAAAGATATAAGGAATGGAAGTACATTTTTGTTGAAGGTAAAAGAAAGTAATTTTGTCCTAAATCAGACTGGTTGTTTGAAGAAAAATAGCTTGGGACAAAATCTGAAGGCAAAAGAAAGTTGTAGAAGGTTCATGACTGAAAATCTTTGGAAAGGAGTTTTATGTGTGGTCAGGATGGACGAAGGTTGCAATGAGTGGGTTATAAAAGTACACTGGTATAAGATCTGCTTTTCTCTCTGTTCAAAATACAAAGTTTTCTTGGACTGTTGATCTGCTCTTGATACGAATAATGGAAACAAAGTTTTTTTTTTCTTTTTTGTCTGCCAGGAACACCAAAGCTTTATGTTTCCTTTTTATCAGGTCTTTTATTGCTTAGTTAAAATTCCTCAATAGTAAAGGAACTAAGTTTTGCTAACAACTATTAACCCTACATATTTGCTTTTGAGATTTTTTTTCCATCTTGGTTAAATAAATAATTTAAAGTTTTAAGATGTATAATGATCTATGATCCTTTTTAGGATGTGTTTTATAACTTTCTAAGGTTTAACAAATTTCCCAGGATTCACAATGTAAATGAAGTCTTTGACCAATTAGGCCTTTTTTGGTATGCTAAGTTACTCTGGAAACACTGTCAAACAAATACTGGTATTGCTTGGGCAAATGCTGTAACTGCTCAGATTTAAATGCAATTCCTAAAGTTTTAATATGCTTTGGTAATAAGGTATTCACTTGATATTCTGATTATTGAAGTGTTATGTGTCGCAGAAATAACCGAATTTCCTTATCGATTGCAACATAATGAACTCTCATCAGATTGTTAACCATCTCCATTTCTGAGATTTTGTCATTTATAATTATTCTGATGCTCTTACAAAATCACCTTCAAGATTTATAAAAAGGCCTTTCAGGACAAAGACAGGTATTTAACATCTTTAAAATACTAAAACTAAAATGGGTGAGAATTTCCAGAAGTAAACAGTTGCGTTGAAACTGCACAAGAATTAGTAACATGGGACTAAACGAACTGAAGAAGATGGTCTTAGTTTTGCAGCTCTCGTTTTGAAGTATTGCTAGTTCTCTAATGTTTGCTCTTCTGGATTAAGGAAACTTTCTCTTAAGGTACCCATGGTATACAAAAATAGGGTAAAGTATTCATTTGTCAACAAACTAAAGCATCTAACTTTTCTCTCTACCTGAACCCTCTGAAATCCACAAACTCAATGAGTGTTCTTTCTTCCATGACAATCATACTTATTTGCCTAAGTTCAATAAGAATCTGTTCCTCTTGTAACAGGACACCATTAGAAATACTAGTTATTTTACCAAGGCTTTGACTGGAATGCCATGTTTGAAAGCTACATGCATAGACTCAGATATGACTATACAGCTCTAAAGAACTGATACTGACCTTATGAAACATGGAGCCATATAGCCCCTCAGAAATGTTGGCCTGATAGCTTGCTTACAGAGTTCCCAGCAGCCTTACCGGCTGAGTAAAGAATGTCAATTCCTGGCAAGTGCAGGAACCTCAGCATATCTTGGGGACCTTGAAAAGAGGAATTCGCCCAAATCAAGAGGCATTGCGGGCATGCCTTATGGCAACTACTTGGCTTGGCTTCTGTCCTGGAGAACCTCTAATAGTTCAGTCTAGAGATTCCTTATAAAAAGTTCCAGCAAAGCAAATTTTAAAATATCTATATGACCGATCGCTGTTCTTGCTGAATTTATGTAAATAATTAGGCCAAATTTATTAAACTGAACTTGTTTAACAAGTGAATTAGACTTAATTTGGTTATCTCTGGAGATGGGGGTTCTTAGGTAGAAAAAGACTGCCTCAATAATTGCATCTTTATGGATGTTAAATTCTAGTTCCGATTGTCTTTAAATGTTGTTTGCCTAAACTAGACAACTTGAGGTAAACTTCAGAAAAATTGTCACAAATAGCATAGGTATAGACAATCTTCTTGCTGGTTATTCTGTGGGGATAGTAACAGGACCCCATGGGTATATTACTTAAACAACTGGAAAGGGGATGGATTCCCCCAACAATTGTATATAAAAAAACTTTTCTCACTGTAGACCTATCAATAGATAAAGACCATAGTGCTTTATTAAATCATTCACTTGAGGCTAGGTTAATTCATAAATCTCTAAATATGCAAACCATATCCTCCCTAAACCTGAACTGACAGTTCCTAGAAACCCACTCCATAAAAACCCAAAGACTTCGTTTATTTAAAAGAGTGACATTCTAATACAGAATGGAACTAACTCCAAAATGGAAGGGTCCCTACCAGGTCGTATTAAATACTCCCATTGCGGTAAAGATAGAGAGGCGCTCTTCATGGGTTCCTATGTCTAAAATAAAACCTGTACCCCCTTCACAAAAAATCAACTAGCAGACAAATGTGCCTTCTCATTCTTGTGAGTGTCATACTTCTCTTATGATGGTGGTATCTTTCTTTTTCATTCTCCTTCCTCCAATTTATACTAACAATTCCTTTCTATAATGGACACAGCATTATGCCAAACTATAAAATCAGACAGCTTGCTGGAGATGTGCGGTTTCACCCATGTCAAGCACATCTGAATTATCCTGGTGCGTTTCCCCTTTACAAGGTACTGACTGACAACCTCTAGGTACTTATATGTCAAAAATAGGGGCGCCTGGGTGGCGCAGTCGGTTAAGCGTCCGACTTCAGCCAGGTCACGATCTCGCGGTCCGTGAGTTCGAGCCCCGCATCAGGCTCTGGGCTGATGGCTCGGAGCCTGGAGCCTGTTTCCGATTCTGTGTCTCCCTCTCTCTCTGCCCCTCCCCCATTCATGCTCTGTCTCTCTCTGTCCCAAAAATAAATAAAAAACGTTGAAAAAAAAATTAAAAAAAAATAATATGTAAAGATAACATGTTTGGGGATAAGTCTATCACTCATCAAAATGTTTCTTCTTGGCCCATGATCAATAAGACTTGGCATTTACCAGGACATAACTGGACTTTTTCATACCCTCAAACTGTTAAGATAAGAACTGATTTTACAAATCCACAATACCTGCCAGTGAGTGCCTAAGTTACAAAACCCTACTTATCACTGTACTGAGGATGGGATGTATCAAATTGGGGATGCATATTTATGGTTCACACCCACCATTGGCCGACTCAGTCAAAAAGGCAATTTTATGCTGGAAACAAAGAAATCATACATATGATACCCGGACATACATATGATACAATATCCAGGGTAGCTATAGAAACGTGCTCCCAAACGGGCGTACTTCAGGCTACCGACTGGCTTGCTACTGGTTGAATAAAGCAACCTGGAATCAGATGGCTAGCCCCAAACGGAACCCACTGGATATGTGAAACTAACCTATGGCCCTGGCTTTCTCCGGGATAGGTAGGTCACTGCCCCTTAGGATTTGCCTGGATTCATGGATGCATTATTAAAACAATCACTGCCCCAGCTAACTTCCCAAATGTAAAACAAACAGACACGCTATGATCGTTTGGCATCCATTTTTGCTCCATCCGTGGGGTTAAAAAGTGTAATTTGGCATGTGAAAGCCCTTAACAAATACATCATAAGGGCACTCAGTGACTCACAAAATAGCATCTCCTTACTCAACACTGAAGTCGCACAGATGCGCAAAACAGTTCTACAAAATAGAATGGCATTAGATGTTTTGGCTGCTGCACAAGGTGGCATTTGTGCTCTCATAAAAACAACGCTGTGCATACATTCCAGTTTACCGTGAAAGTATTTCTGGATTTCTAACCGACATGAATACTCCAATTGGTGCTTTAAACAATCCCTCTCTTTCTTTTAGTGATTGGTTAAACTCTTGAGTGGAGGCTTTTGTCAACTACCAAAGACTTTTATTAGGGCTTCTTTCTAGTTATGCTAATTATGCTTTGCTGGTTTCTCCCATGTCTCTCTGCCTGGTGCAAAGACTATATCACTACTATAACTTCAAGCTAACGGATGATCCTTTCTATTCAAGGAGGATCATGTATGTTGTCCACGTTGGATTCAGCTGCCTCCACTTTTTGTAATGCCCCTATATGTTCCCCAGCTGATCAGTATTGACCCGTAGGTAAGGACAACTCTACAGCCCTAGTCAGCAAGAAGAAGCTACAGAAGATGAGACCTTCCACCTTCAGCAACCTTAAAGATTTAAGGGTCAAAATTGTTCAGGGCAGAAATGATGACAGACCATCAGGCAAGCTGAGGGGGGAGCAAAAGTTAGCAACCCCCCCCTACCCCAGGTGGGATGCGTGTGACATTCCTCAGGCACTCCTGGCTGCCCAAGGACAAAGGGAAGGAAAGAAAACAAGTGGCTAACTGAGAGAGATCACAGTCATACACGACCTGAGTGTCTACCAGTTTACAAATGTCTTGGTAAATTACAACATCACCCCTCCATAGCGATATGGGGAACAAAGGCAAGAAGGAAATGGCAGGTAAAGTTAAATGTCCTCATAACCCGCAGCCCACTGACAAATACTTGAGACAAATAAAGAGTAGAACATTTCTCCAGGAACACCCTACTGGCCTGATGTTAATGCCTTACTAAAGAGAAGACAACCTTAGCTGGATACTAGCAAGGCCTCTGTTATCCTAGGAGTTCTTGTCCATCAAAGTCTCACTGAAGGCCTCCTTTTGACTTTACCTTCCCAACTTCATAGTACCTAAGGAGCCACTCTTCATGACCCCAGGGCGGCTCTTTCTGCCCATGGGGCCTGTCTCTGTGCTTTAATAAAATCACATTTTGCACCAAAGGCTTCTTCACGAATTCTTTAATTGCCATCAGCTCTGAACCCCACAAACACCCTCCCATCACCCCCAAAACCTCATCACTATCACCTCTTCCATCAGACCCCTGGAGGTCCAGGTAACTTTATTTGCATATCAAGGCTCTGGGCTGTTGGAATGCCAGCCTCTGTCAACCAACCAGCAGAGGGTGACAAAGGCCAGCATGGGAGCCTTACACTGCTTTTGGGAGGATGTAGAAAATGCTGAAGTTTCTGGAGTAGGGGGGGCAGTCACCAGCCTGTGCCTTCCAGTGCTGCACCAGCCTTTTTCTGGAGCAAATAATGAGGGAGCATGAGGCAGGCTGAGGGGCAAAGCACAAGCTAGCACCCCCCACCCCCACCCCAGGCAGGATCTGTGTAATATTCCTGGGACATTCCCAGCTACCCAAGAACAAAAGGAAAGGGTTTGAGTGTTTGCAATGGTAATGTGGGAAACTAAGGCAAATGAAAAATTAAATTTCCTTACTGCCTACAGCCCATTGACAAGTCCTTGAAACTGGCAGAGTGACCTTCCTCTAGGGGCTCAGCTGCCTTGATGATGGCACTTTGCTGGGGCAAAAGAGAAGCTTAGCTTAACATGATCCCAACCTTGAGGACCCTGTAAGTCTACTTCCTTTATCTCAACTGCTCCAAGATATATGCTGGCAATCAGACCAAGCTTATTGGCCCCCCCATAGACACCTGGAGGGTCTCATGAGTGAGGTTTTAATAAATGGTAGTAAGTGACATTTCCCTAGAACCAGCTAGCCCCTCAAGGCCCTGGAAACTTTGCTTCCAAAATACCTTAGACTTACTCTATCCCTGACCCCCTCCCAACCTGAGGATGTATAATGCGTTACCCATCACGACCCCATGCGGCTCTTCCTGCCCATGAGTCTTGTCCCCATGTTTAATAAAATCACCTTTTTGTACCAAAGATGTCTTCAAGAGTTCTTTTTTGGCTGTCAGCTCCAGACCCCATGAACCCCCCATCACTCAAAAACTTAAAATCAATGAGGGGGCTTCAAACATTTCCAGGGGCTCAGGTTGGCTGAGATTGCCCAGTGGGGTTCCCTGACTCTGAGTTGAGGTAGAAAATTCTAAGGATACTCAGGCAAGCATCAACTCTTTCTCCAACCTCTCCAGGAAGGCAAGAGCTGTTCCTTGGCCCCTAAGTAGACCTAGAAAACATTTTGATGACTCTGGCCATCCAAGAACAAAATCCCTATGTCTTCTAGCTCATCACAAGACTTATCTGGGGCTTTGGGAAATCGGTGGGGGGAGAGGGGGCTCGTAAATTTTATTAGAGACTCCGCCAGGTCATGGGAACCCTGGTTGCATCTCGAGTTTTAGCACTGTCATTTCGCAGGGTCTGAACTGAAGTAGACAATTCTGAGAATACTTCAGCAGTGGGAAACTCTTAATCGTTTTCAGGAAGACAAGAGTGATCCCTGGGCTCCCAAATATTCTTAGAAAACTTTGTAGTGGTTCTAGTGGACCAAGGATGCCTGGAAATTGCCCCAGCTTGCTATGTGGAGAGGGTTTCCAGGAAAAGGTTCAGAGGGAACACCAGACCCAGTCCAATGTGAGAATATGGAGCAGGAGACTGGAGTAGATGAAAAGAGAAGATAGAGGTAGGTGGGGAGGAAACCTGAGATCCATGCACAGGGCCAGTCAGTCCTGACTCTCAGGGTACACAAGGACAGCCCTGCCCCTGTCCTTACACCCTCAGAGTTCTGGCACATCAGTAGTCAGTGCTTACTTTATGATGATCGTCACACTGTTCAGAAAGTGCTACGGAATTCCTTTCCTGCCCAACTTTATATTCTCCCCAGGGCTCATTATCATCTCGTTTTTCATGTATCTGATTTTAGATGTACTCCTTTCTAATTCAATCCTAAACTTTCTGCCCATTGCCTGAACCTCGTCTTTAAAAGTTTATTCTGATCAGGTATGTCTATCAATCTCATCATCTTGTAGAACTGTCTCCTAGAGATGTCTGAGGTGTCCCAATCAACGTTGTTGCCAGCTGTGCGCGTTGCTCACTGCCATGTTGAGGGGGCCCTTCATTCTCTTCCTGGGATTCCCACAGGAGTGCTCTCCTGAGTCTCCTGTTCCCACGTTGTGATGGTTCCCTATTGTCGCTGTCACGAATTACCATCAAGTTAATGTCTGAAAACAACAGAAATGTATTTCTTTTTTTACAGGTTTGGAGGCCTAAAGTCCAAAATGAGCCATTTTGATGGTTTCAAAGTGGCATCTCACTGGGGACACCCCTGTCTATTAAGGGATCTGTTTCTTACACACTCCTTTGTCTCATCTGATGAAAACACTTACCTGCAGTGTTCACAGTTGACCTTAGCCCTTTATAAATCCAATGACTTTGCTGAGTGAAATGATAAGTGGAGAAAATAGAGAAGTGATTTGTCAGAGTTGTGTCATTGAAGATCTGGTAGGATCCTTGAGAACAGAGACTGTACCTCATTTGTCCATATGTTCTCAATGCCCAGCACATA